>NC_135811.1:53072740-53376793 GCF_964213995.1 Mustelus asterias
TGGAGAAGAAGAATTATTAATAGAGGATAGGGAAATGGTAGAGAAACTAAATAGTTACTTTGTGCTCGTCTTCATGGAGGAGGATACAGAAAATCTCCCAAAGGTACCAGAGACCCAAGGGACCTATGAAAATGAGGAACTGAAAGAAGTTAGTATTTACAAGGAGGTAGTATTCAAAAAAATAATGGGATTGAAGGTTGTTAAATCCCATGGACCAGAGGAGCTTCATCCCAGTTGTCAAAGGAGGCGGCTGGGGAGACAGTGATGCAGTGGTGGTTATATTTCAAAACTCAACAGATTCTGGACAGGTTTCAGCAGATTGTAAAATAGCAAATATAAACCCCACTATTTGAGGAGGGAGAGAGAAAACAAAGGACTACAGGCCTGTTAGTTTGACATCTGTAGTAGCGACAATGTTAGAACCTGTGATAAATGATGTGATAACCAGGCATTTGGAAAAGAATGGTTAAATTGAGTTGAATCAACAGGGATTTATGAAAGGAAAACCATATTTGGCAAACCAGTTGGAATTTTTAAAGGATTTTTTGATTTGGTTCATTTGGATTTGATTTGATTTATTATTGTCACATGTATTAGTACACAGTGAAAAGTACTGTCTCTTGCACACTATACAGACAAAACATACCATTCATAGAGAAGGAAAAGTAAAGTAAAGTTTAAAGTTTATTTGTTAGTCACAAGTAAGGCTTACATTAACACTGCAATGAAGTTACTTTGAAAATCCCCTAAAAAGGAGAGAGTGCAGAATGTAGTGTTACAGTGATAGCTAGGGTATGGAGAAAGATCAACTTAATGCGAGTAGGTCCATTTAAAAGTCTGATGGCAGCAGGGAAGAAGCTGTTCTTCACTCGGTTGGTATGTGTCCTCAGACTTTTGTATCTTTTTCCCAACAGAAGAAGGTGGCAGAGAGTATGTCTGGGGTGCGTGGGGTCCTTAATTATGCTGGCTGCTTTTCTGAGGCATTGGGAAGTGTAGACAGTGTCAATGGGTGGGAGGCTGTTACCTGTAACATAAACCTGTTGGACTTTAACCTGGTGTTGTGAGACTTCTTACCTGTAGCATAGATAAAGGAGAACCAGTGGATGTGCTGTATTTGGATTTTCAGCATGCCTTTAATCAAGTCCCACACAGTAAGTTAGTAAACCAAATTAGAGCACATGGGATTGAAGGTTAATACACTGGTATGGATTGAAAATTAGTTAACAGACAGAGGAAAAAAAAGAGTAGGAATATATGGGCCATTTTCAGGATGGCAGGTGGGGTACCATAACATCAGTGCTGGGGCCATAAATGTTCACAATCTATATGAATGATTTGGATTTGAGGATCAAATGTAATACTTTTAAATTTGAGGAGGGTGCATCAAAGATGTTTGGACAGCCTAAGTGAGTAGGCAAGAATGTGGCAGATGGAATAAATGTGAAGTTATTCACATTGCTAGAAACAACAGAAAGGTAGAGTATTTCATAAAAGGTGAGAGGTTGGGAAGTTTTGATGCCAAAGGGACCTGGATGTCCTTGTTCACGAGTCGCTAAAAGCTAGCATTCAAATGCAGCAAACAATTGAGAAGGCAAATGTTGGCCTTTGTCACAAAATTTTACTACAGGAGTAAAGAAGTCTTGCTGCAATTGTACAGAGCCTTAATGAGACCACACCAGGATTATTGTGTATAGTTTTTGTCTCCTTATCTAAGGAAGAATATACCTGCCATTTTTGGAGTGCAACGGAGGTTCACCACACTGGCCTTGGATCGGCGAGATTTTCTAATGAGAAGAGACTGGGGAAACTGGGCCTGCATTCTCTTGAATTTTTAAGAATGACAGATGATCTAATTGAAACTTACTAAATTTTTACTGTGGAGGCTCAATCATTGAGCATGTTCAAGAGAGAAATCGATAGATTCTGGATACTAATAACATTAAAGGATATGGGCATTGTGAGGGAAAATGGCATCAAGATGGATGATCAGCCATGATCTCTTTGAATGCTGGTGCAGGCTTGATGGACTGAATGGCCTACTCCTGCTCCTATGTTCCTATAAGACTAAGGACAGCACTTCAAAAGTGGTCCATTAGCTGTGAAGCATTTTGGTATGCTCTGAAGTCATGACAGTGACTGTACAAATGAACACTTCTTTTTATCCCCTTTATGTTCTACAGTTCCAGAAGCATGAGAATCAATGTAAAAGAACATTGTGACCGCCTTCTTGGTAACTTTTTGAATCAATACAAATTGATCTGCAACAAACATCTGGACTATTACCATGCCAAAGAAACATCACAACAACCCCATGCATTTTGGTTAGCTACTTGCTCCATGCAAAATTATTCAGTTAGCTTTCAGCAAAAGATGATGGACAATTCCAAACACCGAGGGCTAACTTGGGTAGACCCCAGAAATGAGCAAGTGAATTGCAATGTGCAAGTCTGTACTGCTTGCTCATTATAATGGTTGCTACATGCAGCCAGCGGTAATCACATTGTTCATTAGTTGAATGCATCAGCAGGTGGACCAGTGTCGTTACCTACTAGCACTACTTAAAGCTAGCAAGCACCTCTTACAGGGAAGGTGCACTGTGGTCACTGGAAGTGCTGACATCATTAAGAATAGAGCTCTGCAACAAGCAACAGTGGCTGATCATGGCAGAGAATGTGCACCACGGTTTTCTGATGTGTCATCCTGGAAGGAGCCAGATCCATAAAACATAACACCCATGGTCACTTCAAAGCCACTAGCATGTGGTCCTCGCCCTGTCCTGAGGTTAGCAGTTGTGGCTGCAGCAGGAAGCAGGTTTCGGTGTCACTGAAGCGCATACATTTCCAACATTAACGTTAATGTGGTTCAGCTCGGCAAATTCCTCCCAGGCCACTCCAGGCTAATATGACCGCCTGTTGAGAGCTCCTCTCCTCTTCCCTCCTAGCAGCTTGCTCTTTACTGCATACCCTCTGGTCATTCCAGGTATGTGATCAACTGCTGTGTTCAGAAGTCCTGAAGTCAGCAAAAAATACTTCAACTCCTGCCAAACTACTCTGTGTACACTTCTGAAACAATTATGGAAAGGACCAACAATTGAATAGAATTATAACAACAGCCTGAAAAAAATAAAACAGTGGCTAACCTGTGAGTAGTTGATAATCCCTTAAAAAATTTCTAGTGGTCAGGGAGGAGGGTAGTTGGGGTCCGTGATGTTGTTTAATGCATGTTCAGCAATGCAAAGTTCAGAGACGTGTCCACTGGAGGGTACAATTCTAAAATGGTCATGCCGGCTGTTCTGCATATTCCCAGCAGACATTAATTGCACCTTTGCTCGCACCTTTACCAAGATAGCATCATGCACTTTGCACCAAACAGGTTTTGTCCCAGAGACACCATTTTGCCACGTTATCTGAAGCTTAAAAAGACTGCTACCAAGCCCAATTTTGCCGTCTTTGTTTGCAAGCTAAGTTTTCATATATATGTATGTCTGTTCGCTCATAGTTAAACTGGCAAAAAAAAGATGTAAAACCCAAGACTATTGAAAATTCAAAGGGATTGAAACTTGTCCCATCCTTCATCCCAATTTGTAGCTAGTTCTCAATTGCCTGGCATCAGTCGTGAGATGTGTAGTCCCAGTATAGAATTGAATGTGATTCCTATAGACCATGATTTTCACCAACTCCGTGGACCAATTTCAATTTCTCCCATACCATCAACACCTACCCTTACTGGCTGAATATGGTTTCAAAACAATTTACAGTGGAAAATTAGTTACAATGAATTGTACAGAAATTATAATCAATGGAAATCGACCTCCACCAATACTCCCACTGTCACTGTGCAACTCAAAACAACTCATTATTCCCCTCAGCAGTCTCTAAATCTGGTCACTTTATTAATACTTCGAACTGATTCCATGGTTTGTCCCTGACATGTCCTTCAGTCTCTGCACTGAGCAACTCCTCAACCTTGGTGATTACAAATCTATATCTTAGCTCCTGTGAATTCACTCTTCTAAATTAATTACCATCCTGTGCTCCTTAACGTTCTCCTCCAAATGAACTCTCCTACTCAACTTAAAGGTTACCCTCTTTAATTTGATAATGGTCCATGCCCTCTCTGGTTGCTCAGCCAGACAAGAACATTGCCAGCAACCTTTCTGTATGTACCATCACTTACATCATATTACCACCTTCCAATATCACATACATATTAGTATATCCTGAGAAGAATGTGTCCTCCATATCACACACAACGACACTTTCTAAATCCCAACTGGCTGGTCTCCATTAGTTATGATGCATCTCCAGATACTGACTTGCTCAACTACATTTCGCCTTGTGATATGATGCCCTTATCCTAAGAAAAAAAAATCCTCTCTCTCATCTCGGGCATTCACTTTAGTATAGCTCTATTCTTCATTCCTTCAAGTTCAAGCGACCCAGGTTTGAGCATATATAGCACAACAACCAGTTTAGCCATCCACTATATCTGGCTATATCATCAACACACCAGGCCTCAATATCTGTGAAAATCACCCACTGCTCCAGAATAATCCTGGAGAGAGAGGATTACCATATGATAACTTGCTGTACTATGAAACACCCCCTTAGGTACCCTCTCTTTCCCCCTATAACCACATCAACAAATACAAGAAGTTCACCATCTCCTTTCGAATCAAGATCAGACTAACCATTCAGATGTCTTTGCTGTTTCCCAATCCCTTGTCTGCCAAGCCGAATTCCACCAACGCACCCCCCCCCCTCCCCACCCCCACCTCCCTCCCCCCTCCAGCACCCTCAATGAGTCTTCCCATTTTCTAGCCGATATACCAGGCCCCTTTCTAGACTCTCTCTCCAAATGTCCCCTCCAAACTGATATTGTAAAGCTCACTTTTGCTCCCTTGACCTTCTTATCTATTAAACTAACCGTCCAACTTTTGCATCAACAGAAGCAGCCTACTATTGATCTTCTGGTCCCACTGTTGTCAGTGGATTTTCCCATTGTTTGCACCCTCCACTGCCAGGGAAATGTGTGGCAGGGGCTCGCCATCAGTGGAACCAGATGATCCAGCTGGCAGGAAGAGCAGGGAAAATCCCACCCTAGGTTGCTGAGTGTATGGCTTCCTGGGGTTGCACTGGAGGCTAGAATTGGAGAAGTACAGACCCTTTGGAAGGATAGAAAGTTTCAATCAATCAGTTACAGTGATAGGAGGAGCAAGGCTATTAATGGATTGAAAATGAGAATCAAAATTTTTAAAATCGAGACACTGCTGAACTGGGAGACAATATAAGTTAAGAAACACAGGAGCCATGGGTGATTGGAACTTAATTCCAGACCTTCAGTGAATGACATGACCTGTTACATTGACTGGAAAGTCAGCATGCCGTGACAAAATTACTATTGATGAGTTTTGGTGTTCTAATTACTGTCTCACCGAATTATGCAATGTCAGTGGATGTTTATTCACTGTTTAATGATGAAAAATTGAGAATCTGAAAGCTGCTTAATAGAGTAATGGTTCATAATGTCAACAGAAACTAACTGATCACAGTTACATTAATATTAATTAATGAACATGAATCATCAATAAATTATGAAATGAAGAAAAATAAAATCATTTCTCATCTGTAAAGAAATTGCCCAGCATCATGGATACCTTCTAAATTGACTTCAGGGCACTCCTCAGAGAAATCACCCTATAACTGTCCTCAGGATATAACAGCAATTAGACTTTGCAGTTAAATTTTACGCAGATTTTTCTTAACACTGTAATATCTTGCATGTTAACTCTTACAATTCTCATCTTTAACAGTATGCTTCTCAAGAGCAGTGTAATGGGGCATCAGCTGATATAGTTCCACTTGTTATTATAGAACCAGCTGTTTGAAACGCAAGTATCCATATTAACCTGTCTGTTGTATGGTTATGTTATTCGAAAAGTGGTCACCTCACTATAAGAAGGATGTGGAAGCGCTGGAAAGAGTGCAGAGGGGATTTACCGGGATGCTGCCTGGTTTGGAGGGTAGGTCTTATGAGGAAAGGTTGAGGGAGCTAGGGCTGTTCTCTCTGGAGCGGAGGAGGCTGAGGGGAGACTTAGAGGTTTATAAAATGATGAAGGGGATAGATAGAGTGAACGTTCAAAGACTATTTCCTCGGGTGGATGGAGCTATTACAAGGGGGCATAACTATAGGGTTCATGGTGGGAGATATAGGAAGGATATCAGAGGTAGGTTCTTTACGCAGAGAGTGGTTGGGGTGTGGAATGGACTGCCTGCAGTGATAGTGGAGTCAGACACTTTAGGAACATTTAAGCGGTTATTGGATAGGCACATGGAGCACACCAGGGTGATAGGGAGTGGGATAGCTTGATCTTGGTTTCAGATAAAGCTCGTGGGCCGAAGGGCCTGTTCTGTGCTGTACTGTTCTAAGTTCTATGAAAAGAGTTGGGATTGCAAATGAAGAGTGCAGCAGGGCATGCCAGGAGCAGCACCAGGCACATCTAAAAATTAGGTGTGAACCTGATGAAGCTACATATGGTTACTTGCAAGCCAAACAGCGAAAGCAGCATTCGATAGACGGAGCTAAGTGATCCCACAACTAACAGATCAGATCTAAGCTCCGCAATCCTGTAACATCCCATCATGAATGGTTGCGGACAATTAAAAAACTCATTGGAGAGAAGGCTCTGCAAATATCCTTATTCTCAAAGATGGGGAGCACAGCATATCAGTGCAAAAGACAAGGCTGAAGCATTTGCAACAATCTTCAGCCAAAAGTGTCAAGTGGATGATTCATTCCAGCCTCCTCCTGGGATCCTCAGCATCACAGATGGCAGCTTTCAGTCAATTAGATTCACTCCATTATTTTCTTATTCATTTCTACGGGATGTGGGTGTCACTGGCTAAGCCAGCATTTATTTCCCAGCCGTAGTTGCCCTTCAGAAGATGGTAGGTGACAAGGGTAGGGTATAAGTGCTGGCCTAGCCAGCGATGCCCACTTCCATGAACAAATAAATAATTTTTAAAAAGGTCTCTTAATAAGTAATTTTTAGATCTTACCTTTAGTGAAGCCCAAATTATTCGACAAAATAGCAGCCACAATGCACTAGATAAGGCAGGCACCGGGTGGCACGGTGGCACAGTGGTTACTGTCACTGTCTGGGTCACTGTCTGTGTAGAGTCTGCACATTCTCCCCGTGTCTGTGTGGGTTTCCTCCGGGTGCTCCGGTTTCCTCCCACCAGTGCTGGTTAGGTGCATTGGTCATGCTAAATCCTCCCTCAGTGTACCCAAACAGGTGCTGGAATGTGACGACTAGGAGATTTTCACAGTAACTTCATTGCAGTGTTAATGTAAGTCTACTTGTCACATTAATAAATAAATTTTAAGCTTTGAAGTTTCCGATGCCAACCTTTGAATGCCGGGGCCTAGCAGACAGCCTCTGCACCATTTATTCATTGAGTACAATTGGCAGGAAAGATGGAGGAGGTCAAGCTTCATGTCATTGACATATGTTTGTTCACACACGGGCAGGCAACTGGACCTCCTCCAAGAATGTTGTGGCGATGCATGCCCCAAGTATTCTTTTACATCCTTGGTGGTGGTAAGGGAGAAAGAAAATGGAGACAGCAAGTCTCAGGCGTAACAACAGGCATAAATAAACAGGCAGCACACAGGAGTATGACATCCGCTGTGCAAGTAAAGGTCTGCGATATGACAGATAATTGTTGAGTATAGGTATGAGCTTTGGGCCTGTAGGCAATGGAGTCCAGACTTGAGATCCAGGATTGGAAATAAAATTGAAAGTATACATCTGAGGTAACCCCCAGGACTTGCAGGGGGATCACCGAGTGACCTCCCTGTAGGACTCATTGAATACCAGCTCCCTGGGGATTGGTAATTAAATCACCAGGTGGAGCTTGTATACCGAGCCCTGTATAAAGCAGGCCCCTAAGTGGGTCCATTATTGTTTTGTCCCATTTGGCATCTGTTTGTGTTCACCACAGGCTTGTGGTTTTGCTTTTCTTTATTTTTGTAATAAAGCAGTGTTCCTTTACAGCAGACTCCTCGAGTTATTACAACGTCTATGAAGAAAAGTAGATAGAAAACGTCACAAAGCTACACATTCTGAAAGGAACAGGAGAATGCGATCTTAACTCATGCATAGATGAGGTGGCATTGAGAGCGTTGATGAACGATGCATATGTAGAGGTCCTAAAAGAGGATATAGATCATAACAAAATCATAAGAAATAGGGGCAAGAATAAGCATCCAGCCCTTTCGAGCCTGCTTCACTATTCAATAAGGTCATGGCTGATGCGACCTTAGCTCACTTACTAGTGCTGTCCCTCCCTCCCTCCCAAGTCCAATCACCCTCGACTCCTTTGTTAATCAAAAATCTATCAAAACACAGTCCCTTATATGAACCAATCCCAAGAAATATTAAATAGAAAGGACCAAAAACCATATGAAAGCTTTGTGGATACTGCAGTGTCAATTTCCAGACATTGTGGAGAAGAACAAGTCACTGAAAAAGCAAGTGTTGGGAGCATTTCGAATGAGTAATGTTATGGATAAGTTTAGTGATTTAATAGTATTTTTATAGAGCTTAATTATGTTATTTTGTTTGTAGCATTGTATAAGTTTATTTATTAGTATGACAAGTAGGCTTACATTAACACTGCAATGAAGTTACTGTGAAAATCCCTGAGTCGCCACACTCCGGCGCCTGTTCGGGTACACTGAGGGAGAATCTAGCATGACCAATGCATCTAACCGAACCAGACTGTGGGAGGAAACCGGAGCATCCGGAGGAAATGCATGCAGACTCCGCACAGACAGTGACCCAAGCTGGGAATCGAACCCGTGTCCCTGGCACTATGAGGCAGCAGTGCTAACCACTGTGCCATAGTTTGATAGGTGCAAAACAAAATATATGATGTTAAGAGTTTCAAAAAGTGAGTTAATTGATTGCTTTTTGCGAAATTTATAGATTAGTTCCGTGACACTTGCTGATCGTAACTTTTTCCTATTGGTTTAAGTGGTCGTGATTGGCCTACTTTTCACGGTTCCTGCATGGCTGATATCTTCCATTGCTATAAACAATCAAATCTTGATTATTTTTGTGTTGTAAACAAAATGTTGTATGATGTTTCTGTGATGGATGAAGTGTGATTGAAGCGCACAAAGGGCTCCAAGAGAGGGAAGGTGGTGAAGAGAGGGAGGAAGGGAGGGAGTGGGCAGTGTCAGTAAAATGCAAGAATAAATGGCTGCAGTGCCATACTTAACAGTCAGGGGGAAATACAGTAAACTTGACAATCAATAGGGGCTCTCCGCTGCAGACCCGACTGATGCGCGTTATCATACACGAGGCTTGATGCTCAGGAAATAAAGGCTTTTATTTGCTGTAACGAAGCAGCTAACAATTATATACACGATCCCAGACTGAGGGGTCCCAGCCAGAGCAGGGACCTTTATACCTCTCCCAGGAGGCGGAGCCCGACTGGGATGTACCACAACACTACAATACAAAGGTGTAACAACCCCACCCTAACCCCAACAGCAACAAGTAGCACAACCCATCCCTAACCCAACAGCAACATATGTACATACTTGTAGTACTGGCCAGACCCTGGCTCAGCACTATCCAGTGGGAACCAACGATGGTTCACGACATTCACCCCTCCTTTGAGAACAAAGGTCGGCGGGGTACAAAAAACAGAATAATTTGTCATCAGTCGATAAGTTCAGACGGTCAGACCTCCTCAATACCAGCGGTGACACCGGAGTAGGCACTTGCGGTGGCGTTCTCCCCAAGGCGATGTCCAGCTGTTCCTCCACAGACTCACAGGCCGGTTGACCCTGAGGTGACGGTAGTCCATAGAGTCTCGACACGCGTTGAAGTGGCGACAATCCTCTGGACTCAGGCAAGCTGTACACGGGAGTAAAAGGGTTAAGCAATGGTCCCGATGCTGCCCGCGCCGTGTCCGGGGGAGAAACAAGAGTTAAGGGGTTTGTAACAGGGGGTATGGGAGCGACAGGGGTTGCTACGTCCCCTGCTGGCGCCAGGTCTCGGATCGAGACCGTGTCCTCTCGCCCGTCAGGGTATGCCACATAGGCATACTGAGGGTTGGCGTGGAGGAGATGGACCTGTTCGACCAACGGGTCGGACTTGCGGGCCCTTGCATGTCGCCGCAGGAGGACGGGTCCTGAGTACGTCAACCAAGACGGTAATGAGGTCCCCGAGGAAGACTTCCGAGGGAATGAAAACATCCTCTCATGGGGAGTAGCATTGGTTGCCGTACACAGGAGTGAGCGAATAGAATGGAGCGTATCAGGGAGCACCTCGTGCCAACGGGAAACTGGAAGGCTTTTTGACTTCAACGCCAGTAAGACAGCCTTCCAGACTGTAGCATTCTCACGTTCCACCTGTCCGTTACCCCTAGGGTTGTAGCTCGTGGTCCTACTGGAGGCAATCCCGTATGAGAGCAGGAATTGCCTCAAGTCATCGCTCATGAACGTCGAGCCCCTGTCGCTGTGAATGTAGCCGGGGTACCCGAACAGGGGAAAGAGATCACGGAATGCCTTGATAACCGTGGCAGCGGATGTATCAGAGCAGGGAACAACAAAAGGGAACCGGGAGTACTCGTCAATGATATTGAGGAAGTACACATTCCGATCTGTTGAGGGAAGGGGGCCCTTAAAATCGACACTCAGTCTCTCGAGGGGACGAGTGGCCTTGAATAAATGTGCCCGGTCAGGTCGGTAAAAGTGCGGTTTGCATTCCACGCAAACCCGACAGCTTCTTGTTACGGACCTGACGTCCTCCACCGAGTAGGGCAGGTTGCGGGCTTTTATAAAGTGGTAGAACCGAGTGACCCCAGGATGGCATAGGTCATTATGGAGAGCCTGCAAACGGTCCTCCTGTATTCT
Organism: Mustelus asterias; assembly: GCF_964213995.1. Taxonomy (NCBI): domain Eukaryota; kingdom Metazoa; phylum Chordata; class Chondrichthyes; order Carcharhiniformes; family Triakidae; genus Mustelus; species Mustelus asterias. Next base: position 53,083,670 of record NC_135811.1, read on the forward strand.
GGCGCATGTTCCACACGAGAGGGCATCCGAGGGCTCATTGAGTTTCTCTGGACGGTACATGATGTCGTAGTTATAGGTGGAGAGTTCAATTCTCCACCGCAAGATCTTGTCATTCTTGATCTTGCCCCTCTGCGTGTTATTAAACATGAACGCCACGGACCGCTGGTCCGTGATCAGGGTGAACCGTTTTCCCGCCAAGTAATGGCGCCAGTGCCTGACGGCCTCCACAATGGCCTGGGCCTCCTTTTCCACCGCTGAATATCGAATTTCGGGGCCTTGGAGGGTGCGGGAAAAAAATGCGACGGCCCTGCCCGCCTGGTTAAGTGTGGCGGCCAGGGCGAAATCAGATGCATCGCTCTCCACCTGAAAGGGGATGGACTCGTCAACAGCGTGCATCATAGCTTTCGCGATGTCAGCTTTTAATTTATCAAAGGCCAATCGAGCCTCTGGCGTTAGGGGAAAAATCGTGGACTTAATGAGCGGACGGGCTTTGTCCGCGTAATTGGGAACCCACTGCGCATAATAAGAGAAGAAGCCTAAGCATCTTCTCAGTGCTTTTGCACTAGCAGGCAAGGGAAGTTCAGAAAGGTCTGGATACGGATAAGGTCTGCATACGGTCTGGATCAGGGCCAATGACCCCGTTTGTTCCCGCTCTTGACCACCACGACCTGCGCCCTCCATGGACTAGCGCTGGGTTGTATGATCCTTTCTTTGAGGAGCCGCTGAACCTCAGATCGAATGAAGATCCGATCCTCAGCGCTGTAACGCCTACTTTTAGTCGCAATGGGCTTGCAGCCTGGCACAAGATTCTGGAACAGGGAGGGTGTGGTGATCTTCAGCATCGAGAGGCTACAGGCGGGGTGCGTTGGGCAATTTGGAGGCTGCTGTTCTCCCACTGACAGTGAAGGGAGTGGCCCACCGTACTGTAGGGTTACACTCCTCAAGTGGACCATGAAGTTTAGTCCGAGAAGTATTGGCGCGCAAAGGTACGGCAACACTAGGAGCTTGAAACGTTCGTAAACTGTGCCTTGCACCTTCAAAGTTACCACGCAACTCCCTAGCACGGTGACAGACCGGGACCTCGATGCCATAGAAATTGTCTGTTTGGCAGGTTGAATCCGGAGTCCACACCGCTTCACAGTGTCTGGGTGGATAAAGCTCTCAGTGCTCCGGCTGTCAAACAGACAATAAATCAAGTGGTCATTTACCTGGATGTTCATCATAGATTTGTCAAGTCTATGAGGCTTGGCCTGGTCCAGGATGATCGACGCCACTGTTGGTTCATGAGCGCCACTGCAGGCAGCTGACATCGACGAGGATGACCCCTGCTGGTCGTTCGCGGTCGGTGCCGACCAACATGGCTGCTCCCATAGGTCGCACGTGGGTGATGGCGCCAAACTCAGCGACCCCTGGTGGTCACACACCTCCGACTCCGTCGACCGTAATGGCGTCGTCCTGGCCTCACATGTGGATGAACCCCTCGATGATTTCGACGACGAAGAACCGAGCTCTGAAGAATCGCAGGCCGCACTGCCGTTCCTAGATTTAGATCGGCACACTTTCGAATAGTGCCCCTTCTTACCGCAGGCGGAGCACAACACAGCCTTAGCGATACACCGTTGCCGAGTATGCTTCGCTCCCCCACAGAAGTAACACCGCGGGCCGCCCGGAGCTGCTGCCGTCGTCTGGCCCGAGTGTGAGCACACCATTATGCAGCATTTCGAACCCGAGGGACGAGGAGGGATTGGCGACTGCTCCTGCCACGTTGTCTCCACGTGGTCTTCAGGATACAATACTAAGCTTTTGGAGGCCGTCTCCAGCATCTCTGCTAGCTCGATTGCCTGGGTAAGGTCAAGGTTACCTTTCTCCAGTAGTTTAAGTCGAATGTACGACAATCTGACTCCCGCCACAAACGCATCTCGGGCGAGGTCGTTCATACTCTGCTCAGCCGACACAGCTTTGCAGTTACAGCCCCTGGCTAGCTGTAGGAGCTCGTTCGCATATTCCTCCATCGTTTCGCCAGACTGCCGTCGTCGAGTGACTAAGAGGTAACGAGCGTGTATTTCGTTGGGCGGTTTAATATAACGCTTCTTCAGAAGCTTGAGGGCCTTTGTGTAATCGGTGGCCACACGGATCGCGAGGTAGACAGTGTCGCTTACCCTCGCATGGAGGACCCAGAGTCTGTCATCATCTGTGGTGACCGCTGCGGAGGCTGCCAGGTAGTCTTCTAAACACTTCAGCCAGTGGTCGAGGTGTTAGAGGCGCCCACCGCACATGGATCTAGTGTAAGGCGTTATGGCTTCAGTATCTGCTCCATACGCTCTTTTTTTTTCTCTTCGACGAGAGTTTAACAACAGCAAATAAAATTGATGCGCGTGATCATACACGAGGCTTGATGCTCAGGAAATAAAGGCTTTTATTTGCTGTAACGAAGCAGCTAACAATTATATACACGATCCCAGACTGAGGGGTCCCAGCCAGAGCAGGGACCTTTATACCTCTCCCAGGAGGCGGAGCCCGACTGGGATGTACCACAACACTGCAATACAAAGGTGTAACAACCCCACCCTAACCCCAACAGCAACAAGTAGCACAACCCATCCCTAACCCAAAGCAACATATGTACATACTTGTAGTACTGGCCAGACCCTGGCTCAGTACTATCCAGTGGGAACCAACGATGGTTCACCACACCGACAAAAATTATGCACTTCACAGCTCATGAAACTGTTACTGTGAATTGAGAAATTTACATGTACAGTACCATTTTGTAAAGACAGGGATCCAGGATTCAAATCCATTCAAAAAAAATCTATATGCCACAATGTTTCTCAAGTCAGTAGTGTTTATAAATTGCTGGTTCTATTTTCAATCATGCTTGGACATTGGGGCATTAGCAGCTGATCTAAGAGTTGCCATGAGTTTTATGGATAGGCGGGCTCCCTTTAAACAGGAATAGGCTAATGCATGGAGTCCACAACACTAACATTTGGTGACACTAAACCAAGCGTCAATTCTACAATGAAAAAATTGGTGCACTTTGTGTATAAACCTTTATACCAGAATGTTAACATCTTGAGAACTGTTGGAAGTGTGTGACAACTGCCCATTTTACCACAACAGAGACATTCATGAGGAATAATATTTTCATAGAATCATAGGATCCCTGCAGTGCAGAAGGAGGCCATTTGGCCTGCACTGACAACAATCCCACCCAGGCTCCATCCCCACAACCCAACACATTTACCCTGCCAATCCCTCTGACACTAAGGGGTAATTTACCATGGCCAATCCACCTAACCTGCACATCTTTGGAGTGTGGGAGAAAACCAGAGCAGCCGGAGGAAACCCACGCAGACACGGGGAGAACATGCAAATTTCACACAGACAGTAACCGAAGGCTGGAACTGAACCCAGTTCTTTGGTGCTGCGAGGCAGCAGTGCTAACCACTGTGCCACCGTGCCACCCTTGCGGTACCCTATTTTGTTTCTTTATCTACCCTTCTTCCTCCAGATACTTTGCAAATCTGAGACAAGCTTCTGACCCCCATACCATTCAATCACCAAGACCACATACTCTGTAACATTGTTGTAACATCACCTAATTCCACCCTGCCTCAGTTCATTTGCTGTTAAACCAATCACCCATGCTTTTGATACTTTGGCACTCAAGGAAGGCAATGAGGCCAGCCTCCCACTTTGCAGCCTCTATAAACAGGAGCTCATCCAAATCTCTACTGCTTGTAATCTTAATCCGCTCCGAGCGCTGATCATCCATCAATCCTCTGCTTGCTGACCTACATTGGCTCCAGGTACAGAAATGTCTCAATTTTAAAATTCACACCCTTATTTTCAAATTTCTCCAGGGTCTTTCCTCTCCCTCTCTCAGTAATAAGATTGACCTGAAGTGTCCAGGAATTGAAGATCAATTTCCAGGGCACTGCTGTGTGCAAAGCTGGAGAAAAATCATTGGGACGTCAGAGCATTTGTCAATTTCTTTGAACAATTCTCCTTACCAAATAAAAAAATATTGAAATGGGGAAAATAAAGGCTATTTGGCCAAAAGCCAAGCACCATCCAATATTTGCTCTCCAATTGGCGAAGGAAGGCAATGCATTACAAGGACGGATGTATTGGCTGACTAATAGCTGGAGCGTGGAGGCAAGTCATAGAAACATAGAATAGAATCACAGAATCCCCACAGTGCAGAAACAGGCCATTCAGCACATCAAGTCTGCATCAACTCTCCGACAGAGCATTCCACCCAGGCCCAACCTCACATAACTCCACGTATTTTGTTTGTTCAACAACAGACTGGTAGTTTTACTCTCGTAGTAAGTGCTTTGATTCCCATGCTGCCAAGAGAGACTTATCCTTCGCATCTCTTAAGTCTGAAGTCTGGAAGCTGCTGGGTTTACTTCTCTGTTTTGCTGCCCCGAGGATATACCCTTCTCTGAAAACTGCTGCTTGGATTTCTGTCCATTGATGTTAAAAGTTGGAAATCTAGTATCACATAAGCATACTGGTTTTAGTGCTAACTAATCTTGAAGAAAGGTGTATTGCTTTTACATTGGAACAACAGTACAGTGGCACAGGGGTTAGCACTGCTGCCTCATAGCCTCCCGGGGATCCGGGTTGAATTCCTGGCTTGGGTCACTGTCTGTGCAGAGTCTGCACGTTGTCCCCGTGTCTGTGTGGGTTTCCTCCAGGTACTCCAGTTTCCTCCCACAGTTCAAAGGACGGCTGGTTAGGTGCATTGGCCATGCTAAATTCTCTTTCAATGTATCCAAACAGGGCTGGAATGTGGCGACTAGGGATTTTCACAGTAACTTCATTGTAGTGTTAATGTAAGCCTACATAAGCCTGTTAAGAGTTATATTCTAATGCAGCTCTGACGAAGGGTCATCGAGACTCAAAATGCTGGCTCTATTCTCTTCTCACAGATGCTGTCAGACCTGCTGAGATTTTCCAGCATTATCTGTTTTTGTTTCAGATTCCAGCATCCACAGTATTTTGCCTTTATAAAAGAGTTACACTGTGTCATGTTTCATTCTTGTAATTGGTAAAAGTTATGCTAATTCTTTGTGTTATAGCCTAACTTAAATAAAATTTGTTTGATAAAAACTTCCAAGTGGGTCACCTAAATCATACCTGTAGTTTGCCAAATATTAACGATAGAGGGTTGGCAGCAGGAGAAATACTTAATACAATTAATGTTACCAGAGAGGCAGTGCTGGGTAGACCAATGGGACTGAAGGTGGACAAGTCCCCGGGTCCGGATGGAATGCATCCCAGGGTATTGAAAGAAATGTCAGAGGTAATAGTGGATGCGTTAGTGATTATTTATCAAAACTCGTTGCATTCTGGGGTAGTGCCGGTTGATTGGAAAACGGCTAATGTTACGCCGCTGTTTAAAAAAGGAAGGAGACAAAAGGCGGGTAACTATAGGCCGGTCAGCTTAACGTCTGTAGTAGGGAAAATGCTGGAATCCATTATTAAAGAGGAGATAGCAGGGCATCTGGATAGAAATGGTTCAACCAATGAGACGCAGCATGGATTCATGAGGGGAAAGTCGTGCTTGACGAACATGTTGGATTTTTATGAAGATGTGACTAGGGCGGTTGATGGAGGAGAACCGGTGGATGCGGTGTTTTTGGATTTCCAAAAGGCGTTTGATAAGGTGTCCCATAAAAGGCTGCTGAAGAAGATTAGGGCACACGGAGTTGGGGGTAGTGTGTTAAAGTGGATTGGGGACTGGCTATCCGACAGGAAGCAAAGAGTCGGAATAAATGGGTGTTTTTCCGGTTGGAGGAAGGTAACTAGTGGCGTGCCGCAGGGATCGGTACTCGGGCCGCAACTATTTACCATTTATATAGATGATCTGGAGGAGGGGACGGAGTGTAGGGTAACGAAGTTTGCAGACGACACAAAGATAAGTGGAAAAGTGAATCGTGTGGAGGACGGAGAAGATCTGCAGAGAGATTTGGACAGGCTGAGTGAGTGGGCGAGGATATGGCAAATGGAGTATAACGTTGATAAATGCGAGGTTATACACTTTGGAGGAAATAATAACAAATGGGATTACTATCTCAATGGAAACAAATTAAAACATGCTACCGTGCAAAGGGACCTGGGGGTCCTTGTGCATGAGACGCAAAAGCCCAGTCTGCAGGTACAACAGGTGATCAAGAAGGCAAATGGGATGTTGGCCTATATCGCGAGGGGGATAGAATATAAAAGCAGGGATGTCTTGATCCACCTGTACAGGGCATTGGTGAGGCCGCAGCTGGAATACTGTGTGCAGTATTGGTCCCCTTATATGAGGAAGGATATATTGGCATTGGAGGGAGTGCAGAGAAGGTTCACCAGGTTGATACCAGAGATGAGGGGTTTGGATTATGAGGAGAGGCTGAGGAGATTGGGTTTGTACTCGTTGGAGTTTAGAAGGATGAGGGGGGATCTTATGGAGACTTATAAGATAATGCGGGGGCTGGATAGGGTGGAGGCGGAGAGATTCTTTCCACTTAGTAAGGAAGTTAAAACTAGAGGACACAGCCTCAAAATAAAGGGGGGTCGGTTTAAGACACAGTTGAGGAGGAACTTCTTCTCCCAGAGGGTGGTGAATCTCTGGAATTCTCTGCCCACTGAGGTGGTGGAGGCTACCTCGCTGAATATGTTTAAAGCGTGGATGGATGGATTCCTGATCGGTAAGAGAATTAAGGGTTATGGGGATCAGGCGGGTAAGTGGTACTGATCCATGTCAGATCAGCCATGATCTTATTGAATGGCGGGGCAGGCTCGAGGGGCTAGATGGCCTACTCCTGCTCCTATTTCTTATGTTCTTATGAAACACCTTCCAATGCCAAAATCAAATGTAAAATTTAGGATTCTAGGCTAACTTCATAAAACACCTTGGTGTTTCCGACTTGGAACTTAACATAATGCATTTACATCTGTTAATAGGGCCTCCCCTCCACATTATCCCCTCTCACCAAATATTGAAATTTCGCCAACGTGATGTCACTTGGCAAGGCTCACAACAGCTTGATGAAGATGGGAGCCCACCATGGATGCCAAGGTAAATATAGCCCCATGTAGGAGAGGGACATGCCTGATGTCATAGGTTGGCACTGCCAGGTTGACATTGGTTAGCAGTGCCAACCTGGCAATGCCAAGTTAGCAGCACCAACCTATGTCAGGGGTGGGCCCTCTGGACAGCCCCGTTGGAGGGATTTCCCTTATTTGTGTTGAGGAGAGATGATCCCTGTGAAGAGGAAGAGTGCTCCCGAGACTGCAGTGGTAGAGGGTGGTTGGGGGAGGGGGGTGGGGGGGCAGGGCAATTCCTCACTGCTTGCAAGGGTGGGTGGGAGTGAGAGGCTGTCAAATTGATGCCTGTGAAGATCGGGGGGGGGGTGTCACAAAGTTGGGGGGGGGTGTCACAAAGTTGACGTGGTGGGGGAAAAGAGCTCCATTGCTTGTACTATGATGGGTTGGGGGCGGGGGGGGGAGGCGGGGGGGAGTGCCCCCGATGTATGTGAAGGGGGGTTCCATTTGTGCAAGTGGAAAGGGGGCTGGGAGCCGTTCAGTTTCTGTACTGATCAGGGTGTCCTTTAAAGATGGCATCCCAATATCTATGGAACTGGCCTTGCCTGTTTTATCAGGCTTCACACATTGACTTTCTTCCCCCACAGAGAGGTTCAAGATCGGGACTAAAAGTTCAGCTATGCAGCTGGAGAGTGACATACCAGTTTTCAGTCAAAGCCTGGCACTTTGAAAAAGTCTGGGAAAATTCCACCGATAGATTCTGCACCGAGCAGTGTTTTAAACTCTTTGAAGCAAAAGCTCACATGTGATGTGCTTTTTTTACACCTTTAAATGTGCACAAAGCATACCAAAGGGCTATGTAATGACTTGTGTCTGACTTAAAACAGGCACTGACCTCACTGTTAAATTTATGAGGATCATTTTTAAAAGTCCTGAGTGGACGCCAAGAACAAACATTAACTTCTTTGCATGGGGGTCTGAAGTCTGTTCTCGTGCCCCTTTCTCTGAGCTCAAATTAACCAGATCTACATACTGGTTCACCCAAAAAAGGGATCACTGGAGGCCACCATCAAAATGGTAAGTTTCTTTAAAAAGAACATGGAGCCAGGAAGAGCAGGAACGCTCCCCTGGCTCCAACACAGTCCCACAAATTAATGCCAGCCTCTACTTGGCACCCAACTCTTCAAGTACTGCTGCTGGCCAAATCCATCCAATTTAAAGCTCCTCAAGTACCGTGACTGAATAAAAGGAACCACCCTCAAGCAAAAGACCGCGGGATGCTGGAAATTTGAAACAAAAGCAGAAAAAGCTGGGAATACCCAGCAGTAAGAGTTTTAACAACACCAGGTTAAAGTCCGACAGGTTTATTTGGTAGCAAATACCATTAGCTTTCGGAGCGCTGCTCCTTCGTCAGATGGAGTGGAAATCTGCTCTCAAACAGGGCATACAGAGACACAAAATCAAGTTACAGAATACTGATTAGGATGCAAATCTCTACAGCCAACCAGGTCTTAAAGATACAGACAATGTGAGTGGAGGGAGCATTAAGCACAGGTTAAAGAGATGTGTATTGTCTCCAGACATTGTCCGCAGCAAACTACCCAGCCTTCAGGAGAACAGTGACCACGACACCACACAACCCTGCCACAGCAACCTCTGCAAGACGTGCCGGATCATCGACATGGATGCCATCATCTCACATGAGAACACCATCTACGAGGTACACGGTACCTACTCTTGCAACTCGGCCAACGTTGTCTACCTGATACGCTGCAGGAAAGGATGTCCTGAGGCATGGTACATTGGGGAAACCATGCAGACGCTATGACAACGGATGAATGAACACCGCTCGACAATCACCAGGCAAGACTGTTCTCTTCCTGTGGGGGAGCACTTCAGCAGTCACAGGCATGCAGCCTCTGATATTCGGGTAAGCGTTCTCCAAGGCGGCCTCATGACACACGACAGCGCAGAGTCGCTGAGCAGAAACTGATAGCCAAGTTCCGCACACATGAGGACGGCCTAAACCGGGATGTTGGGTTTATGTCACACTATCAGTAACCCCCACAGCTTGCCTGCTGGGCTTGCAGAATCTCACTGGCTGTCCTGTCTGGAGACAATACACATCTCTTTAACCTGTGCTTAATGCTCCCTCCACTCACATTGTCTGTATCTTTAAGACCTGGTTGGCTGTAGAGATTTGCATTCTAATCAGTATTCTGTAATTTGATTTTGTGTCTCTGTATGCCCTGTTTGAGAGCAGATTTCCACTCCATCTGACGAAGGAGCAGCGCTCTGAAAGCTAATGGTATTTGCTACCAAATAAACCTGTTGGACTTTAACCTGGTGCTGTTAAAACTCTTACTGTGTTTACCCCAGTCCAACGCCGGCATCTCCACATCATGAATACCCAGCAGGTCAGGCACAGAGATAGAGAAACAGATTTAATATTTCAGATGAATGAGCTGTTGTCAGGACATTTCTTCAGTCTGTTTACATTTCCTATGATCAGGCCTCTCTTATATGTATTGCAAAGAGAATAATTTAAAAACCGCAAATCAGCCCCTTCTCCTTGGCTAAGGTTTAATTCAACCATGACTGACAAGATGAAATTCTTTCCTATCTGACAGCTGTTACAGGTCCTAAGTGAAATGACTTTGAGCCAATTCCTCTTGGCGATGGTATGGAAGCAATTGACAGCCAACAGCTGGAAGCATTTTATTAATCAAACATACTAAGTCCCTTCTTATACCTGGAAGTGGACAAGATATTGAGAAATTGTTCCTCCGACTGTTAGAGCAAATATGTGAGCAGATAACATGTGCATACTATGATGTAAATTTACCACAATGAATTAAACAGAAGACCGTGTCCTCTACACTTTGCCCATCACATTCATGCTGATCACTGTATTTAAAAAAAACACATTTTGACAAAGAAAATTAGAATTTTCACAAGCATATGCTAAGTACCTGATGTGAAAACAAAAGTGGATCACTATATGAAAATAAAACACAGCTGTCAAGATCATCTTTTAAGAGAGCACAACATAAACAAGGTATTTCCACTCTATTTCCCCACACAATTAATAATCTTGAGCCAAATTCAAAGCATTGAGCTTCAATATATTCAATAGAGTGCAAAAACAAGGTTTCTGATTATCATCCAATGATACTCAAAGTCCTGTAACGCCCCTTTGCCTCCCTCATCAAAGCCTTTACATTCTTGCCCATTTCCCCTGGTGTGGTTCGCAGTGAGTCAGAGGACATGGTCCATTACTTGAAGTGCCAAGACATTCTGACCTCTTCATTTTGCTCTTGTCAACATCATTGTCTCCCTTCTGCAACTTCTGTGCTGTCCCTACTTTGCTGTGCTGACTTACCTGAATACTGTCTTGAGCTCACAGTAAGCCAACTCTAACATCTTTGTTCTCACACCCCCGTAAATACTACCATGTATTGTGAATGGAATACTGTGCCATTCAACATTGCTGTGCACTTCCCCTCAAAAAGTCCCAGGGCAAAATTGTCCAAAGAGATGGTAAAGTGTCAGGTTCTGATTGAAAACTGGTGTGTGTCTCACCAGAAACACAGCCAGGGTTTCACTCCAGATCTTCCACCACTTTGTGGGAAAAAAAGCAAGGAGGTGGGTTTTGCACCATTATTCTGAGACTGATAGAGCCAGCAAGCCAGGAAGAGCACCCTGATCTCAAATTCAAAGTAAAGGTTCCTCTGGCTTAGGCACCTGCCCCATTCCCAGGCCCTGTCCCCTGACAATGCCAGGTTGGCAGTGCCAGTGTGCCAGGGGACTATGGTCCTCACTACCCAGCATGGTCATCTCAACTGTTTTCTGTTTTTGCAAACCAGCAGTGATTCCCGCCGGTGGTGGGAGGAACATCTGACCACACTAGAAGCTGCAGCATTAAGTCTTTTAAAAATCGTTAAATCTATTAAATTAGGTTGACCCCGGTTTCATCGTCAGCGGGGGGATCTCAAATTGAGATCTTGCTGCTATAAATCCCGTTAACTCTCACAAGAGTTAGCGGCCATAACGGGATATGTGCTCAAAGTGAACAGACCCAGAGAATTTCGCCCCCAATCTCCCAGACACCCGAGATCGCATCTGACACAACAACACCCCCAAACACACTCACGTTTTGTGAAATGATTTTTAAAAAGCGGTGAAAGACATGATCCATTAGAAATATAAAAAATATAAAAACATCTATCAAAATAGAGTGACAGAGGAATCCATATTTACCTAACTTTATTCTTTAGAAAAATAAAGAAACCACAGCATATAAGGTAATTGAATTAAATATCGCTCTTCTGAGAAGAAGAGGTAAGAAAAGCTAGGTTTTAAAGAATCAAGTTTTATAGAAAGGAGAAAGCAGGCAATGTGGACAGGCTCAGTGGCACAGTGGTTAGCACTGCTGCCTCACAGCATCAGGGACCCAGGTTTGATTCCCAGCTTGGGTCACTGTCTGTGTGGAGTCTGCATGTTCTCCCCGTGTCTGCGCGGGTTTCCTCCGGGTGCTCCGGTTTCCTCCCACAGTCTGAAAGACGTACTGGTTAGATGCACTGGCCATGTTAAATTCTTCCTCAGTGTACTCGAACAGGCGCCGGAGTGTGGCGACGAGAGGATTTTCACAGTAACTTCATCGCAATGATAATATATGCCTACTTGTGACACTAGTAAAATAAACTTAAAGAGCTCATCCATTTCTGGAAGGTGAGCAAGGAGACTGATGGAGAGCAACGAAAGTAATGAAACTGAATGAGTCGGCAGTGCAGGGTGTACTTAGGAATGTATCCTGGGAAAAAAAGAGAATGGTGGCTATGATGTGGGAATTTGCATTTCCATTAGGGCCGAGACCAGAGCCTTCTGGCATGTCTGCGATCATGGAAAGTAATTGCTGCTCATCTTACAATAGAAAATATGACTAAGGAACCACTTTCCAACTTGGAGAGTGGTGTGCAATACAATTGTTGAGAGATTTAAATGATAGGAAATCCAAAAAGCGATATTGTGGAATTTCTCTTGACATTCAGGGAATTGTACTTTACAACCTTGGGGGCGATTCTCCCAGAGACATAAGCAGAGGCCGTGTAGCAGGCTGCACACTGGGTGCCACTGCCTACGTGCATCTCCGGCCGCCGAATTACCAGCGTTGTCAGCCACAGGCCAGAAATTGGCGCGGAGCTGAATAAATTATTTAAATCTTGATTTAAATATCATTAGCGGGCCCAAGGCTGAAGTCTCGGGGCCTGCTAGCCTCACCTCTCAGCCCCCACCAGAAGTGTTTCACTCCAGTGGGGTTTACAACACCTCCTCACTCATGGGGAGCTGGTGGCCCGACCCCACTGGAGTGAAGGGGGGGGCCATAGAGGCCCCCAAGAGAGTCAGGGGTTAGGGGGATGCCCGCTGGCATTGCTCACCGAGCATTGGAAAGTGCCAAGGGGACAGGACCAGAGGGAGGCAGGGCCCAATGAGGAGCGGGACCTATGGAGGGGAATGGGGGGAGGGGCGGGGAGAGGTCGGTGGAGGTGGGTGTCATTTATCTGTCATTGGATAAATGACAGAGGGAGCAAAGCTAGAGATTGGGGCTGGCCATTGGGGTGGGAGGTGGTCGGGGCTGCAGGGTGGGGGGAGGTGGAATCGAGGTGGGCTGAGGGAGGCAGTTCAGGGCTGGCCCATGAGGCCAGTAATCGGGGGGGCATTGCACAGCCAATGTTGCAGCATTGTGGGGCTGGTTAGCAATCGAGAGACTGGCAGTGCGGGGCAAGTGCCAATTTCCACTATGACAGATCGCCGCATGCACAGTGGCCAGCTCAGCGCTTTGCTGCTGGCCTCTCCAGCAGAAATAGGCCCCGTCCCCAGGTTTTCATTGCGATTCATGCCAGGGCTGTGTGTGATGCACAGTGTGTGTGGGAAGATTCATTTTGAAACTCCTGTTGAAAACAGCAGTGGGATTTACTTCAGTTTTTACGCGAATTCAGCACTTCGAATTTTTTTGGGGAGAATTCCACCCCTTGTCCTTGAAAACTATACAAGTCCACTTACTGCAGTTAAGTGATATCCCTTACATTTATAAATCTAAGGATATACAGAAAAACAGACTTACCAGGTGCACAGATGGAGGTAGATATCTGTCATTTAGCAGTAATTAAAAGGAGAAATGAATTTCGCTGCAATTGCAGCAATCACGCACTCTAATGGAAATTGGAAATGGCACAGCCACAATGGGTTTGCTGAAGTTTATCAGCAGAGGTGTCCTTTAATTCTGGTTGATGGTGTGGGGGAAGCCTGATGACCTTAAGTGTGGTGAAGGGCAGGACATGCCAAGTCTGGCAGCGCTGCCTTGCGACATTCCAATGGAAGAGGACATGTAGTGTCTTATAGCTGGATTTCTGTTTTTATTCTCATATGCAGCCGAGTGAAATATGTCAACATTCAAATTACAAAATTAAGGTTGATAATTTGATCTTTAAAATTTCACCATTTTTGTCAACTCAAAAGCTGTTTTTGTTAAAATAAACATCAGAGAAATTAAATTAAGTCATAATGAGCAAAGACATTGGTCACAAAAGATGCTGAAACTATGGGATGGGGTTGTTGGTGGTGGTGGCGGCGGGAGGTTGTGGGAGGATGAGAGGGGATGGGGGGCTTTCCCAGCTTCCTTGCATGCAGAGAGTTTAACCGCTCAGAAATTGACTTTGGCTTGGGATCCTGCAGATTTTCCATCCTTCTGTGGGTTTCCCTGAGCTGTGTTCCCAGATCAGCACAGAATTCCTTGTGTCTGGCAGGAAACCAATTAAGGTAATTAAAAGGACAATAATGTGCTTTTTAAAATCCTGAATTTTCCAGCCAGGTTACCAGTTTCCAGATCAGCAGCAGGATCACCAAGGTGAGTTCACAGCGGGGAAACGCATCTTTAGTGAAACTGACAAACTGGGAAGACTTCACCCAGCAAAATGGAAGAGCTCCTGCCTTGAGTCAGAGAGAAAGCTGTGCAAAACACTGTTTCACTTGCACGGTAGCTATCACCAGATGATTGCCCACTTCTTCAAAGACAGTTCAATGCCCAGCATCTCACTCACCTTCAGGTGCAATTAGAATCATTGAATCCCTACAGCGCAGAAGGAAACTACTTGGCCCAAGTAGGCAGCACCGACTCTCCAACAGAGTATCTTACCCAGGCCCCATCCCCATGACCTCACATATTTAACCCCCTAACCTATACATTTTGGGACACCAAAGGGGCAATTTAGCATGGCGAATCCGCCTAATCTGCACATCTTTGGACTGTGGGAGGAAACCAGAGCATCGGAAAGAAACCCACGCAGACATGGTAAGAACGTCCACACAGACAGTCACCAAAGGCTGGAATTGAACCCAAGTCCCTGGCGGTGTGAGGCAGCAGTGGTAACCACTGTGCCGCCCCAATTCCTTGCTGCCAGCCTTCACCAATATGCAAGAAGCTGATGCAGTTTCAGTGTCAATGAGAGCAATGACAGAAACAACACCACTGACAACAGCATCAGGAATGCGCACGCGAGCGCACCACCCACCCCCCCCTTCCCCCCACCGGATAGGTATAGGACAGAACTCTACCGATACTTGACCAAACTCCACTAATAGCACTCAGTACAATACTTCCTTGCACTCTGCAGCAGTAAAAAGTAAAATCAAAAGCAGCTCATCTGGAAATCCCATCACAATCTCCTTAAATAGTGTGAATGGCAATGGTACAACTGAAGATGTGTTCAACTGGGAGTGGTTAGGAAAGGGCATTAGCAGGACCCGTGGGGTCAAATGGCTTATGCCCAAGCAGCCTTAGATGCCCTCCCATCTGCCAACTCTGCATCCCACCAGTGTGTGCATAACATAAGCTCGAGCTTTTCACAACCATGTTGCCTGTGCGAGTTGCACCAGGAATGGGCGAAAACAATACAGCCAACATTTTTGGAATTCCGGAGTAAATTTCCTGTCCCAGAAATTTCAATTGCTGAAGAAAATGGTGGATGAAATAGAGGTTCTGGAAGAATTCATTCCAGTCCATCCTCCACCAGATGGATCATTCGCATACTATGTGATTATGTTTAAAAATTCCTGGATGAACGCCTAGGGACACACATTACTTCCATGTTGAGAAAAATACTAATGGATTCTGCCTGTATTGCATTAATTAAGGTGATTGAGCATTGAGTACTGAGGAATCTAAATGGAATTTTCAGTTTCACCAGAAGATAAATCTGCAACTGAGAACAAAGGAAAGTTACACGAAGATTAACATAAAGAAATGCAATTAAAAAAAACATTTTAGAAATGTTAATGGTTGAAATGGAGAGCACGTAATTGAAAAAATAAATAAACATTATTATAACTTATTATAACAAATTCTGAGATATGCAAGTGCAATGATCTGTGAACTTTCTTCATGATCTTCTGGATTTCCATCACAATACTTCACTATAATAGTTAGAACTCTTGGATAATACTTCTAATAAACAAATAAACCTCGAGAACCTCCAACCTCATCTAAATTACAGATTTCAAATAACAGTTATTTAACGAAGAGAAGAAAATGCTGGCCCCCACTCCAACCTTCATTCCATAACTACTAAATCCATCTCTCTGACAACAGTCTAATATTAAACCTGTCCGTTCATAAGCTTGAAATCATAGAATCATAGAAATCATAGAAACCCTACAGTGCAGAAACAGGCCATTCGGCCCATCAAGTCTGCACCGACCACAATCCCACCCAGGCCCTACTCCCATATCCCTACACATTTACCCACTAATCCCTCTAACCTACGCATCTCAGGACACTAAGGGGCAATTTTGGCATATCCAATCAACCTAACCCGCACATCTTTGGACTGTGGGAGGAAATCAGAGCACCCGGAGGAAATCCACGCAGACACGAGAAGAATGTGCAAACTCCACACAGACAGTGACCCAAGCCGGGAATCAAACCCAGGTCCCTGGAGCTGTGAAGCAGCAGTGCAAACCACTGTGTGCCCCTTGGTGTCACATCCGATCCCAAAATGATTTTCAACTTCATCATTGTGCCATTACGAAGACTGCTTGTTTGCACCTCCAGAACATCACCAGATTTCACCCTGTCTCGACGCTGCTGAAACCTTCAGTCATGCCTCTGTTAGCTTTAGACCTGACTATTCCAATGCACTCCTGACTGGTCTCTCACATTCTACCCTCTGTCAACAGAGCTCATCCAAGACTCTGCTGC
The DNA here is from genome assembly GCF_964213995.1 of Mustelus asterias. Classification (NCBI taxonomy): domain Eukaryota; kingdom Metazoa; phylum Chordata; class Chondrichthyes; order Carcharhiniformes; family Triakidae; genus Mustelus; species Mustelus asterias. The sequence goes on from NC_135811.1 coordinate 53,099,970, forward strand.
TCATGTCTTAACTCACAGCAAGTCCTCTTCCGCTATCATTGCTTTGCTCATTGACCTATGTTGGCTCCTGGACAAGCAATGTCTTCATTTTAACATTCTCATCTTTTGCTTAACAACCGGAGATATTGGCATTCCTCTAATGGTGGCCTCTTCTGCCTCTCCAAACCTAATGCCTCCACCTTTGGTGGCAATGCCTAGGCATCAAACACTGGAATACCCTTCCACAACATCACTGCCCCTCTCTACCAATTAATGCCCGTTCTTTTCCCAGGGTCAAACCAAACTACATAAAGGCAAATTACTGCGGATGCTGGAATCTGAAACAAAAACAGAAAATGCTGGAAATCCTCAGCAGGTCTGACAGCATTTGTGGAGAGAGAAAAGAGCCAACGTTTTGAGTCAGGATGATCCTTCGTCAGAACTGACTACGTGTTGAATTCCCTTTAGAAAGTCACTATTGAACCTGCCTCTCCCAGCTTTTCAGGAAACACTTTCCAGCTCATCAGAACTCTGCAAAATATTTACAGGATTCTGAAATGGCAGTGTAAAATTCCGGCTATTCTCTTAACTTCTAAACTTTTAAGAACAGAGCCCTCTGATCAATTACAACCATGCTGGAAGCCATATCAAAGGCTTAAACACATGTTTTAATACTTAAAATATACATTACCATACACCATTCAAACACCTTTTAAAAAGATATGTCAAAAATTCCTGACCCCAGACAATGGATTTCCTACATTTCATGACACCTTTGAGGAGCAATCCTGCAAAAGCTGGCCCGACTCCATCAAAGTTATTGTGGTCTTAAATGCCCCCCACCATGATGGAGCTGGCAAAGACAGGAGCGCTGTGTGTGGGAGTCACTATGCGCATTCTATTCCCATACCAGCAGACGTTGCCTGAAATGGGAATAGTGGTGGGAATCCCACACACTAATCCCACCCACATTTTCTAAACCCTTCCATCTGAAACACGCTTAGGCATGAAAATATGGGGGTCCAGGAGAAAACGTTAATTTTTCGAAAACTGCCAGAGTCTTTTACACCCACCTGAACAGGCCTGACTTTAAATATCCATCTGACGAAGGAGCAGCGCTCAGAAAGCTTATGGTATTTGCTACCAAATAAACCTGTTGGACTTTAACCTGGTGTTGTGAGATTTCTTACTGTGTTTAAATATCTCATCAGAACAATAACACCTTAATAAGGGCAGCAACCCCTCAGCAATGCACTGAATTGTTAGTTTAGATCAGGTGTTAAATCCTGGAGGGAGGCTTCAACCCAGACTCTTTGGTCACCTGAAGCAAAAGTGTTACGAACTGTTTTAAGCAGACTCTTCACAATTTGCAAAGTCACACAGATGCAAAAGATAACAAAACCATGTGTTAGGGAAGAATGACTGAGGTTCCATAGATCTTCTTCTCATTCTACTGGAGCAAAGATCTCCATCTTTCAGTGCAAACTTTAAAGCTGTATTCTGCCATTAAGCAATGCCAGGATCTGACCAATTATTCTAATCAAAAGCACAAATTTACACAAGACATTAATAGTGAAAAATGCCACGTAAAACCTTTCAGCTGAAAAGTATAAAGTAAGAAAAACTTGCATTTCACCATGATTGCCTCTGTATCCAGAATGTTTTTAGAGAGCTTTTGAACTAGATTATTGATGAGCAGAAAACTAGCAGAAGCATTAAAGTTTTCTGCTGTGGCAGACAGCAAAGATTCTCTGTTACTGATAGCACAAAGGAAAGATGAAAAGTTATGTTAGAAAGTGAATTTAACATAGCAAAATATTCCAAGGTGCTTCATAGGAACATTATCAAGGGATTTCGAGACAGCTGAGCAAAGGTCTGGTCAAAGAGTTAGATGTGTTAGAGCAGGAAAGAGAGGTGGAAAAGTTTACCGTGGGAATTACAGCGTCTGGAGCTTAGGTAGCTGAAGGAACAGCTCCCAATGGTGAAGCAATTAAAGTTAGGAGTGTACAAGAGGCCAAGAAGAAGTTGAGATATTTGTAAGGGTTATAGGGCTGGAATACGTTACAGAAATAGGGAGGGAGCAGGGATGCAAAAACAAAGATGTGAATTTTGAAATCAAGGTGTTGCTTAACTGGAAGTCAATGTAGGCTAGCGAGTACCAGGGTTAATGAATGAACGGGATTTGGTGCGAGTTAGGACATGGTAAGCAGATTTTTGAATGACCTTTAGTTTATGGTGGGGAACGGGGGAGTGGGGGTGGGGGGCTGTTAAGGATGGGTAACTGCCCAGGAGTGCATTTGAATGGTCAGGTGTGGAGGGAAAAAAAAGGGATTCAACATTAGATGAGCAGAGACAGTGGTGGAGTCAGATGATGCTAGAGAGATGGATATAGGCAGCCTTTGTGATGGCACTGGTATGTGGTTGGTGATGGCACTGGTATGTGATTGGAAGTTGATCTTGAGGTGAAATAAAACACCAAAGTTGCCATTTAGCCCCGGAGAGAGAGATGGTGTCAAAGTTTAAAGTTAAAGTTAAAATTTATTTATTAGTCACAAGTAAGGCTTACATTAACACTGCAATGAAGTTACTGTGAAATTCCCCTAGTCACCACACTCTGGCGCCTGTTCGGGTCAATGAACCTAACCAGCACGTTTTTCAGTATGTGGGAGGAAACCGGAGTACCTGGAGGAAACCCACGCAGACACGAGGAGAATGTGCAAACTCCACACAGACAGTGGCCCAAGTGGGAATCGAACCTGGGTCCCTGGCGCTGTGAGGCAGCAGTGCTAACCACTGTGCCACCCACAGTGGCTAAGGATGGAGTTTGTGGAAGGGATATAGCTATGGTCTTCCCAATATTTAGTAGGAAAAAAGTGTTCCTGAAATACTGGATATTGGACAAGCAGTATGTCAATCTAGAGACAGTCAATAGGATCAGTGGAGAGCGGATAGTGTGGTGGATTATAATCCAAGTTCCTTTTTGGAACAATACTGGACCTGACAAACTTCTGAGATGATCACTCTCAATTTAATGTTAGCTGGACAGACCCTAAAGGTACTGAATAGGTCTGAAGAACTGATCTTACTCTCCCTAAAGGATCCAGCCAAAAATGTTATCATCCATATAGTCATTCAGATTATAATATTCAGATTATAATATTCAGAATCTTAGAATTGTAGAATCATTCAGTGCCGAAGAGGCGCTTCAGCCCATTGAGTTTACACCGACACGCCAGAAGCACCTGACCTCCCATCTAATCCCATTTACTTGCCTTGAATGTTATGATGTGTCAACTGCTCATCCAGGTACTTTTTAAAGGATGTGAGGTGACCTGCCTCTCCCACCCTCCCAGGCAGTGTATTCCAGACTATCACCACCCTCTGGGTAAAATAATTTTTTTCCTCACATCCCTTCTAAACCCCCTGCCCCTCACCTTGATCTTGTATCCCCTTGTGACTGATCCTTCAACTAAGGGGAATAGCTGCTCCTTATCCACTCTGTCCATGCTCCTCATGATCTAATACACCTCGATCGCCCCTCAGTCTTCTCTGCTCCAACCTCTCTTCACAACTGAAATGTTCCATCCCAGGCAGCATCCTGGTGAATCTCCTCTGCACCCACTCCAGTGCAATCACATCCTTCCGATAGTGTGGCGACCAGGGCGGCACACAGTACTCTAACTGTAGCCTCACCAAAGTTCTACACGACTCCAACATGACTTGCCTGCTTTTGTAATCTATGCCTCAATTGATAAAGGCAACTGTCACATATGCCTTTTCATCACACTACTAACATGTCCTTCCCCTTTCAGAGATCTTGTAAGGGGATGAAAATGAAAATTTCTCCTCAGTAATGTACCTCACCATCAAAGTGCACATGGAAACAGGGTTTACAAGTTAGTGACGCAGAAGACTATGTAAGACAATATAAATTCTAAACCACATAAAAGTTTGCTAAAGAACCAAGCATGCAATTTACAGTCAACTGCAAGATTAATAGTTCCAGGGAAAGCTAGAAATTACAAACCTATTTCCAGTGCAGAATTCAATTTTTAAATATGACTATTGTTACAGAAAAATATGTAAGCAGAATATTCATCAATTATGTAAGTAACATAGCGAGAAGATTCAAGTACAGGAGCAGGGATGTCTTGCTGCAATTTATACAGGCCTTCGTGAGACCACACCTGGAATATTGTGTGCAGTTTTTGTCTCCTTATACGAGGAAGGATGTTCTTGCTATAGGGGGAGTGCAGAGAAGGTTTACCAGACTGATTTTTGGGATGGCAGTATGATGAGAGATCAAGTCAGTTGGGAGTATATTTGTTGGAGTTCAAAAGAATGAGGGGAGGGGAAGCTCAGAGAAACCTATAAAATTCTAACAGGACTAGAAGGGTTGATGCAGGAAGGATGTTCCCGATGGTTAGGGTGTCCAAAACCAGGGACCATACATAGTCTAAGGATAAAGGGTAAATCTTTTTGGTCTGAGATGAGAATTTATTCACCCAGAGACTGGTAAGCATGTGGAATTCACTACCAAAGAAAGCAGTTGAGGCCAGAACATTGTATGTTTTCAAGAAAGAGTTAGATATAGCTCTTGAGGCGAGGGGGGTCAAAGGATATGGGGGTAATACAGAATCAGGCCATTGAATTGGATCATCAGCCATGATCATAATGAATGGTGAAGCAGGCTTGAAAGATCAAAAGGCCTTCTCCTGTTCCTATTTCCTATGTTCTATAAATTCCTGAGTAGAAACCTACAGAGTTAGTGAAATGCTTCTGTCCCAATTAAGGAGAGCAAAACCAATGCTGAACTCTAATAATTATATCATAAGAGATGCCAAAATGAATCCAGCAAACCTAAAAGTCCAATGTGTACTTTCAATATTATACAGCTTCTGAATTGCATAACTGATTTCCAATGTATAGTCATTGTAAGGCTAAGATAAAGTTGCCATAGTCCCAGATATCCATAGGTGCTATATCCATTGAGGGGGAGAGCTGACTGGTGATGATTTAACCTGAGGATCGCCACACCTCAGGCAAGGAGCAGGGTTCTGAAGGCAGGCCTTCATGAATGACCTCAGCCACTATGTGAATTGAACCCACATCGTTGGCGTCATTACAAACCAACCATCCAGCCAACTGAGCTAACTGACTCTTGTAAATGGATCTTTAGTTCCCAAACAAAGTTGCATCAATTGTTAATTGAGGAAAGGTCCTTCCCTCTTTGATTCCTGATGAAGTGACACTCATGATGGTCATTTCTTTTTAATGATTCTTCTGACTGTGTTTGAAGATTAGGGGGCTAGTTATAATTTAGCTTGGACTTAATTAGCTTTGCCAAAAATTCAGTTGACTATGGCTTCGGGCTATCAGCATAAAATCATCTTATCAAATAGTACACTGTGGTAGATTTCGCAACAGTTTGCAAATTTATTTTATCAATGTTTTACCCTGTGGCAAGTTTTGTAACTTTAAGAGTGAATCCCCCTTATCAGGAATTACTGTAATGGTTTAAGATACGGTAAGCTTTATCACTCAGGGGGGTCTCATGACCATTTAGTATGAGATGAACCTTCTTAAAGAATTAATTCTTTTTTTTTCAAGCCCTTATTTATAGGAAAATAAGCCTTAACCTTGTAACCCCTCATTATGGCCAGATTCCTTCAAAGCGGTGAGATAGAGCTGGGTCCTATCAGCATTCACGTGGAAACAGAAACTGGGATTTTGGATGTGTCGCCAAGGAGCGGGATGGGAGCGGGATGTAGATACGTAATAGGAAGGGGGAAGGATGGATCCTCGGGGCACACCAGAAGAAAACATGTGGAAGTGGGAAGAGACCATAATTCAGGCAAAGGCGGTGGGTGACAACCTGACCACTTAGGGAACAATATCCTCAAAGATGGCATGTCTCAGGTGTTCCTTTTTTTCCCTTTGCATATTTATCAATATTTATATGTAGAGATTGAATGTATGCAAACTTTCTCCAAATGTTGAAGAAATTAAAGTTGCTGACAGCACTGTCCATGGTTTAGAAGCCATTTGCTGAAATACTAATTCGATAAAATACCCTGGGCAAATGTTAATACATTCAAAATTATATTGCACTCGAGGGGAAAATTGCAAATTTTGTGCCATGAGCAGATTTACTGCCAGTTTTACATGACCAGAGAAAAATCACGGTTTACTATTTAATGCATAAGGTTTGCTTATTTAATGATGTTGCATGTTTATTTTGAGCTGTGATTTAGATTAGACCCATTTCTATTTCATATCCTTGCTGCCAGCATTTAATAAAAAAAGGCAAAGGACTGTGGCTATTTCAAAGTTAGCACTAACAGGTGTAAATGTTAATGATCCATATTTTGGCATTGGATTATTTTCTATCTCCATTGGTGGAGAAACACTCAGCATTGGGCCCTGATTCCCACCATTTGGTCATCATCTTTAGCTTTTACCTCGTGTTGAAAACTTCGGAATTAGGAACCTTTGTGGAGGTTTCATCATATTACTTGCTGCAACCACAACACCTTGATATTGATCACCCGACACATCGGGTAGCATTTAATTAAAAAAAGGCAAAGGACTGTGGCAATTTCAAAGTTAGCACTAACAAAGTTAGCACTAACCTCTACTTTCTCAGAAGACTAAGGAAATTTGGCATGTCAGCTACAACTCTCACCAACTTTTACAGGTGCACCATAGAAAGCATTCTTTCTGGTTGTATCACAGCTTGGTATGGCTCCTGCTCTGCCCAAGGCCGCAAGGAACTACAAAAGGTCATGAATGTAGCCCAAACCATCACGCAAACCAGCCTCCCATCCACTCTGTCTACACTTCCCGCTGCCTCGGCAAAGCAGCCAGCTTAATTAAGGACCCCACGCACCCCGGACATTTTCTCTTCCACCTTTTTTTGGGAAGAAGATACAATAGTCTGAGGCCATGTACCAACTGACTCAAGAACAGCTTCTTCCCTGCTGCTGTCAGACTTTAGAATGGACTTACCTTGCGTTAAGCTGATCTTTCTCTACACCCTAGCTATGACTATAACACTACATTCTGCACTCTCTCCTTTCCTTCTCTATGAATGGTATGTTTTGTCTGTATAGCGCGCAAGAAACAATACTTTTCACTGTACATTAATACATGTGACAATAATAAATCAAATTTCATGGCCACGTTATGGCGAGGTGGGGTCATAGTGTGCGCGAAGCCATTCAAAAGCCCACTGACTTTGACGGGACTGGAAAATCCACCAGCAGGAGGGGCTATAAAATCCCGCCCATCCTTTTTTGCAGGACACCTTCGTTCCCTCGTCAATTAGAAAGTGAGTAGACTAATGGTTATCCGACTGGATACCAAGTGATGGTAAATCAAACAACCTTGGTTCCCCATCTGCAATAAGCAAAGTGAAAACTTTTTACTGCATACCTGATTTATTTTCTTTCCAGGGTGCTAGTAGCAGTAGTACCCAGGAGATTCCAGGACAATCAGAGAATTAGTAACCCAATTCTTAATAGATAACATTGCCGTGTGGATTGGAAGACTGTTGTGTGCTATACATGGGAATTCTCAAGAAAAGTTTTACAAGATCAGGCTCCCGCTAGGTTTGGTGGAACTCCATCTTCTTATATAGCAGTAGCATTTGATAAGAGGCAGGAAGGGGAATGGCAAGGGGAAGACCGATAACTTGGACAGGGAATTGGAAGAGGATTAGAAGATTATCAGTGTTAAATGATAGGTTGGGGATATGAGAAGGAGATACTAGAGGCAGTATGAACTGATGGAAGGAATAAACAGATTGGGGGAAAGGGGACGAACACAGGAAAATGTTGGAGTGAATTAATTGGAGCAGCGAGGAGAAGAATGCTAAAATGAACTGGCAAAATAAAGAGAGGAAGAGTACCTGCGTGAACTAAAGGTAGAAAATACTGCCAGCTTGAACTGATACAGAGGGAAAGGGGAAGGACGGATGGAGGTGTGCAGTCGATCAGCATGAACTACTATAAGGTGAGGAGATAAATAGATGCAATGAGCACATCTTTATCACAGTGACAACTATACACAATGAGGTTTAATTACAAAGAGATTTACTTTCCCTTATTCTTTTCACAGGACATGGATGTTGTTGTCTAAGGACAATCAGAGAGTTAGTAACTCAATTCTTAATAGGGAATTCTGTGTTTTTAATACCTAAATGTCCTTGAGAAGGTGGTGGTGAGCTACTTTCTTGAACCACTGCAGTCTATGTGGTGTAGTTACATCCACAGTGCTGATAGGGAGGGAGTTTCAGGATTTTGACCCAGTGATAGCGAAAGAACTGTGATTTATTTCCAAGTCATGATGTGTGGCTTGGAGAGGAAATTACAGGTGGTGGTGTTCCCATGGATCTGCTGCCTTAGTCCTTCTAGGTGGAACAAAGGGACCTTGGCATATTTGTCCATAGATCTCTGAAGACAGAAGAAAATGTTAGTGAGGTGGTGAAAAAAGGCATATGGAACATTTGTCCCTGTCAATCGAGACATATATTAAAAAGCAGGGATTTTGGAGTTGTATAGAACTTTGGTGAGGTCACAGCTAGAGTAGTGTGTGCAGTTCTGGTCAGCACATTATAGGAAGGGTGTGATTGTACTGGAGGGGGTGCAGAGGAGATTCACCAGGAAATGCTGGGGATGCAATACTTAAGTTATGAAGAGAGGTTGCGTAGGCTTGGCTTGCTTTCGTTGGAGCAGAGAAGACTGCTCAGTCCTGATCTGGGTTTACAAGGTTACAAGGTGGGTGAAATGTGCTGCCTGGGAGAGTGGTAGAGGCAGGTTGCCTCACATTCTTTAAAAAGTATCTGGATGAGAACTTGGCACGTCATAACATTCAAGGCTATAGGCCGAGTGCTGGTAAATGGGATTAGGTAGGAGATCAGGTGTTTCTCACATGTCGGTGCAAACTCGATAGGTCAAAGGGCCTCTTCTGCACTGTATGATTCTAGGTGGTAGATGTTGTGGGTTTGGAAGATGCTTTCATAGGAGTACACACAGCTGCACAATAGTTCAGGGTTTCAGTGTAAAAAGAGGATAAATTTTCCATAAATTATAACACAAGTGATGAAATGCTCGAGTTTGCCATCAGCTTAAGTTATAACAAGCTGATTTTCCCACTTGAACTCATATTCAGGACTGTTCTTAAGTTGCAAGCTTCCTTTCATGAGGCTTTTGCTGGTTATCCAGGTTGGCATGTACACACTGAGTCACCTCTTCACGATTTATGTTTCTTTTGTTACCCATCCTTAATTGCCCTTTCAGAAGGTGGTGGTGCGCTGCCTTCTTGAACTGCTGCAGCCTATGTAGCATAGGTACAACCACAGTGCTGTGAGGAAAGGAGTTCCAGGTTTTGACCTAACAACAGTGAAGGAACCCCAACTGTTACTCTTTCCTACAACTGTACATGAATACAAGTTAATGAATACTCGACAAGTTAATGAATACCAACCAATTCATAATTTCACTAAAATCAGCATACAAGCAGAAAATGAAAACAGACCTTACAATCTATTTTATTTTATTTTCAAGTTCAGAATAGTTTTTGAACAAAACGACTCTGACAGTGTCAATCTCGTTCCCTGTGGACATATGCATTGTGTATAAATGTCTTCAAAATCCAACACAACTGCCAGTTTCAATCAGAGAATGGCAGAAAGTTTAAGACTGGATTACAGTAGTAAGGGAAGACCTATTCAGATTCTTAAGACAATGGAGCAGAAGTGTCACATTGCCATGAAATTGCACTGTCAATGGAATTGCGAAATTCCACTTGTCAACTACCCAGAGAAAATCATTTTCTAAATGGCAAACTGTGAAACAATGCAAGCCATCAGCTTGTTTGCATCAACTGCCTTTACCTTTCCGTTTATGTTGCATGAATTTCTTTCTTTCTATGCTATCCTCTTTACTGTTGCAGGATAATGGATTTGTGCTCCGTGAACTATTTTCATACATAAGTTAGACTGCCACAATTGTGTAATGTTCCTTAGTCAGAGTTTCAGATAAGACATTAAATCGATCTGTCCCTTTAGATTACATTATTCGAAGGAAAGCTGGGAGCTGAATTTGTGTCCAGGTCAACAGTTCTCCCTCAACCAATATCCTCAAAAGAGACTAAATGACTAATCTTTTCTACTGAGGAGCCATGTTACTTACATATCGGCTTGTCAGCCAACATGATAACGGTCGTTACACTTCCAAAATAATCGATTGACCATGAAGAGCTTTTAAGATATCCGAAAGATGTGAAAAATGCTTCTCCAAATCAAAGACTTCATTCTAGCACACTGCCCATATTCACCTTGGTGAACCAGCATGAACTAAATCAAGTGGATTGCATAAACTGCATTGAGGGCATCTTACCAACCAAAACTCTCTCACTGTCAGGAGGCAAAATGTGCTGACCGGCCATTATTCCTGTTCTTTCCTCTCCAGTGAAGACAGGCAAACTCGTGATCCCCATTCTAGATTACCTCCATCAAGCTACCACCCACGATTGGGAATCAAACTTGAGTATCTTAATTAATATGTTAATATTTCAGAATTTTAGCAAATGTAGGTTTTGAGATCTGGTCTGGTATTATTTACCGAACTGAATCCTGCAAGATCCCGGATTATAACTGGTGACTACAAGAAATGTTTGGTGTTTATCTGGGTTATCACTTGAACAATTGTCAATAAAGTTGTGAGATACTGTGCTACCTGCCACAATTTATTGACTTTACTCACTGTATTGATCTTAAGATGGAGTCATCAGTATTTTCCTTTTATCAAGAAGCAAGAATGGATCGTACTGATGTGTTTAATGACAGTAACTTATTTAAATGAGTGCTTTTAGTAAGGTGCAATAATTTTTACTTCCTTATTGCTGGGAACATTTTTCCAGAGTTTTATGTTTACATGATACAGCCAGTGCTACATGCATTATCCACTGACTGCACACATTAAAAGTGGATCTGGGGCGGCAAGGTGGCACACTGGTTAGCACTGCTACCTCACAGCATCAGGGACCCGGGTTCAAATGCAGTCGAGTTACTGTCAGTGTGGAATTTGCACATTCTCCCTGTATTTGCGTGGGTTTCCTCCAGGTGCTCTGGTCTCCTCCCACAGTCCAAATATGTGCAGCTTAGGTGGATTGGCCATGCTAAATTGCCCTTAGTGTCAGGGGGACTAGCAGGGTAAACACGTGGGGTTGCGGAAATATTTACCCTGCTAGTCCCGCTGACACTAAGGGCGATTTAGCATGGCCAATCAATGTGGGGTTACAGAAGTTGGGCCTGGGCGGGATTGTTATCAGTGCAGGATCGATGAACTGAATGGCCTCCTTCTGCATTATAGGCCATTCTATGATATCATGAGTGATAGTTGAGGTGGCACGGTGGCACAGTGGTTAGCACTGCTGCCTCACAGCGCCAGGGACCTGGGTTCGATTCCCAGCTTGGGTCACTGTGTGTGTGGCGTTTGCACAATCTCCCCGTGTCTGCGTGGGTTTCCTCTGGATGCTCCGGTTTCCTCCCACAGTCTAAAGATGTGCGGGTTAGGTTGATTGGCCATGCTAAATTGACCCGAGTGTTAGGGGCATTAGCAGGGTAAATGTGTGGGGTTACGGGAATATGGCCTGGGTGGGATTGTGGTCGGTACAGACTCGATGAGGGGAGGAAGGAAGGAATTGTAGCTGCAAGAAGTGATGAAGTCATTTGAAAACCAGTTTTGTGCTCTGATACTTTGATCAGGCAGGGGCAGGAGCAACATTTCCTATAAACTGTGCAGCTCAACCCAAAAGTCCACGAGCAGGCCACACACGTCTGCCTCTTTTAAATTACCACTTGTGCACGGCCACACATTCCAAATGAAAAACATTAGAGGGCACATTGGGCAGGAAGTCCACCAGACCTAGCAATCAGAGGTTCAGAGGTCAATGCCAGCAGCACTGCTCCAAGAATTAGCAGATAATGCTGTAAGAATTTGAATTATCTCACACAGGTATTGTCTCTTAGTTAGACTACACTTGGTCTTCATTGCATAAAAAGGATATCATTGTGAATGACATCAGTATATAAAAAGGGGGCACTGGGGAGAGTGCAATAAAGATATACAAAGATTATAAGCAAACAGCAAAGTTATACCTATCAGGAAAGGACAAACAGGTGGGTTTCTTTTCACTTGAAAAGAGAAGGCTAAGAGGTGACCTAATAGCTCTCTTTAAAATGACAGAAAGTATCAGGAGTAGACACAGAGCGAGTGTTTCATTTGTGAGAAAGAGCAAAGCTAAAGGTTACCAAGATAAGACAGTGAACAAGAAATAAATCACAAATCCAGTAGCAATTTCTTTACCTAGAAAACGGTGAGAATGTGAAACTCTCAACAATAGGGAGTGGTTGAGGTGAATCATGTGGATGTATTTAAAGAGATGCCAGATATAATTAGTGGAGAGAAGAGAATAGAAGGGTTGTTTTGATAGAATTAGACAAGGTAGGATGGGAGGAAGCTTGGGTGAAAGTCGGCATGGACTGATGGGGCCAAAATGCCCATTTCCATGCTGTGCATGCTAGTTAATTCTATGTTGCCCGTTTAAGTGTGTTCACCTTCAAATGGTGCATTCAAACTGCATGACTAGCTTCATCCACTACCCAATTCACTTCACCTCAAATCTCTAACAGTCAGTACTCAATCCTAAAATCCATATGCTTTACCATACTCTCACATACTTCGCACTGTTACAATCCTCACACTCTCATTTCACAGCTTGCACAATGGCAACTATTCAACCTTCAACAATCACATCATCCAAACATTTGGCAGGACACTTAGTGGCATATTTCCTCCTTCCAGGAGGAGGTGGGACATAAAAGTAGGTTTCAACAAAGGACTGGAGGAGGCCAAGTGCACTGCATGTTTTAACTCCCAAGGAACAGACAGTGCTGGCCATCAGGAAAGGGACATTGTTGAAGTTTTCCGAATGGTGACGCCGAAGCGATAGATGAGGTTATCTGTATACACACACACACACACAGGCTCTGCTGCAGAGAAGATCCAATGGGTGTGCAATACCAATTGCATGGTGCATCAGAAAGCCTGCAAGAAAGCCTCTGCTTAACGCAAGGAGCACAGAGGAGTCCAGCACCAACCTGGCATAGGCCTATGCGCAGGGCTTGTGGTCTATACTTTTCTGTGAGAAACACGTGGCCACCTCCAACACACCCCTGGAACCCACCCATCAAGGCACAAGCAAGTTGCAAGGCACAAGCTGCCATCAGAGTGCTGCAGTGGAGGCTCAAGCTATTGCCCTCATGGCTCTAGATATCACTGTTTAAAGATTGCTGCACCACTCCAATAATCTGATCTCCAACAGGATTGCTGAGGAACGTCCCCAGAGGGGTGGCACAGGTTCCATGGAGCATGAACCTCCTTTACTCTGAGGATGACACCATTTGATCTCCCACTTTTGCTACTCCCCCAGTGCCCTTGCTGTTAGCAATGCCAACCCAAACACAGTTACCATCCATGCTGAGAAGCTGCAAACGCAAGAAAACCTTAAACTCGGCCCAAAGTAACTTGAAGTCATGCACCAAGGTCATTTACAGTCTCCCCAAATGAAGGTCAGCAACCCTCCACCACCCATGCAGCAACTACTGGGAAAGCACCTCACAAAAGGACTAGGACAGGCAGACAAGGAAAGTACAAGGGTGATTAGTTTAACTTTGTGTTGATAGGTCATGACTGAGTTTAGAAATTGGACTGTAACATTCATTTTCTGGTAGATTTAAGCATGTTTTGTTGGGAAGAGCTTAATATGATGGTCAGAGATAGAGGAAAGGTAAGGCATGGGAATGGGGAGTGTGGTTGAGTTTACTGGTACTGCACACTGATTATTTCGCCTCAGTAAAAGTAGCTGTCGACTTTGAAAACTCTCTTCCCCTTCACGTTCATCCACTGGCTCCTGCTCCTTAGATTCTCACCTGATTGGTGACGACAAAGGCTGTCCCCTTATAATTGCCTGGTTGTACTACAGAATGAGGAATCATGACTACTGCCAGGCATTCACCTGCATGATGCACTGCCTATGGTAATGCACATTTGAGTGAGTGGAATTGCGATTGGTTCATGAAAATAGCACGCAGATGGCGCCTGTGTGCGCGCACACTCAGAGGTCGAGCTACAAACCATTGTCATTGGCATTAACCGAGGCATAGGAGAGAATGGGCCTCGGAATAAACATCTAGAAAACAAAGGTTCTCTACCAGCCAACTCCTGCCACACAAAACTGTTCCCTGACCATCAAGATACATGGTGAGTCCCTGGACAACGTGGATCATTTCCATACCTGGGAAGCCAGCTCTTGGCATGAGCAGAAATTGACGATGAAATCCAGCACTGACTCCAATGCGCCAGTGCAATCTTTGGGTGCCTGAGAAACAGAATGTTCGAAGTCCCAGGCCTCAAATCCAGCACCAAGCATGGTCTACGGAGTCGCTGTGGTTCCACTTCCCTGCGTGCATCAGAAACATGGACAATGAACAACAGACACCTCAAATCTCTGGAGAGATATCACCAATGTTGTCTCTGCAAAATCCTGCAAATCCACTGGCAGGATAGGCATACCAACATGAGCGTCCTCTGCCAGGCCAAAATCCCCAGTATCAAGGCACTGGCCATGCTCGACTAGCTGTGGTGGGCAAGCCACATTGTCCACATGCCCAGCACAAGACTCTCGGAACAAGTGCTCTAATCCGAGCTCCGCACTGGCAAGCGATCACTAGGAGGGCAGAGGAAATGCTACAAGGACATTCTGAAAGCCTCCCTAAATGAATGCAACATGCCCATTGACACGTGGGAATCCCTCACCTTAGAATGCACAAACTGGAGAAGAAGCATCTGTGAAGGTCTCAATCACCTCAAAAGTCACCGGGTGGAGCATGTGGAGGCCAAATGTAAACAGCGGAAAGTGAGTGCAGAAACCAGAGGTCTCACCCACCCACCTCATCAAACACCAGCTGTCAAATCTGTGGCAGAGTTTGCGGCTCCAGGCTATTCAGCCACCACAGAACCCACGTCCCCGGAGTGGAAGCAAGTCATTTTCGATCCTCAGGGACTGGCAAAGCACTGAGAAAAAGCCTGCAATCTTTGCAAACCCTCATGCTCATTCGACATGCTTGCGGTTTGGGATGTTTTATTTTGTTAATACTGCCATATAAATATGAGTTGTTGCGGTTGATATAAAAGCACCTTCAATATAGTGAAATGTCCCAACACGCTTCATGATGATGAGAGGGGAAGGAGGACAGACACAGATCATGCTAAAAGTTGAGAACATGCTTGAGAGGTATTTTGAGAAGTGCTTTGAATGTGATAGAAACGTAGGTCTGCAAAGTGGTTTAAGCAAATTCCAGATTGTGAGAGGCTAAATGGGAAATTTTCTGGAATGTCTATACTTGAAGACAGCATTTTCTAATCAGAGTTTTGCAATGAAAATATCTATGCCCAAACAACACTTACTGGAGGAAAATAGCTCTGTATTGCTATTATTTTTAAAATACTATACGCAACCTCCTAATGAGCAAAATGGTGTCAGAGTTGCTCAAGCATACTACTGATGGTAGGTGCTCCAGGCCCCATAATGCTCTCTTTATTTTCAATGCCTTCTTCCTCGATTGACTGGGAATGTTGCAGATCATTGGCTTCTGAAACATGGTCAGATAAGGAGTGCTTGCCACTTCACGGAGCGTAACATGAGATGTGATAATGTCGGATGCCATTCCTAATATTATCAAGCAAGTGTGCGATCATATGGTAGCCGGGTGAGAAAACTGCCCACATTATTCAAATGGCAATTGAGAAGGCAATTAAGATCATAAATGAGCCAACTCACAGCAATCATACAGTCTGATGGCAATAATATGCCTTCAGAGTGAGAACCACAACAGGACAGGAATCTGGTTTATGAGGGGCAAGCTTGTTTAGACGGGTTTTAAAACTGCAGCTTGAGAACAACGGCCGGGATTCTCCAATCTCGTTTGCGTGCCACCGCTGCCAGCGAGAACAGCGCTCAGCTAAAACTCCATTCACTGCAGCAAGGTCGGCGAATCCCGGCTGGGGGCGGGGCGGGCCAATCCCAGCCGGGGGGCGGGGCGGGCCAATCCCGGCCGGGGGGCGGGGCGGGCCAATCCCGGCCGGGGGGCGGGGCGGGCCAATCCCGGCCGGGGGGCGGGGCGGGCCAATCCCGGCCGGGGGGCGGGGCGGGCCAATCCCGGCCGGGGGGCGGGGCGGGGCGGGCCAATCCCGGCCGGGGGGCGGGGCGGGCCAATCCCGGCCGGGGGGCGGGGCGGGCCAATCCCGGCCGGGGGGCGGGGCGGGCCAATCCCGGCCGGGGGGGCGGGGCGGGCCAATCCCGGCCGGGGGGCGGGGCGGGCCAATCCCGGCCGGGGGGCGGGGCGGGCCAATCCCGGCCGGGGGGCGGGGCGGGCCAATCCCGGCCGGGGGGCGGGGCGGGCCAATCCCGGCCGGGGGGCGGGGCGGGCCAATCCCGGCCGGGGGGCGGGGCGGGCCAATCCCGGCCGGGGGGCGGGGCGGGCCAATCCAAGGTTTCTCCTGTTGTCAGTAATTGGCATGAGTTGGTCACATTAATCATGAACTGAATGCATGGAGGACACCAAAGACAGCCTAATTGGATCTAGCATCTGATTTATTTCTGGTATACCTCTCTGCTTGCACGAATGGCACTGACATCTATTTATGGAAATGTATAACAAATGTACAACTCCTCAATATCAAAAGGTGCGAGACTTACTGATTTTTAAAGTTTCTGCCACCTGTGAAGACTTACATTTTTGTCCAAGATTAGCTACAAATTAAATGCACTTATCTCGCCAGACTGGAAAATGTTTGAATGCTTGAGGAATATTGCTTGTATTGGAACCAATAGAGATAGAATAGCCGTTAAGAACTGTATTTTGACATGTTTAAGTATTGCTCAATTAGTAAATGTTGAGCTTATTTTTTTTCATTGCTAAGCTGTATTAAATAGCTTCCTTGTGTGTCAATAGAATCACACCTAGAATGAATCATCATATCCTGACATTAATGCCAAAATAACAAATATTCTAGACTAAGTTCATAACATACCTTGGAGTTTCTGATCTCATACCCTAACACAATTAACATATTATCGGGCATGTGTCAATAACGGACCTGGAAATCAGAACACCGCCAACTTCCGTGTGCGGAATCCACCATCGGCACGAAGCCTATTATTCAGTCCCTGGAATATGAAGCTCGTCTCAGTAATGGCAACCATGACAATTATTCCTGATTTTTCTAAAAGTCCATCTGAATCACTAATGGCCTTTTGGGAAAGAAATCTTACCATCCTTATTCTGATCTGGCCTACTGCCCTCTGAAATAACCTAACAAGCCACTCAGTTCAACAGTTATTAAGGATGGGCAACAAATGCTGACCTAGCCAGCGACATCCGCATCCTATGAGAGAATTTTGAAAAAACTGGCATGCCTCAAAGGGTGTCACATGTAGGGGAGAAATAGGAAGGGTTCAAGGAGGGTGTAAACACATTCTACGCTGTTTGTTAATTATGAGAAAGGAATATTTGCTCATTCAGGCGCTAACTGTCGACTATATGAAGAGCCAGCCAAAACGTTACTGTGACAATTGAAGTGCCTCGACTCCAAGCTGCGAAAGTTGCTGACGATCCACATGGGTGATACTGGCCGGGATTCTCCGACCTCACCTGCGGCTGGGATTCTCTGGTCCCGCTGCTGTGATTGAAAATTTGGCTGAATGCCAAATTCTCCAATCTCGTTGGCAGCAGTAGCGGGGCATACAAGGCTAGAGAATTCATAGAAATGAATTCATAGAAATGAATTCATAGAAATGAAATTCTAGCCATTATTTCATTTCCTACTGAATCATTCAGTCTGGTAACAACTAATTGATGTCCCTAAAATGCAAGTCATTTTCTACTTTCAAAATATTGTCCAAGGAGTTTCAAAAAGTACAATTATGTTCTGGCAGAGTCATTACCTTGCCATCATCAAATTCACCTAAAATATGACAGTTCATTCAATGTCGACAAAAGGCAATGTTTACTAGTGAACCTCATGAGTAATTATACGCATTTAATTGGATTATAATCAAGCTATTTGTAAATTATATGTCCGAGTCTACCTTTTTCGTTGTCAACTCGAATTAATCACTATCCTTGAAGAAACAAAACCACAATGAAGATGAACAAATTTAATTTTTCCACAGGTTTAACTCATTCCTTGTCATTTAGCTCATTTTACTCCCAGTGACAATTTACTGTTCAAATAGCATTAGACCACACAGATGTAACATTGCTATTATACCACTATCACATAGTTATCAAACCTGTATTATGCAGTGATACCTACAGCATGGTAAGGTTTAAGAAAAAAACTTTAATTTAGTAAAATTAGCAGAGGGCAAAATTATGTATAAAACACACTTTTTTCATTAATTTATTCGATCCCTTTGTACATCAACATGATGCATTTTGTGAAGGAATATACTCTTAATTCAGAAGGCATTGCAGGTATAATGGAAGATCACAGTAACTCTTAATGTTCATTACATGTTGAAGTTTAAGGTGTCCCAGGGTCATGTCATCTTAGGTTCACCCTTAGTTAACACCAATACAATAGTGCAGAATAGTGAACATGAAAAATTATGTAATTCAGAATTAATGCTGAAAGGTACACTGCCATGCTGAGAGAGGTATTCCCAAAGTCTCTTTATACTCCTCGCATTTTTCAGTATGAATACAAGTAGCTGCATGATTAACTTGTTTGACTCAAAAATAAAACTCAAACACATACCTCGCTTAGTTCACCTTTATAACTCAAAGCATATGCACAGTTAGGTATAACACTTGGAGCGAAGGGGCTCAAAGTGGGGGAGCCGGGGGTGGGGGGGGGGGGGGGGGCAGCAGGGGGGGGGGGTGCGGGATCAGGCTATTGAGTTGGATGGTCACCTATGATCATAATGAATGATGCAGCAGGCTCGAAGGGCTGAATGGCCTCCTCCTGCTCCTATTTTCCATGTTTCTATAAACAAATATAACCATGAATTTGAATTACAGGAATCATGCAAGGTATGCCACCACCAACTAGTTAATTTACTGCATTCTCTCTACCTTAATAATTACCTAATAAAACAATTTAGATCAAAATTAGCTAGCTTGGTGAACTTAAATTACATTTTGTAACTTAAAAATCTATATTAAACATATCTGAATGATCTGAAAAGTTTTACCAGCAAGCTTGATTTTGTTTAAAACAACATAAAGATGAAGTATTTCTGACAACTTTGAGTTGTAATCTCAATGGTTTCTATTAAAAGGATGGTGTCTTCAGTTATCTATAGACAGTTAAATTAATCAGATTCTTAAGCATTTAATAAACAACACATTAGGAATTCTTATGGAAACACTGACCCTGAATTTTAACAGTGACCTTTTGATACCTTTGTCAAACGACAGCGGAAACATTAATTCACTTCAGCATTCAGTCGTCATTAAAGTTCCTCATTAAACCGTAACACTGTCCTAAGCACTACTGGAAACTCAACTATGCACAATGAAGAGTTCCTGCTGCCAGGATCAACACTGAGAAAACTTCCAAATTGTTAAAAAAAAATGTTGACTGCGGTCAAACAACATTAATGCACTATTTACAGAAAAAAGATTTCTAATCAATTCTCCAACATTTAGCAATATTTATGCAGATTACTAAAGATAGTTAAGGGCAGCCACTGTTACGTGCACTATTTCTATTTGCTAATCTCAAAAGACAAATATTGTTTACTTTTTTTGATTGCTTTTGCCAAAGTCAGAAAATTTACATGTTTTCGAGTTTTGAAAGTTTTTAATACATTGTGGAAACAATGCAGACAAGATCGAAACCGCGAAAAAGATAAGAATTGCATGACATTGCAAAATGTCAAAGATTACATTCTTCACTTACTCCTCTTGCTATGCAAATATGGTTTCATTGTTGGTCCTAGCCAGTGACTTATACAACAAAATATGCAGTTCTGACCTATAAAACAGAATAACAATGACAATCTATAGATTCCCCACATGAAAATAGCAGATTAAAAGTAACAGTTTCGCCACGAATGTCACGTTGCATTATACTTGCACGACTATTCTGCAGCTGCTCTTAAATTACACCAGGCTACTTACAGGTAATACCAGATTGTGTTCCTGAAACACAAGTGCCAGAATGCATTATTTCATTTTCCTGGTCTCCATGACGAGCACTCGTTTAAGACAGGTGAACATCAGGGACAGCTCCAGAAGATAACCTTACTCAAGCAGCAGGCATCCTCTGCTGCAGAAATTTGATAACAACCAGCATAATAGTTGCCAGGGTGATTATTTGCTTCTGTGTTACAGTCCAACAATGGAATATCATACAAACAGCAACCTTATTAAAATTACCACTCTGTCTTTAAACATCACTATTTTTGTAAGAACATGTAAAAATAGAGAGGTGCAATACACCTCAATCTGGATTAACTGGAAGGTAAAGAAAACTAATTTGTTTGAAAAATAAAATAGTTTTTCTTTAAGTTACTTCAGTAATTATCATGTTGAATTACTACTACTTTAAATGCTCCCTTGACTCTTAGAGATTATAATATTTATGCTGATCGACTTTGAGGAAAAAATTAGACAGATAGAAAAATTATTCTATTAAAAAGAAACACGAAGCACGTCATGGTCTGTTTGGTGGCGGTGATCTCACACAAAGTAATGAAACACTATTGTGGATAGTATTGCATGCTATGCTCTGCAAGAATCAGTTGCATTGCCCTTCTGCTGTCTCAACGTTTAAATTAATTGCAGTGACAATTCAATATCATCTGAACAAAAGGTCCTTAGTGGATAAAACAATGTATATATTATATGGAACTGAAACTTAAAGTTAATAAATATTAGTCATTTTGAATAGCACAGATGGAATGCTCTGAAGGTCAAAAGCTCCATATGTCTCATAAAAGTTTTTTTTAAAAATCTGTTTTTTTTCATGCAAGGTATTGTAAATATCTTCCATTTCAATAGTTTACAACCACCAACAGGAGCATATTTAATATTTTTACAACATAGCACTGAATAGATACTTTGCAGCTAACACAAAAATATTTTTTTCAGTTCGAGTATCCAATATTTGAGACATACCAGTGCAGCAAAATTTATTGTTGCTCATTACTTACCAGAATTCACCTTCATACTTCACACAATTCTCATTTCCTTAGCAAGGTTAATACTTGCCGGACTAAAAACCTCGAACTTCAACGTGTTCTTTGCTTACACATAGCCATTCCAACAGATAAGAAATTAACATTCGATATCATGATATCCAAAGCTCTCTCGTCGTCCCAATAATAACCACAAGACCTCTGTCTGCTGAGGAATCACATTCAAATTCTTTCAGTGATCAAGCAGCCAGCTATTTATCCGAGCAAATTTTCTTCTGTCCTCTGCATGCAGCTTCATTTCACAATCCAGGTCCTCACTGAACCTATGACAATTAGTTTCCCAGACATCACAGCAAATGCTGAAGACAGCTAAGAGGGTTTAAGCAGACCCTGGCAAGTCCTTCATATAAATTAACACCAGGTGTCAGAACTCAGTGAACACTCTTCTATTCAGCTGATGATTACTGGGTTGTCCAGTGCTCTCTCTCAGTCACTGAACGTTTCATAGTTGCTTGCACAGTCCCCTTCAATCCCATTCTACCATGTATATAGACTGGTAATCTAGTGACTGGAATCTGTTGACGATCTTAGCTGACACCAACACAGTAATCTCATTAAAGTCTCTGAACACATAAGGTAAATCCAGGTAAACCTTCACCAGCATAAATGTAATTAGACTGTGAGGTGCAATTTAAAAGCTTAAATTAATGCTTTTCACATTTTGCCTTACTTTGACAAGAACTACATTAGAACGTATTTGAGGACAGCGAATACATTTATTTTTCTAATGTAATCTAAAATCCAATTAGCAAATGAATTTAACACCCAGATAAGGATTCCATATTCTGTTAACCATGTAAAATGTACAAGTGGTTCATGGCTCGTAGAGCAAGAAAAGTTGTACCCATGCATTTTGATCTTACTACGTTTACATAAGTACATATATATATAATCTGTATAAACACACATACATCTATTGATGATTAATGACTTATGAGAAAGGTCTGAGAGAACCTGATTACAGTTGTGACTGGGGGTGGTACACAGCATGGACGACAAAATGTCCATCTGTTCACAGTGAGGGATTAAATTATATCCCATTGAGTCTCCATACTGACAAAGCCAAAAGTGGTAACTGGCGTTGAAAGAAGCACATGTTATTGGAGACAGTTGCTTTTAAATGAAAACTGTGCCAATAAAATTCTGGACAGAATCTATGAAAATTATATCACGAATTCCAATCTACATACAGCTGATTAGGTATATATTTATTAACAAAGAAAGAACAAAGAAAAGTACAGCACAGGAACAGGCCCTTCGGCCCTCCAAGCCTATGCCAATGAAAGTATACACGCATCTAAAACACAAGCTTTCAAATTCCACAAGCGTGTGGTTGTACACACAATTGAACAATCTAGTTAGTACACTTTAATTTATACTACTTATATTTGTACTGGAAATAAAAATGGAGTATTGATCAGCCAAAATATTTGAAAACACAAAAACCTGTTTAAAAAAAAGGAAGTTATCTACACATTTACTAGATTCACTAACCTTATATTAACCTGAAAGTGACTTCCAGGTGGGGGAAGTGGAATTACATTGGGGAAAACAGGGAATCAACCAAGCAAGTCAGACTCTCCAATTTTAATTCAACTGAAGCAATTAGTTTTGATGTCCTACGAGCTGCAAAGTGGCATTATTTGCGCACACGACATGTGATCTGTAAAACAGAAATGGGAATTGGAGGTGTGCAGGGTGAATGCTGGACATATAGCATGGGCAGCACCAAGTTTGAATAACGCCTCACTGGAATTACGCAGGATGCAGTCAGGAGCAGGATGGGCATACATTTCACCAGCAATAGGAAAAGCTTGCAGTGTTCACCAAGAAAGTATAGTTATTGGCATCCGAAGATGTGATAGTCAGCAACAATGTGCCCAAGTCGTGGTTAGGAGGTAAAAATCCATTTAATGACTTGTCAAGGATAGGGAAAGTGAGTATATTTGGTGATTCATAGAATACTGCAGTGCAGAAGGAGGTCATTCGGCCCATCAAGTCTGCATCGACTACAATCCCACCCAGTTCCTATCCTCATAACCCCATGCACTTACCCTAGCTAGTCTCCCTAACTAAGGGACAATTTAGCATGGCCAATCCACCTAACCAGCACGCCTTTGAACTGTGGGGGGAAACCGGAGAACCCAGAGGAAACCCACGCAGGCACGGGGAGAATGTGCAAACTCCACACAGTGACCCAAGCTGGGAATCGAACCCAAGTCACTGGCGCTGTAAGGCAGCAGTGCTAACCACTGCATCCTGTGCTGTAAACTCCTTCACTCCCAGCTCTGCCTTGCTAAACATGTTGCATCACATCACTCCTTACAACCATTTAACTTTCATCAGAAACCAGCATTCAAAATCCATGCACTGCATCACCTCCTCATTTATTCATCCACCATTAACACTCACCCCCATCTTAATACAAAGCGATGGGGATGATAGGTGCAATAGGCTAAGGGATGGCAGATTTAAAACAGAAATGAGAAGGAATTACTTCACGCAAAGGGTGATGAATCTGTAGAATTCTCCACCTCAGAGTGCAGTGGACACTGGAACCCTAAACAAATTTGAGGAGGAGATAGTTCCGTTTTTAGTTGATCATGGGATGAGGGGTCATGCAGAGCGAACAGGAAGGTGGAGGTGAAGCCGAGATGAGATCAGCCACAGTCATATTGAATGGCAGAGCAGGCTTGAGGGGCTGCATTGCTTATTCCTTCCCCTGGATTTATTTTCTTAAGTTTTTTTTATTCATTCATGGGACATGGGTATCACTGAATGGCCAGCATTTATTGCCCAACCCTAGTTTCCTGATGACAGTTGAGAGTCAACCATTTTGCTGTAGCTCTGGAGTCACATGCAGGCCAGACCACGTAAGGGCAGCAGATTTCCTTCCCTAACAGCATTAGTGAATCTTATGATGCACAACCTGACTGAGGGAGAGCACTGTGGGTGAACCAACTTAAATAGACCAGTTTATTGATATACAGGAAGAGTGTGTTATATATTTTATATCTCAGAGCCGTGCAGAGATGACATACCAGCTGTGTGTGTCTGTTTTATGGAATTTATACAAAGTGCATTAAAATGTTTGCTCCATGTTTACACTTCTTTGCTTCCAGTAACTTCTACA
This sequence comes from Mustelus asterias, assembly GCF_964213995.1. Classification (NCBI taxonomy): domain Eukaryota; kingdom Metazoa; phylum Chordata; class Chondrichthyes; order Carcharhiniformes; family Triakidae; genus Mustelus; species Mustelus asterias. Next base: position 53,124,415 of record NC_135811.1, read on the forward strand.
GTTTATTTTTTTCTCAGTCTACACCCAGTCTTAACCAGTCAAACACAGTGAACAGCAATAGTAAACAGACTCAAATAATAACAACTGAACACAACAGAAGACCTGGAAATAAGTGACACGACTGTGTCCCAATCAATTGGAGTTGGATAGACTTGGGACTAGCAAATAGATGGTGACAGAACTACCATTTGACACATGCTGATTTCATTCCATCAGTGACTGAACTATGAGAACCATGATGTGGAGATGCCGACATTGGACTGGGGTAAACACAGCAAGAAGTCTCACAACACCAGGTTAAAATCCAACAGGTTTATTTGTTAGCAAAAGCCACTCGCTTTCAAAGCGCGCCTCCTTCATCAGGTGAGTGGGATTTCAGTTCACAAACAGGGCATATAAAGACACAACCTCAATTTACAAAATAATGGTTGGAATGCGAGTCTTTACAGGTAATCAAGTCTTAAAGGTACAGACAACGTGAGTGGAGAGAGGGTTGAGCACAGGTTAAAGAGATGTGTATTGTCTCCAGGCAGGACAGTTAGTGAGATTTTGCAAGCCCAGGCAAGTCGTGGGGGTTACAGATAGTGTGACATGAACCCAAGATCCCGGTTGAGGCTATCCTCATGTGTGCAGAACTTGGCTATCAGTCTCTGCTCAGCAACTCTGCGCTGTCGTATGTCGTGAAGGCCGCCTTGGAGAACGCTTACCCGAAGATCAGAGGCCGAATGACCGTGACCGCTGAAGTGTTCCCCAACAGGAAGAGAACACTCTTGCCTGGTGATTGTCGAGCGGTGTTCATTCATCCGTTGTCGTAGCGTCTGCATGGTCTCACCAATGTACCATGCCTCGGGACATCCTTTCCTGCAGCGTATCAGGTAGACAACGTTGGCCGAGTTGCAAGTGTATGTACTGTGTACCTGGTGGATGGTATTCTCACGTGAGATGATGGCATCCGTCAATGATCCGGCATGTCTTGCAGAGGTTGCTGTGGCAGGGTCGTGTGGTGTCGTGGTCACTGTTCTCCTGAAGGCTGGATAGTTTGCTGCGGACAATGGTCACTGGAGGTACAGCTATGCACCAAATTGACCTTTTAGCTGGTGGTTCACACTTCACAAATGAATATGAATAGATAGCCTGACGCTGGTGACAAGGACAGATGTGAAGAGCTTGTGTTGGAAGGGGTTATGGGGGTTGGGGGGGGGCACAATCCTCTCATTACTCAGCTGGAGAGAGATACTGAATCCCTGGGGCAATCGTTGAGATGGAAAATGCTAGAGGTGCATCAACAATGTTTCTACACACTGACAGAAGAGCCACGCACACTCTGCATAATACTGGTGAGTACAGAGGAATCCAGCACAATTGCTAGTGGACTGGTAGTGCAGGGAGTTACGAGGATGTGTGCTATGGAGAGGGTGGATGCCTCCATGGAGTTTCAGGCACTGCTCTCAAATGAGTCCATGGAGGCCAGCAATACAGCAGTGCAGATTTAAGATTCCAGCTTGTCTGTTGCCTTAAACAGGATGGTAGATACTCTATCCATGGTCATTGACCTCTACCAAGCTGGTCTGCAGCAGAATGTGGGAGTGATGTGGCTCGGACTCAGGCGAGATTTAACAACAAAAAGAAGAATATGCGTGGGAACTCAACTCAAATTGTTAAATTGCAAACTGCTTGGCGCTGGATGCAAAGCTAATTTTTAGGCCCTCACGCTACTCTTTGGGATCAAAATGTTCTGTGCCAGGAGCAGCGAGGTCGGAGAAATGTCGCCTTATGTCCCAGGCAACAATATAACTAGCCAATATTGTGATGGATGGACATCTTCATCCTACTACTCCTTCACTTCTGTGCTCCCCTCATCCAATAATGAGTGGTGGGAACTCCTCCACCTGCCGCCTTTGGAACCCTTGTGTGTTGATCCCATGTTGTCACTGTCATGAGTAGCAATGGTCTTGCATTTCTAATCCATAGTCAGACACATCCAGGGTGCTCCTTATCCAGTTAATTTGAAATTCTCAAAGGCTGAGAAAAGCTGAATGCAGACAAGCAACTCTCTGCCAAGTCTTTGCCAGAGGGAACCGAGACAGCAGCTGCAAGAAGTGAGGTTTTATTCACACGGGACAATGACAAGTTTAAATAACCACTTGCTCTCCTGCTGAAAGTTATCTCCAGTTCCCAGGTCAATTTCCAAAGCCCTGTGAAATCCATGCTCCTGAAGCAAAATTTGGAGCCAAGTTAAAAACAATTTAAAAATACCTCATTAACATCTCCCAAGGACATTAGTTACACTAATATGTACCCACACATGTTCAGTCATTCATTGCATGAAGGGCTTTAAACAAAATAATGGGAGGGAGGTTCATGCAAGGGCAGATCTGGAAAATTAAAGTGAAAGTTCGAGGGTACAGTGAAGGGTAGTGGTAACCAGAGTGTAATACGAAGGGGCAAAGCGAACAAACAGAAGAGTGTATCAACCAGCATAGTCAAAGGAGGGAAAAATTATTTAACCTAACAGAGGGGCAATTAGGTTCAGATGAAGGGAGATTTAGAAATCCAAAGATAAAAAGTGAGGTAATGGAAACATATATTGATGTGAATGGATAAAGACAGATTGAGTGGAACAGGAAGGGACAGAGAGTTTAACACTAGTAGTGTGTTAGATAATAGATAGCAGGGAAGTATAAAAATAAAATTGAAGTCACTTTATCTAAATGCACGAAGGATCCGCAATAAGACAGATGAACTTGTGACACAAATAGAGATGAATGGTTTCTAAAATTATAATAAAAACAGATTGTAAAAGCTTTTACAAGTATATAAAAAGGGAGGGAGTAACAAATAAAAAAATTGCTCCTTTGAAGCAAAGACAGGAAAAATTATTATGGGAAATGAGGAAATAGTAGACACATTGGCCAAAATTTTCCATCCCCATTTTCAGCGGACGGGAAAGCTAGGAAGGGACAGAGAATCCAAAGAACAGTACAGCACAGGAGCAGGCCTTTTTGCCCACCTAGACTATGCCAATACATGCCTTCTATCCCTCTGTTCTCCTCCCGTTCATTGTCTACCAAGAAACTCCTTGAACGTTGCTAATGTGTCTGCTCCCACCACTTCCAATGGCAGTGCATTCTAGGCATCCACCACCCTCTGTGTGAAAAACGTTCCCCGCACGTCTCCCCTAAACTTACCCCTCTCACCTTAAACCTGTGCCCAATGGGAGTCTGCAAATGGCTTTTATGCCAGTGGCATTTCCCATTCAGATTGTCCCCACCCCACCAATGAAGTAATGCGGTTCCTACCATGAAAGAAAATCAGGAACTCCATTTCCATATATTTCAATATCATTAGCGGGCTCCCCCACTGTATTATCTCCTCTCATTAGTAAACCCCTCCACCCTGCCAACATACTGTCACATTGGCATCATCTCATGCCCATCTCTTTCAAAAGGGGGCCCCGATCTGTCAGGGGCCGAGTTTGTTGATGTCATGGGTCCCAACCATTCCATTTTTTTTCCCGAAGTGCTTGATAGTTTGGCAGGAGAAGCCAGCAAGGCAGCTTAAGCGCTGCACTCCACTTTCCCACTTGGGGCAACACTGGGAATTAAGAGAGAAAATTCTGCCCATTGAACAAATATTTTGGGCAGAATTCTCCCTAGCCAGTGGACCCTAGAACACCACAGCAGTGGGTTGCGGATGCATCTGCAGGTGAACCTTCAAGGCCGGGTGTCCTGCAGGAGGTCCATCTTCCAGCCTTAGAGTATTCCTGGAGGTCCAGCTTCACTCTCAAGTTGTCCAGCTTTCAGTCTCAAAGTGCTCCGGGAGGCCCACCCTCATTTTCAGGAGTGCCCTGAAATGCAATTGGGCGCCTTTTCAGCATGGCTCTGAGATACAATGGCGGACTGAGTGCCATCCAGGCCTGCCCCACTACGGAATGCAGTGTACATCACCCAGGTACATAATTAGCGAGGTCAGGCTGGAAGATCTGCTGTGTTTTCGTGCCAGCCTCCACAGTGGGAAACACTCCACGTTCCCACCTCTGCCACGGCACTAAGTCTCAAAATGGGTGAATTCCACCCTTTGTCTGTTTTCACTATAGAATTCACAAGTTACATACCAGAAATAGAGGGCAAACTATGGCTAATGAGAGTGAAGAAATTAAGGTAATTAATATTAGCAGAGGAGAAAGTACTGAAGAAACTCAAGAGACTAAAATCTGCCATATTTCAAAGACCTGATGGCCTGCATCCTAGGGTTCTAAAGGTGATAGTGGCTGCACTGGCTATGATGTTCCAAAATTCCTAATTCTACAATGGCCCTAGTCTACTGGAAATTTGCAAACGTAACACCATTATTCAAGCGAGGAGGGATAGATTAAACAGGGCACTACAGGCCAGTTGGCCTGACATTAGTCACTGAGAAAGGGCTGGAATCCATTACTGCAAAAATCTTAAAAGATAATCTGAATTTTACTTAATTTGAATTTTAAAAAAATTAAGACTTAATCACATAGAAAGCACATTATTGATTGGAAAAAATCAAAATGATTTAATGGAATGATAATTTTATGATAATTCTGTCTGACCAATTCATTCGCAGTTTTGTGGATGGATGGAATCAGCATGGTACATAAAGGGAAACCAGTAGATATAATACACTTGATTTTCGAAAAGACATTCAATGAGGCCTCATGCAAAAGGTTAATATATAAGATAAGAGCTCATGGAGTGATAACATGAGCACGGATAGTGGATTTGTTAATGGACAAGAAGAAGAGAGTAGAGATAAATTAAGCATTTTCAAGTTGGCAAACTTGATTAGTGAATCAGCACGGGGCCTCAGCTATTTACGGTCCATATTAATGACTTGGGTGAAAAGGTAGAGAGTAATGTATCTAAAATTGCTGATGATACAAAGCTAGTGGGAATGCAAGCTGTGAGAAGAACACAAAGAGGCTGCAAAGAGATAAGGACTGGTTAAGTGATTAGGAACAAAGTGGCAGATGGAATACAATGTGGGGAGGTGCAAGGTTATTCACTTTGGTCGTTAGAGCAGAAAAGAAGAAACCCACCACAATCCTTACTTACCACACTGGGTTCAATTTCTTGGTGTGGCCAGTAGTGGTCCATTTTAACTTACCCCCAGCACCCTGCGGCCCATTTTAATCCACCGCAGCATACTCAGAAATGTCAGTGATTATGTTCAGAAGGAAGCCATTCGGCCCATCAAATCTACATCGACCACAATCCCACCCAGGCCCTATTCCCATAATCCTATGCATTTACGCTAGCTAGTTCCCCCTGACACTGAGGTGCAATCCACCTAACCCACACGTCTTTGGACTGTGGGACGAAACCAGAGCACCCAGAGGAAACCCACACAGACATGGGGAGAATGTGCAAACTCCACACAGACAGTGACCCAAGCCAGGAATCGAACCCGGGTCCCTGGTGCTGTGAGGCAGTAGTGCTAACCACTACGCCACCATGCCTCCCCACTGGTTATTTTCACTGGTTGTGGGCAGATGTCAGCATTGGTGCGGTCAAACGAACTCTGAGGAAGTAAAGATTTTCCATGTCTGACATCCAAGCGGCCAAATTGTTCTCGCCCTGTGGCCCCATTCAGTTTCTGTTCTAAAGTAACCTTGTTACTTCCAGAAGAATAAAGGAATTGCTGCACTCCATTTTAATCCAGTACTTTTATACAAATTTGATTTGTGAGTGGGGTATTGCTTTGGATAAACGCAAAGGTGCTAAAATGTGAACTTGCAAAACACCCACAGCAGATCTCCCTTGGCATCAGTAGTAATGTTTATCCGTTAACCTGGCCTGTATCTTTAAGGCCACTGCGCTGTCGGGGTAAATCCAATTAATTGGAGCTACAATTTTGCAGCTGAAGTTAATCAAAGATTATTTATGAATGCTGACCTATATCGGACTCCAGGTCAATGACAAGCTTCCCTTCTTTTAAAAAAAAGAGATCGTTTTGCAACTATAACTAAGTGTGACCTCTGTGTGATGAACGTATATTAGATGTGGGACTTGTTATACATAAGTAAATCTCTGTTGACATTGTACACAGAACAAATGAGAGATTAGTAATAATGAATGACTGTCTTTTGATATCAGCTCTCTCTCCAGATGTTCACAAGCGGAAACAAAATAATATTCATGGAGACACTCACATGCATGTATATCTACAGCACGATGCCTGCCTGTTCTCGTAGCTCAAATGTATAAAAAATAATATGATATTCAGATGGGTATTTTAATTAATCATTAGTTATGGCCAATAAATTATATATTATGTTCTTCAACAAATGGTTCAAAGTGCATCAAAACATTTGTAGAGCAACAACATGTGTTAGAAACCAACAACATTTGAAAATGATAAAAGGTGGGAGAGCAAATAGACTAAAGTCATGGAGGGACGGCATTTTAATTAAATTAACAGTTTTTTCCTCTCTAAAAATTACTTGGAGATTACCAAAACACCCACACAGCAATCAAAGCACTCCGAAAAGGAACACAACAGTCAGAAGTAAAGTGGAAAAATAAAAGTAACTTGACTCAAGCAGTCAGACAGGTGTTTTAACTAATCACTTTGAGCATTTGTGGTGACAACGGCAGTGAAATGTGAAAACGTGAGAAAGGGCTGTTAAATGATCAACCATATTGATTTCTTCTTGAACATTGCTGGAGTTGAGGAAAGACTTGGGGGAAATTGGGAATAGGGAGATGAAGTTCAGAATCTGCCAACCAGGAGTAAATAAGGAAATGTGGTGCCACTTGGGACTGGGATTACCAGGATGTAATTATCCAACGAGAGATGAATTGAAGAAAGGATGATGTTCGAGTAAGACTTAAAGTGAGACGTCTGATGTGACAGCGACACAACAGGCAAGTGTACAAATGATGCAAGAGTTTTTCTCATTATACCACCTGTGCATCCCCCATGATATTGTTTATGGTGCATCAGAAGATTCACAGCTTTATCTCATCTGGTCAAGTATCGTCTATTCTGAGGTAAATTTGATGAAATAAATTAAATATAGTTATATTAGGCAATATTTTCACTCTTCTTAGTACTTCAAGACCACATTGGATTTGAATTTTTTAACCTTCCTTTGACTATTTTTTTGCTGCAGTCGAAGCTGATGAAATCAAAGGATGGTGTGGGAATGCATGATGCCAGGTTCCCTGCTGATAATTTTCTCCTGCCCAATTACTCACAGGTAGTGCCCCATAGCAAATAATTAACCCATGAAAAGGGCTGTTGTGAATGGAAACAAATGAGCAGGGTATAACATTTAACATATCTACCCATAATGTCTGTCATATGACACTCTTTGCTGGAGATGGCTGCGTCCCTGATATTGCATGTTATGGTGATAGTGGCGGTGGGAAACAGTTATATATTTTACCAGCAAAAAAAACTGGTCAAGGGAGGGAATTTCAGAGATAAAAGCCCAGTAACTGAAAGATCAGAGCAGTATGTGTGTGTGTGGGCGTGGAGAGGGGGGTCAATTCTCTGGGGGCACTAGTCTCAACTGGGATTCCTGATGGCCCTTTGAATTGGGTGGTCAGGGCCAAGTCTGGATTCTCACCAGGTGGAAACCTGATTAGAACTGAATTAAATACATTTGAATCCAATTAGCAGGCTGGAGGCCTGATACAATGGCCTCTTGGGATGCTTCCCCCCACCGCACCCCCTGAGTGGTAAGACACATGGGCACCAATGTCTCATGGCCCTGACAAAAAAACACTCTTCCTCTAATTTGCTTACAACTACATTCTCAAAATACCGACCATTAAGCCTTTGCCCTTCTGTTCACCACGATGTAACAGCTAACTGCAGATCTGTTTCACCATACTTTGGCCTCCACTGTTGACGCTCTTGTCTCCTTTAATACAATTTTTTTCTCTCACTTTGGCCATGCCTTGACACAGTCCTCACCCCTGTTCCCTTAAATTCAAGGGATGCAAACTTAAACGGATACAGCACTGTCCACTGCCAGATCTGGTTCGATTGCATCAAGTATTATCAGGTCCTAATCAAATCTATCCACTATTCTGGGATCCTGGAATGCAAAGATAACCCTGCCCTTTTTCTGGACTGCAAATCCCCTTTCCTGTCCCCTCCACCCTCAACTCCCTTAATAAATATGAGGAGCCCACAGATTTTTTTTCCCACTAGGATTAAAATAATCTGATCAGTTGATTCTGCCATTTCCCTCCCTTCCCCCGGTCCACCAGACTAAATTAAATTAAATTTCCACTGAAGCTTCTCCCTGTCCTACCTTTGAAATTCTGTCTTTCTCCAGTTTCTCTCCTATCTGGCCCCGTGCCCTCTCTCAAAGTTTGTCTCATCCATGAAACCATCCTCCTGTTCTCTTGACTCTATTCCCAGTAAAATGGTGTCCACCCATCTTGACCCCCATATTAGCTGATATTTTGTTTTTCTGTTCTCTCTCATCAGGTGATGTCCCTCTGTCCTTCAAATCTGCTGTCATCAATCCGTCCTCAAAAAAAAAACAACCGTTGACCCTTCCATAAAAGCAAATTACTGCGGATGCTGGAGTCTTAAGCCAAAAGAGTAAATGCTGGAAAATCTCAACAGGTCTGGCAGCATTCTGAGCCCAGATGACCCTTTGACCCTTCCATCTTTGCAAACTACCAACCCATCACCAATCTCTCTATCCTTTCCAGAGACCTTGAACATGTTGTCACCTCTCAAATTCATGCTCATCTTTTTCGGAATTCCATGTTTGAATCCCTATAATCCGAAGGCCTCTCCTGTCGGAGGACCAAACCGTTCTTTCCAATGTCACAAATGGCAACCCGTGTGATTGTAACAAAAGCAAACCTTCTCAATTTGTCTGCAAGACTTTGCTCCATTCAATCGCCCCATCCTCCTCCAACATAATGACCCTGTCACCCAGCTCTCATGCTTGTGATTTACTCAATATTCTCTGGAGTGTGAGGCTGGTTGGAGTGTGATTCCAGGATGTGGGTGCAGAGTTGAGAGAGTTAAGATTAGTGGCTATGAGGAACCCATGAAGAGAATCCTGCTGCCTCAATGAGTAAGAAAAAATTCTGACATGAACAGAAGCAGCTTTAAGTTCCTTCAGAGCTTTGAGCAATTTAGAAATATTAATTAGTATCTTACAGTGCTTAAAATGCTTAAGAAGCTTATAGTCAGATTTGAACTCTCAGTGGGAACCAATGCAAGCAGCTGAAGTGTAGCCAGCCTTGGGCGGGATGGTGCTGTGAGCAGGAATGCTCAGTCCCATCAATTCTAAGCTGGAGAGCACTTTGCTTATGACTGGAAGGATGAGTTTTAATTTTAAAAAATTTATTCATGGGACATGGTCATCACTGGCTGGCAGCATTTGCCCATCGCTAGTTGCCCGAGGCAGTTGCTGTGGTTCTGGAGTCACATGTCGGCCAGACTAAGTAAGGATGGCAGATTTCTTTCCCTAAAAGACATTAGTGAACCAGATGGGTTTTTCCAACAATCGACAATGGTTTCATGGTCATCAGTAGATTCTTAATTCCAAATATTTTTTATTGAATTCAAATTGCTGTGGCGGGATTTGAATGTGGGTCCCCAGAACATTAGCTGAGTTTTTGGATTAACAGTCTAGCGATAATACCACTAGGCCATCGCCTTCCCAACGTCAACTCTAATCCAGCTTGCAAGAGTTGAGACACTGAAGCAAATGGAAATTAGATGAGGGGGATTGGTGTAAGAAATTCTGAGAGGACCTACCCCTCCCAAAATTGAACACCATCACATGTTGCTATGCAGATGTCTATGTCCTGAAATAATGTACCTGAAGTTGACTGAAACCTGTTTTGCCTCCACGAGTTGCGTATTTTTCTGCTGAAAAATCCAAAATTTAGTAACATGTTCTGAACTCATTGACACAAGAGCTTTAATGGGTCTGCCAAAAATGATAAAAATACTCAAAACCCAGCATTCTAGATTTAAAAGGAAAATACAATGACATTTTCAATCATAGAACCACCTCTGGGCAAGCACAGCCAATTTGTTGTATCGCTGCTGGACAATGCAGCTCAATTTTTTCTGAGATCTGGCTCCATGAGCAAACTTATGGTGAGCGGCTGTCTGTGCATTCAACAGACATAGAATTGTATACTTGTGATTTTCTGTCACCATTCAATGGTAGTGCAGGGCTTCAGAAAATTCTACTCTGCGTCTGAGCTTCTCAAATCGGAAAAGCAGACTGCACTCACAGTCCTTGTGCGTTTTCAGCTTTCAACATACCATCAGCTTTTAAAAACATTATGTGAGCACAGAGTGCCTTAACCCCAGTGTTACACAGCAACATCCAGAAAATCTGTTATGCAGTTGGGTTTTTATGAAAGATTTTGTGTAAGTTAATGGTCACACAATGGGCTCGATTTTACCATTGCGTCTCACCCGTTTTCTGGCGCGAAAACGTGGTAAAGTCGGGTGTGAGGCCATTAACGCGATCCGCGTCCGCGCAGATGGCCACTTTACCGAAACCCGGGAATGGCGGCGATCCACTTCGCGCCCAAAACAGGCGCAACGGCGATTTAAATGCATTTGCATGCATTTAAATTGAATTAATGAACTGCCCGCACAACTTTATCAGCATTTCCCCCTTTACTACCGCGTTTGCCAATCTGGAACCGCACCGTAATGGACCTGCTGAATAAAAGTCTGAATCGGGTGTTCCAGCTTCTGAAGTGTGCATTCAGTGTTTCCAACAGCTCTCTGACTCAGATCAGTGGTGGGGGGGGAGGAGGGAGGCGGGTCCGACCATTCTCTGGTTGTGGGGGGAGGGGAGTGAGGTCAGATCGTTGTTTGGTTGTGGGGCGGGGAGGGAGGAGGAGGAGGCGGGTCAGATGTATCTCTGGTGGGAAGGGAGGGTGGGGAGGGCCGATCGTTGTCTGGTGGTAGTGGGGGGAGGGCTGATTATTGTCTGGTGGGGAGGGAAGAGGAGGCGGGTCAGATGTTCCTCAGGGGGGGGGGATGCGGCAGCGATCGCTCACTGGTGTGGGGAGGAGGCAGATGGAACTCTGGTGGTGGTGGTGGGGGGGGGGCAGATGGACCTCTGGTGGTGCGGGGGGTGCAGATGGATCTCTGGTGGGGGCACAGGGGAGGCAGGGGGGTCTGCTGCCACTCTGCGGACGATCGGTGGGGGGGAGGGGGCAGGGGTGGTGATCGGTCTGGGTAGCGGGGGGGTGTGGGTGGATAAGGGGGACAGTGATGTGTGTGGGTAGTGGGGGGGGTGGATAATGGGGACAGCGATGTGTGTGGGTAGTGGGGGGGTGGATAAGGGGGACAGTGATGTGTGAGGGTAGTGGGGGGTGGTTGGATAAGGGGAACAGCGGTGTGTGGGGGTAGTGGGGGGGTGATAAGGGGGACAGCGATGCGTGTGGGTAGTGGGAGGGGTGATAAGGGTGACAGCAATGTGTGTGGGTAGTGGGGGGGGGGGGGGGTGGTGGATAAGGGGGACAGCGATGTGTGTGTGCACCATCACTCCTGCTTCTCGCTCCCGGGCCGCAGAGAGCGGAGAGAGCGGCTCGGGTGCGATCTGATACGGGCGCGCTTTTTCAATTTTGTTTTTAACTGTGCATGCGCAGTTCAGAGCTCCGATTGTTTCGGCCGCCCTAAGCCCTGCCCGCAGCACGAATGGGACTGGAGATGGCTGAGTGTGTATGGGGGCGCCTGAAAGCAGATTTCCACGTCGGATCTGCATTACGCCCAGATTCAGCACTGAGAATGAAAATGGTAAAATCGGGCCCCAATGTGTATTCCAACAAAATGGTATTGGCAGCAATCATATAGTGTGCCTGCTTTAAGCCACTTGAGGTTTTAAAATTGAGGGCGGGATTTTACGGGCTTCACTCAAGCGAGACCGGAAATTCCCGCCCAAAGTCAACGGACATTTCTGTTGTCCGCCCTGCGTCAGCTCCGATTCCATGGCGGGTGAAGTGGTAGAATTATGGTGAGTGTATGAACACAATATGAAGTTATAGTTTTGAGCTTTTGATGGGACACAGGAGGCCCGGAAACTCCCCATTGTTGTATTCAGACATTGCAGATCCTGCTGGCCAATAACCTCCTGGCTCTCCATTGCCAGTTTTGTGGGGTACTCTGAAGATGTGCTGGGGAACACCTCTTGGAAATTCCAAGATAACGTTTACATGGCAATAGTCCAGAATTGCTGGCTTCCCACAGACAATTGCGCTGTGCTGGGAAACATCCAGCAAAGTGATTTACATAGCTAATTTAGGATGTTTTTGACAGTTTTACACCAATTGTTACTCTGAATGAGTGAGAAGGAATAAAAGCACTTCTGACTTCAGTGTAACTATTTGAAACACCCAGACCGAGCTGCACATGGGACACACCCCATACACCAGACCCCTCTCCCCCTCCCCCAGCCCCCCCACCCACCCCCCGCAAAGAAAATAAACCATTGGGCCCGACTCTAGGTTCCCTTCCCATCCCTGATCCGAAACCCCACCCACCCCTCAGAGTGGACCCGACTCCTCACTCCACCCCCACAACCCTGGACCAGATCCAGGTCCCAATGTTCTCAGGGCTGACCTGACATCATGCGCTCGTCCCCTCTCCCAACACCACCAGCCCTCTCAAAGCAGACTGGACCCCCCACATCCGCTGAATGAATTAAAAAAAAAATGATTGTGTTTGAGTACAATTCTGCTGCTGATCATATATTACAGACAATGTCCCAGACATTACCAGCACCATCCCTGCATACCTCCTGCTTGTGGAGATGCCGGCGTTGGACTGGGGTAAACACAGTAAGAAGTTTAACAACACCAGGTTAAAGTCCAACAGGTTTATTTGGTAGCAAAAGCCACACAAGCTTTCGGAGCTCTTAGCCCCTTCTTCAGGTGAGTGGGAATTCTGTTCACAAACAGAGCTTATAAAGACACAGACTCAATTTACATGAATAATGGTTGGAATGCGAATACTTACAACTAATCAAGTCTTTAAGAAACGAAACAATGTGAGTGGAGAGAGCATCAAGACAGGCTAAAAAGGTGTGTATTGTCTCCAGACAAGACAGCCAGTGAAACTCTGCAGGTCCACGCAACTGTGGGAGTTACAAATAGTGTGACATGAACCCAATATCCCGGTTGAGGCCGTCCTCGTGTGTGCAGAACTTGGCTATCAGTTTCTGCTCAGCGACTCTGCGCTGTCGTGTGTCGCGAAGGCCGCCTTGGAGAACGCTTACCCGAATATCAGAGGCCGAATGCCCACCAGAGGTGGGGACACAATGATTTACAGTTGGAAGAGAGTGAATCTCTAAGAAACCTGCAAGAAACTACAAAGGGTCATGAATGATGCCCAGTCCATCACGCAATCCAGCCTCTCACCCATTGACTCTGTTTACACTTCCCACTGGCTTGGAAAAGCAGCCAACATAATGAAGGATCCCATGCACCCTGGACATACACTATTCCACCTCCTTCCATCAGGGAAAAGATACAAAAGTCTTAGACGATGCACCAATCGACTCAAGAACAACTTCTTTCCTGCTGTCATCAGGCTTTTGAATGGACCTGTCATATATTAAGCTGATCTTTCTCTGCACCCTAGCTATGACTGTAACACTATATTCTGCACCCTCTCTTTTACTTCTCCCCTATGTACTCTATGAATGGTATGCTTTATATGTGTAGGGCAAGAAACAATACTTTTCATTGTATGCCAATACATGTGACAATAAATCAAATCAAATTAAATCAATTCGAAGATAGCTCTGTAACTTTAGCACCAGCTTTCCAGATGTTAGTGAGGAGGACTTTGCAGGGTTGACAGGACTGAATTTGCCATCATTCCAGTTGATTGCCAGATGGTGCATCTGGGCTCATTACCTATTAACGTTGCAATAATTTGACATAACTGAGTGTCTAGAGGACGTTTAAGCATCAACCACATTGCTACCTGAAGCCGCATGTAGGCCACACCAGGTAAGGACAATACGTTTCTCTCCCTAAAGGAGATTGGTGAACCAGATTTTTTTTTTGAACAGCAATCAACAATGGTCACCATTAGATTTTTATTGATGCAATTCAAATTCCACCATTTGTATTCAAACCCAGAGCATTACCCTGGGTCTCTGAATTACTGATCCAATGACAATACCGCTACACTGGGGCAGCACGGTGATGCAATGATTACCACTGCTGCCTCACAGCATCAGGGTCCTGGGCTCAATTCAAGTCTTGGGTGACTGTGTGGAGTTTGCACTTTCTCCCTGTGTCTAAGTGTGTTTCCTCTCGGTGCTCCGGTTTCCTCACACAATCCGCAGATGTGCAGTTTAGGTAGATTGGCTATGCTAAATTGCCCCCTAGCATCCTAAAATATGCGGGTTAGATGGATTAGCCATGGTAAATGCACGAGGTTATGGGTTAGGGCAGGGGAATGGACCTGGGTAAGATGCTCTTTCGGAGAGTCAGTGCAGACACGATAGGACAAATGGCCTCCTTCTGCACTGTAGGCATTCTAAATCACCACTGCATCCCCATCTGCCACAGTTAAAACCAAATATCAACATTTTCAATACAACGCATGCACAAAGTGAAGTGTTGTAGTACAGAGTGAACTGGATTTAAAAAGTAATTGCGCCGGCATTAATAACATCAATGCACAAATTCACCATTATATTACTGAGTAGCTACTTCCTGCTGTGAGTAAATTTATAATGAATGTTAAAGACAGGAAAAATGTGCACTATAGAGCACTGATAAAACTATTGAACTATAAAGCACAAATAACGCATGCACTAAAAATAACACCCAGACTAATTTCCATTCTATTAAGTATGCGTTCCTGGTTGTTAACTCCCAATATTTCCAATTTGGCTGGCATATATATTTCACACAAGTTCACAACTTGCACAGCAGAATTGCTAATGGAGGCGTCTCACAAGTTGCTCAGCTGGTGATCATTTAAATGAGTTGAAGAGGCAATCAGAGAGCAAAGATGTGGTCTGTGCTCCAAAATGGGCAATAAGTGAAGAGTTTTTGTCCACCACATTACAACACAAAAGCAATATAAACTAAATGGTATATTAAAGGGGTTTCAGGAACAGATAGACCTTGGAAGGGGTGGGGGTGGGGAGGGGGTTAACACATCAAATCCTTAAGGTGGCAGAACACCTTGATATGGCTGCCTATTTTTTCCGACAAAGTTTTTGGGATGCTGGGCCGTATAAATAGAAAGATAAAATATAAAAATAAGTTATGCTAAAGTTTTAGAACTAAAATAACAACAGCTTGCACATAGCATCTTTTACCACAGTGAAATATCCCAAGGTATCTTCTTCACCCAAAGGGTTGTGAATCCGTGGAATTCCCTGCCCAGTGAAGCAGTTGAAGCTACCTCATTGAATGTTCTTAAGGCAAGGATAGATAAATTTTGAACAGTAAAGGAATTAAGGTTTATGGTAAGTGGAGCTGAGTTCACGAAAAGATCAGCCATGACCTTTTTGAATGGTAGAGCAGGCTCGAGGGGCCAGATGGCCTGCTCCTAGTTCTTACGTATTTCACAGGTGCATTATCAAACAAAGTTTGACACTTGACCACGTTAGGAGATACATAACCAAACAACAGGGTTGCCAAAGGTAAAGAGATTTATAAATCGGGGGTGCACAAGAGGCCAGAATTGGAAGAGCACAGAGATCTGAGAGGGTTAGGAGGTGATTACAGGGATGGAGGAGTAAAGAGACCATGGAAGGATTTGAAAGTAAGGATGAGATTTTTAAAATCAAGTTGTTAGGTCAGCAAGCATGGAGGTGATGGTGAATGGGATTAAAGCAAAATATTGTGGATGCTGGAAATCTGAAATTAACAGAATGTAGAAGTCATATTTCATTCAAAACATTAACTCTGTTGCCATCTCCACAGATGCTGTTGAGATTTTCCAACACTTTCTCTTCTTGATCATCAAGTTAGCAAATGGACAGCAGAGTTTTGGATTCATTCAAGTTTACAAAGGGAGCAAAATGGAAAGTTAACATGTCGTGCATTGGATCAGCTAAGTCTTTGAGATAAGAGCAGCATGGATTATGGTTTCAGCAGCTGAGGTGGAGTTGGAAGTGGGTATCGTCACCCAGAAATAAGTGGCCTTGATGATGGAGAGGTTGGAAGCTCAGCTCACAACAAAACAGGGCCTTAATGTTGCGAACAGTCTTGTTCAACCTCAGACAATTGTCAAGGAAAGGGATGGAACTGGTAGCTAGGAAACACAGTTTGTGGCAGAGACTTTTAATGGTCCAAATGGCCTCCTCATAGAATCCTTACAGTGCAGAAGGAGGCTATTCGGCCGATTGAGTCTGCACCGGCCACAATCCCACCTAGGCCCTATTCACGTAACCCCTCATATTTACCCTGCTAATCCCCCGACACTAGGTTTAATTTATCAAGTCCAATCAACCTAACCTGCACATCTTTGGACTGTGGGAGTAAACCGGAGCACCTGAAGGAAACCCACACAGACATGGGGAGAATGTGCAAACTCCACACAGAGAGTGACCTGATGCCGGAATTGAAACTGGGCCCCTGGTGCCATGAGGCAGCAGTGCTAATCACTGTACCACCGTGCCCTCCAGCTCCTCTTCTCTTTGATTCTATTTGTCTATGAAGTCAATTACTTTGGTCTTCACAGTATTAGAGGAAATACCTGCTCATTCATACTCAAGAGAGTTAATGCAGTAGAATTGGGTGTTGTTAGCCATAACTGGTGGGTGAAGGGTAGACCCTGGTGAGATTCACCTAAACAATGCATGAATGGGAGGAGAATACTTTACTAATGATTTTCTGACTATGACTGAATGGAGAGGAATCATTGATTTGGAATCATTGACTAACATCCAAGATTAGGACTGTCGTAACTGGAATTGGCCTGAAGATGCACTGGGGAACATCCCATCACCCCCCAGAAGTGCCCATTTAAGAACTGCATGGCAATCACCTGGGAGGTTCAAACTTCAGTCAGACAATTGCCCCGAAAGTACAATATAAATTGCAAATTTCAGACGGTTCCTACTGTCTTACAGTGATAGTTACCCAGAAAAAGTTGAAGAATTAACCCACTTCTAACTCATGGGTAGCTACAGTACTGAACCCTCCGCCCTGTCCCCCTCGTCAAGGGTTTACCCCCCAATCCTCAACCACTCTACAGTACCACCTAAATACCCCTATAACCATCCACTGGACTTCCCCCACCCGCACTGACCACCCGGCCCCCATCCACTGACCACCTCCACTAACCAACAGAACCCCACCACCCCACTGACCACCCACAACCAAATCGACCTCACCAAGGGTGGCACGGTGGCACAGTGGCTAGCACTGCTGCCTCACTGCTCCAGGGACCCAGGTTCGATTCCTGGCTTGGGTCACTGTCAGTGTGAAGTTGCACACATTTTCCCCGTGTCTGCGTGGGTTTCCTCCAGGAGCTCTGGTTTCCTCACACAATCTAAAGATGTGTGGGTTAGGTGCATTGGCCATGCTAAATTGCCCCTTCATATCATGGGATGCATAGATTAGAGGGATTTGCAGGGTGAATATGTGGGGCTGTTGTCGGTGCAGACTCGATGGGCCGAATGGCCTCCTTCTGCACTGTAGGGTTTCTATGATTCTAATCCTACCCACTTGTCTTATAAGCTTACCTTCTCCCTGACTTCCGGGAATGGCTGGACCTTTAAACTTACCTGCTTTACGACAGCTAATGCCATATAAAAGGTGGCATGGTTTCCTTATCTCCGACTCTGCTGCCCTTGCCACATGACATTGGGAACCCCGTACGCTAGACAGTTATCATCTGGCCTGAGTCAGGAAGACTGATGATAAAGGAGTAGCTGGATTTCAGGGTAAGAAACTAGGAGTGGAGTGGCAATCTGACTCTGATTGCCACTCCACTGTAGTTATGGGCTGTTACAGTCATAGACTAATTCTTAGAATGATTGAGAAGATCAGCCAATAACTTTACCATGCATTAATTGACTATCACGATGAAAGAAAGAGAATTAGATGGACTTTAGTCTTGTGTCAATAAATTCCTATGTCCTATAATCTTTTACTCAATGTTGCTATCCCATCTAAAGCATCCATATTTCTTCCTGTGTGGTGATACAAGGAAACAGACAGCTCCTTGAATGTTTGCCATGAAGAGTGATATTAAGGGGAGTCTGGTTGCAACTTAAAAACTGAAGCTGTTGTCACTACGAAGTTCCACATAGATTAGAATGTGTCGCATGACATACATAATTCTATCCATTTACTAGTCATACAACAGTGAGCTGCGTATTGGCCAGATGCTTGTCACTGGATATGCTCTCTGAACTCTGAATCACCTCTTTGCTTGTGGGCACAAACTGCTTCATCCTTGGCAAAACTGAATGGAACTGAATACTGTTCAATCATCAGTGAACAACCCCAGTTATGACCTTAAGGTCACTGATGAAGCAGCTGAAAATGGCAGCATGGAACCAGGTAAGCCACAGTACACAGGTGAGGAGGATCAAATGCCAGAAGCATAGTAAAAGCAGGCTTCAGAGGATGCAGTGCTTAGCAAGTTGAACCAGCGTAAAAGGAAACTGATATGTGAGCAGGTTTATGTACAGGAATTACGTGAGTCTATCCAAAATATTCTAGAAGACCTGACTTGAATTTTGACACTACGAGAGAGTGAAATGCATGTGTGCCTAGTTACATAGAAATATAAAAACTAGAAGCAGGAGTAGACCATTCGGCCCTTCAAATCTGCTCCACCATTCATTTTGATCGTGGCTGATCATCGAATTCAATACCCTGATCCACCCCCCACCCCCACCACATCCCTCGATCCCTTTAGCCCCAAGAGCTATATCTAATTTCTTCTTGAAATCACACGTTTTGGCCTCAACTATTTTCTGTGGTAGTGAATTCCACAGATTCATCATTCTCTGTGTGAAGAAATTTCTCCTCACCTCAGTCTTAAAAGGTTTACCCCTTCTCCTCAAACTATGACCCCTATTTCTGGACTCCCCCAATTACCGCATGGTAGTCTACTATGGAACAATAAGCGATAAGAGCATCTACAACGGACCTGCATCGTGACACAGGCTCTACACACAGAGAATTTGTCACGAATACCGAAACTGCATCGCTGAGGGTTTGTGGAAAGATCTTTGAGGCAGTTCAGAAGTCAGAACACTGAATCCCAAATGCCTTCCACTGAAGGCTAGCCATCAGCCAGTGCTCTTATATTTTGCAGAGTCACTTAGAAAGAAAAACATGGTGAGAAAATATATTGAAATATAATATGAAGTGGGTTCATAAATTGGTGCTTTGTTTTTGAACTTTCCCCAATTTTATTCCAGTTAGTGTCAAATAATGGAGTCTTGAAGTAGACAGAATCCTTTAAGGTTAGCAAAGGAAATACAGAGGATAATTTTTCAGAATTTCAAACCTAAATGCATGAACCTTTCTTGTTAAATTGGTGCTTCTAGTGTTACATCCCCTGGTCAATATCTCTGGTCTGCTCTCGTCTTCTCCCATCTACAGTTAGGCATCGTTGTACAGCAAATTGTGCAGTACGCAGTAGATAATAAAGATCTCGGTGCCTTAACGGGAGAAATGTAAGGTGTTCTTTCATGTGCTGACAGATGTGAAGCACTGTTTCAGTGTGCTAATGGTACAGTAAATGATGATGGTAGAGATTGAATGAGGCCTCTATCAATGCCTGCTGAAAGGGTGACGTTAGCTAGGGGTGAAGAGGTTAGCCTTGGTCTCTGAGTATCCATTTTTCGAAACTCTCCTCATCTCAAATCAGCTAGAAACAGATGCTGTTTGCAAAATAAAAACATTATGGCTTAAGTCCAGGTGTCAGGCAACATTATGATGTTGCTTGCAACTAGCCAGTTCTAGATACACCCTCTCTCTTGTTTATACACAACTGAGGACACAAGAGCAAGAAAATACTTCTTGTTACTCGTTTCCCACTCTGAGCAAACCAGGGAGTTGGCAGATAATAGATTAGAGCTTTTACTTCTTACATGTAACATTTCCCTGTCATAACTTTTGTCTCAAACTTTGCTGAAAACTGCAATTGTTATAACGAAAGGCATATCCTCGAACTCATTGGCGGGATTTTCTGTCCGTGCCCGCCCCAAAATCAGAAAATCCTGCCAGACGTCGCTGAACTTTACATGATTCCCCCCCCCCCCCCCCCCCCTCCCCTCCCGCCCACTACGATTTCCATGGCAGGCAGGACGGGAAAATTCCCCCCATTGTGTACAAGACAGGAGGTTTGATTCTTCAGCCCCGCATGCTCATGTACAAATTCTGCTAGGGCTGGAGAATTGTGGGGCAGCGTGCTTAGCACCAGCGAGACCCCTTTTGGGATTCTCCTAACCCCTGTGCCTTGATGTAATCTGGTTCATGCCCAATGAGGGTACAAACAAGATTTGCATATTTAAATATCGATTTAAATATGCAGGTTCAGTTTGAAGCTGTATTGTCCCGGCTCCTGCAATTCTCCGAACCTCAGATGCAGTGGGGGCCAGACGGGAATCACTATTGGTCTCCACAAACTGAAACCATTGAAGCACCCAGGCGGTTGGGGATGTGTCTGGGTAGTGCCCTGCCAAGATGGCACTACCAGGATTCCAGGGGGCAGAGTAAAAAATGGGGAAGGAAAGGGGGCTGGAAGAGGAGCTTTGGTAACACCATAACGATATACTGCTCACCTGGGGTAGGTGGCTGGCACTAGCAAGTGTGGGAGGGGGGTTTCCTCGCCATTGAGTAGGGAGGGGTTTGTAAGGTTTTCTAACGATCAGTCGCCTTTAAATATAGCACCCTGATATCCAAAGAGCCAATCTTGCCGGTGTCTTTTGGTCCCCATTCCAAAACATTTCTAAGTGTGGGAGAATTCAGTGAGAATCTCCCCAGGCTCCAAAACAATTTCTAAAGGCAGTATTCTTTGACTTGCCGCAGCTGGGATTCTCCAGTCCTGCTGCTGTGAATGGAGATTTGGCTGAGTGCCAAATTCTTCGTTCTTGCCGGCAGTGGCCACAGGGTGTGAACAGCCAGAAAATTCCAGCCGAAGCGTGGGAGAATTGCAAACCAAATTGCCAAAACCAAACCACCCGAAGGGAATCTCTACCAGTTTTCCTGCTGGGGACAACTCTTACACCAAAACACTCCGACCTTGTCCACAACTGGGGCTCTCGGTGCTGCTGCAGTGAATGGAGTACACCAGATTCTCCGTTCTCACTTGTAGCAGGGTGGCACGGACAAGATCGGAGAATCCTGCCCTTAGAAATTTTTTGGGAGAATTTTGCCCTGGAAATCTGCTCGTATCTTATTAAAAATCTTGATTATGACATACACTTCCTGCATATATTAACCTTAATTCCACTGCAACCAGTTTATAATGTAATAACCTATTCCAACAGTTTATAATGACAACACTTTCACCATCACAATTAATTTTGATGACCAATTAGAATCAGTAAAAAAGGATTTTGTGTTGGGGGGGACATCAAGTAGAATCTTAAATGCCCAAGGTAAGGATCTAAACTAATTACTATTTTTATTTTAAGAAAACTAAAAATTATAGAGTTGAACATAAAAAGTGATGAGCAGGATCTGACCATTTGGCCCTTTGAACCTATTCATTATGATCATAGCTGATTATCTGCTTCAATCTCACTCTCCTGTCCACTCCCCATATCCCTTCAGATCAAAGATCTGTCCACTTCAGCCTTGAAATATATTCAATGATTCAGCACCTGCAACCCTCTGGGATAAGGAATTGCAAAGATTCACAGGCCTTGTCAGTGAAGGATGTTTTCATCTCCAACCTAAAAGAACAATCTCTTATCTCAAGACTGTAGCCCTGTGCTCTGGATTCACCAACAAGGGAAGACAACTTTGGTGTCTACTTCAAGTCCCTTCAGAAGCGTGTGTGTTTCAATGAGGTCATCTCTCGTTCTTCTGAATTCCAGAGAGTACAGGCTAAACTTACTCATCCTCTCAACTTAGAATACCCCTCACATCCTAGGAAGCAACCTAATGAACATTCACTGTACTGCTTTCTTATTCATTCATGGGACGTCAGCATTTTTTGGCAAAACCAGCATTTATCGTTTATCCCCAATTGCCTGTGAGAAAGCGGTGGTGAGCCATTATCTTCAATTGAAGCAATCGGTGTGGTGCAGTTACAACCACAGCATCCTTAAGAATGGATTTTCAGATCATTGCCCTAATAAGAACGAAGGTGCATGACTTGGAGAGGAGCTTTCAGGTGATTGTGTTTCCATTTGTCAGCTGCCCTTGTCCTTCTAGTTGGTGGGATTATTATCTGAGCAATTATAAATTGAACTGAACACTTGTGTAACCATCAGCGAGCATCCCCACTTCTGACTCTATTGTGGAAGGAAGGTCATTGAAGAAACAGTTGAAGATGAAATATGAACAAGGAGCAAGAGTAGGCCATACTCCGCAGTGACGTCAGGTCAAGTGTGAGTGGAAGCTGTAAATCTTAATTTGAGCTCCTGTCTAAAGTGAGATAGGAGTTCAATTTTAAAGGGAAAAAATGTTTTCTTCTGATTACTATTGCCAGTCAGAAAATCAAAATATTTAAAATAAATAAGTGAGAGAGGAAAAGATGGGAGAGGCAGAAAGAGAAAAACAGAGATGCTGTTAACTCAAACAGCAAAGTTAAGGAATGAATTTCCAGCCGCGTTGGACCCAACGCAGATCAGGTTGGGGGCCACAAGGAGTCAGAGAATTGAAGGGGAGGGGCCGAGCACATTTAGTGCTGGCAAGAATCCCCTTTGGGATTCTTCCAACTCCCACTCGAGGATGTAATCTGGCACTGCCAGGGTATCGGCACTGCCAGGGTGTCAGCACTGTGCCAAGGGCATGGAGCCTGAGGGGAGTGGGGCTTTATGTGGGTAGGGCCTGAAGTGGGTGGTGCATGAAGGGGGGCCCATTGGAGGGCCCCAATGCAGGCAATCTATGTTGGTGGGTGGGGGGTAGAGGAGAACATAGATCCAATGAGCGGGGTTCCCAATGTCCGTGGGGGGAAGGGAGGGGGTCTTCAATTTCACTTTGAGGGCACCCTGTCTCTGTGAAGCTGAGCTTGCTGTAGTATTTATGTCCTACCCCTCTCAACAGAACTGGTGCAAAACTCGTCCCACTCCCAAAAAATAACTAAGTGTGGGAAGGCCATGACCCAAATCGTGCCACACATGCCAGGGCAAATCACATCAGTTTTCTCACCTGAAGTGACATTTGGGTTGGAATTCCCTGACCTTGACTGCAGCTGGGGTTCTCCATTCCGGCTGCAGTGGATGGAGATTTGGCTGAGCACCAAATTCTCCATTTTCACTGGCAGCAAGACATCAGAGAATTCTGGCTTTAGTCATTTTTGGGGAAAGCTCCACCCTTAATGTTTACAAAAAATCACTGAAGAAGCTGTGAAACAGTGGTGCCAAACCTTGTATATTCCCTGACTCCACTGTTGACCAGTCCTGCCAAATATCTAACTGACACATCCTGTGCACGACTGTGCTGCATATTCCCAGTTTAAAACCTGTGAAAGGATTCAAGTTAAATGCAGAGGTAAAGGTCAATGGAATAATGGGCAGAGTCATTGAATTCAGTTTCCAAAGCACCATAAAAGACTCAGAATGCCATTTAATAGTGTCTCATTCAATAACTGTATATAAGTGACCTTCATGTTATCCAATCCATGGCATAAAGATTCTGGCTGTTATAAAACTGTGTTCCTCTGACTTACTGCAAGTAACACTACAGGGGATCTGCTAATGATGTAAAAAAAAACACTTACCCAAAGAAAACGACAAAAGGCAGAACAAAGCAGAAATCTTCACTACCTAAAAGCTGCGCATATTAAAATAAATGATCAAGTTTCACATTTATTTCTTCGCTTGCATGGTTTCTGCAGATACTGTTTACGCTGTCTGTAGTCAGCACAGGACAATTTGTTTCTCTTAGCCATATTTATGAGGCTGACAGAAAATATTAATAATCAATCTACTGATCAGTCAGTACTTGACATTATTAATAAGCTTCATAATTCATTTGATTATGTAAGCTAAGAGTTTTTACAAGCTTCCAGTTTATCTTAAAACTTCAAATTTATACCAAGACTTTTTATTGTTACACTCTTGGTAGAAATGAGTAACTGTTGGAAGAAGTTTGAGCTCACAGTTATTCACTAAAATAATGACGACACAAGAGTTCAAATTTTAAAGAAAATAACATGTACTGGACAAAACAGATACTTCAAATTTAAACCCTAAAATTTCAACAACTTCCCATTGTATTTTAACTTTTACTTGAGTTCAGCTATACTTTACAGAATCTTGAGAGGTCCATCACTTCTCCTAGGAGCAAACCAAGTTGTGCCCCAGCTCACAGGAATTCACCTTGATTCTCCTCAGTATTCCCATTATTTTATGTGTATGAGACTTCTGAGAGTCCTTCCACTAGCATCTGGCTAGGTGATTCCTCCAATTCACCCCAACACTGCGGAATCTCCAGCTCAAATATGGGCCTCACTGCATTCTCGCTAAGTGACTCCAAATCAGATAGAAACAAAGGAACGAGGATCAGGAGTAGGCCATTCGACCCTTTAGCCTGCTCCGCCATTCATCTTGATCATGGCTGATCATCGAATTCAATATCCTGTTCCGCCCTTGGTTTCTGATAGATGTGTATGTCCAGAGCTCATTTACCGCTCCTGATAGATTTTCTCTCAGCCTCTCGAAGTTGCTCCCAAACCAACTATTAATTTCTATGAGAACTCACACAGAGAAAGCCCAAACCCATTCCCACAAAAAAAAACTGCCTGCAATCTCTCCTCACAGAAACATTGTATACCTCAAGAATTAAACTAATTAACTTCACCTTCAAAACATTCCTTTGATTCTGGAACCCATATGACTGATTTATATGTATAATGGGGAGAATTGAAATCTTAGCAGACTCAATGGCTTCACTGCAAAGCTAAGAGAGGATCACCTGTTTTTTTTTTAAAACCGTTTTTGCATCTCTAACTCTAAACCCTTTTAATTAAACCTGGATCATTCCTTTGAAATGTAATAATCATAGGAGTGTTTACCAGTTTCCCCCATTTATCTTGTATTTAAAATTCTACTCCCAGAACTAACAGCTATAATCCTGAATCTGAGGTAAGACTATCATAATTTGTTAAAACATTGCAGTTTAATTAGCCAGCTAAAGATTGCAAACTTGTCTAGTCAAAGATGGAACAATGAGGAGACATTCATTCATTCTTGTTACCTTATTTGCTTCACAAGATGGTTTTACTGAGCTCAGGTACTCCAATGCTGGAGTGTTATTTCAGATGAGGTGACGGATTAGTTCCAAAGAAGAGTTATATTGGACTCAAAATGTTAACCGTGTTTCTATCTCCACAGATGCTGCCAGATCTGCTGAGTTTTTCCAGAACTTTTTGTTTTCTTTAAGATCAGATGGCTACTAGTCAAGAGACAGAAAAAAAGTTACTCGTGGCAGGCATCTTGGGGCATGAGAATCATTAAGGAAGCAGGGTGTTTTATTGTATATAAACCTTTGTCTAAAGCATTGATTTTAAAATGATGCTGGAGTGAGACTAACTATTCAAAATCGATTATCTTTAAATGCTACAGACGGTAGAAGATTAACTGACGTACTTAAAGTAAAACATATGTATTTTTATTACATGTAGCTTCATTTATAAGTATAATTAACTTGCTTAAGTGGAGCATGAGCATGAATGAGTTGGCCTAATAATCTGTTCTTGTGTGTATACGAACAAGAACTTAGGAACAGGGCAGTTTCTGAGCATCGCAGAACGAATTTAAGATGAATCACTGAGAGGTTACTCAAAGCGCGGACATATTGATCAATGGGCTAATTAACACAACAAAAGGCTGAGTGTGAGAAGGTTGTAAAGAGGCTTCAAGGTGATTTAGATGAGTTGAGTGAGTGGGCAAATACATGGAAGGTGCAGAATAACATGGATAAATGTAAAGTTATCCCCTTCAGTAGGAAAAGCAGAATGGTAATTATTTAAATGGAGATAGATTGGGAAATATTAATGAAGAAAGGGTCTTGGGTGTCCTTGGACACCAGTCACTGAAAACAAGCATGCAGATGCAGCAAGCAGTTAGGAAGGCAAATGGTATGTTTTCGATTTGATTTATTATTGTCACATACATTGGGATACCTTGACAAAGATGGTTTGTCTGAGAGTTGGTGCAGACTCAATGGGCCAAACGGCCTCTCTCTGCACTTTAGTGAGTCTATGATTCTATTCAATGATTCTAAAAAAACAAAAAACTACAACTTCATGACAAGAGGCATGGAGATAGAGCAGGAGTATTCTGTTGATAGATTTTCATCCATGACCAGACCGAATGGCGGGGCAGGTTTGAGGGGCTAAATGGCCTGTTGCTGCTCTTATTTTCTACATTTTTTCTCTGGAATTGCCTCCAACATGAATTGCCTAGTAAAACATAAAAAAAATCAATAGCCAGGGAAGGACCAGCTGGCCTACCCACTGCTGATAGAATTTCGACATCCAGTCATTTCCAGCTAGCTTGTCATTTACCCAGCAACACAATCTCCCAGGAGAGACTAAAAAATAGTAGACCAATTTAGAGGGGAGAAAAATGAAATTCCTCTTCAATACCTAATGACAAGCAAAACAAATTCCAGAAGATCCCAGTGACTCGGGGATCACTTAAAAAAGGCAGGTGAAGATCTGTTGAAATGTCAGCCACAGTTAGGAAGTTTGTCAATTCCTATTTAAATATATACAGTGAATCTGTACTCAATATGTGAACATAGTAAGAAGTCTCACAACACCAGGTTAAACTCCAACAGGTTTATTTGGTAACAGAAGCCACTAGCTTTCGGAGCGCTCCGAAAGCTAGTGGCTTGTGCTCCCAAATAAACCTGTTGGACTTTAACCTTGTGTTGTGAGACTTCTTACTGTGTTTACCCCAGTCCAACGCCGGCATCTCCACATCATCTCAATATGTGAGCCAGCAACACGTAATAACAGAACACCTAATGGCTAACCTAATAGTCTTCTTACATAATCTATATGTATGCCCTCTTATTAAATATCTAACTCAAGTAGTTAATCAGCAGAGACCAAATCCAAGCTAATCACAAATTTAATGATCTCGATAAATTCTACTTAAAGTCTTTGTTTTTCAAGGAGTAATTAACCCCAGTTTTAAGTGCCTGTAAACTAGGAATCCATCCAAAGGGCCTCTTTTGAACACTTTCCAAGGTATCCTTTTGCCCACCATGTGAGGGGGTCCAAACTGGAGACAGTATTTGGTGGCACGTTCATACTGCACACTTCAACCTGAGCTCCTCAGAAAGGTGTTAAAACTGAAAATGTTAGAAGTACTCAGCAGGTTAGGCAGCATCTGTGAAGATGTGGGTTGATGATCTTTCAGAAGAATGAAAAAAAGAGAGATGTAGCTTCTTTTAAGCAGGTAAAGAGCAGGGAAAGCAGGGTGAAGAAAGGGAGAGTTAGCAAGAGGGAAAGATTCAGCGACAAAAAGGGAAGATGGCAAAAGGAGATGGTAATGGGAAAACAAAACAGACAAAAGATGGGTCTAGATTAGAGGAGGTATAAATGCAATGACAGAGTCCTTACAAATAGTGAAGCAGTGATTATTATCTGGAATTGTTGAAATTAAATGTTGAGTCTGAAAGGCTGTAAATGCGTGATCGAAAATTATGTCCTTCTCCTTGAGCTTCGTTAGAACAGTGGGGGAGACCAAAGACAGGGGAGTTATTGTGGGAGTGGGCTGATAATTAAAATGACAAGCAACCAGAGGCTTGAGGTTACACTTACAGGCATAGATGTTTTGCAAACCAATCACCAAATTTGCGTTTGGTTCCCTTGATGCATTGGAGGTTGCATCATGAGCAGATGTTTGTTGAGCCTATCTTCACACTGTTTTGCCCCTTTGGGGAATAGTAGCGGAAGTGATTGGAAGGATCCCTGAGCTGATTGTCAGTCCACTGAACTGTGTTATGAACACTCCTTCCTTGGCCAACAAGTCCTAGGGCAGGATTTTCCGGCCGGGCTCTACCCAAAGCCAGAAAATCCTGCCTGAGGTCAATGGACCTTTCCATAGTCTGTGTCCCATCTGCTACAAATCTCATGGTGGGTGGGACAGTAAAATTTCACTCCTAATGTTGGACTCCAGAGTTTCTGGTACAGAGGTGGGGTTACTACCACTGCACGACAAGGCCTCCTATCATGGGTCATAAATACAGTATACTAAATTGAAAGAAATACATGTAAATCAACGTTTTATCTGTGAGGAGCATCCATGGATCCCTGGACAGTGGAAAGGGAGGAGGTTAAAAAAAGTAGGTTTTGCATTTGCTGCACTTGCAGAGGAAACTGGCAAAGGAGGAGGAAGGAGTTTTAGGATTGATTGATGAGTGGACCAGTGTGCTGTGGAAGGAATGGCCCCTTCAGAATGCTGAAAAGTAAGGGGATGGAAGGTATGTTTGGTGGTGGCATTATGCTGGAGGTAGCGGAAATGGGAGAAGATAATCTGTTGAATGTGGAGACGGTTAAGGTGGAATGCGTGGACAAGGGGATCCCTAGCATAGTTCTGAAAGGGAGCAGAAAAGGTGAGAGCAGAAGTGCCGAAAACGGGAAGTTACAGTTAAGGACCTTGTTAAAGACAATGGAGAGTCATCTTCAGCTGAGGATAAAGGAAGACATTGGAAACAC
Organism: Mustelus asterias; assembly: GCF_964213995.1. Lineage (NCBI taxonomy): Eukaryota > Metazoa > Chordata > Chondrichthyes > Carcharhiniformes > Triakidae > Mustelus > Mustelus asterias. Next base: position 53,153,239 of record NC_135811.1, read on the forward strand.
TGATATGCAAAGTGGCAGCATTAGAACAGATAATATGGAGAAGTTAAGAGAATGGAATGAAGTCCTTGCAGGAAGTGGGATGGGAGGAAGTGCAGACAATGTAGTGTGAGAATCAAAGGCTTTATCTTAGATGTTGGTCAACAGTTTATCCCCAAAAATGGACTCAGAGAAGTTCAGGAAGCGAGAGGAAGAATTGGAAATGGACAATGTTGATGGCAAAAGGAGTGTAGAAATTAGAAGCAAAATAAATGAAAATTTCCAGTTCAGGGTAAGAACAGGAAGTGGCATTTATGCTGTCATTGGTGCACCAGGAAATTGGACCCTAGCATAGGGGTCTGGTAGGACTAGAACAAAGACTGTTTGCATATCAAAACAAGAAAATCAGGTATAGTTGAAATCTAAATGAGTTCTCATAACAACAAAATATTTCATTTGTAGGAATCGAAGGGAATCAAAGGAGAACTTGTACAGTGTGAGAACAGGTTTAGCCACAGGAAGATATTAGTGGATGGAGAGTGTGTGGACTTCCATTAAAAAAAATGGACAACCCTCAGACTGGGGCTGGATGAGGGATGGATGACTAGAAGGATTTAACATTGATTCAGAAAACGAGAGGCGTAATGTCAGGAAAGTGAGGAGACATCAGAAGAATCATGAATTCAGGTGGGAAGAAATTGGACAAAGGGTGGAAAGAATTACAGTGGAGTAGCAGGAATGTGGGGCAAGGATAGGCTGCAATGATGTGTCTACCATGGTAGCTTTGTTTGGTCGTCCTGGGAAGGAGGTGGAATTGAAGTTCAGGAATCATGAAGTAGGAGACCATCAACAGAGGATCGTCAGAAGAGAGGAGGTGACAATCTGGAACGAATCGCTGGATCTAAGCAGCACAAGGTCTGGAGTGGCAACAGGATTGACAAAACACCAATTGTAGGCCAAAGCATTTGCTAAAGCCATGATAAAAAATATTTTGATAAATGCATTTTTCCAACTAAAAACTAGTTGGGTTTCAAGTATGGAACTTGAGGGATTTTTACAGAGTCAGAGGCTTACATTTGATTTCTCAGTTAGAATCACAGAATCCCTTCAGTGCAGAGGGAGACCATTTGGAGTATCGAGCTTGAACCAACAACAAACCCAGCCAGGCCGTATCCCCATAACCCAACATATTTACCCTTCTAGTCCCCCTGACACTAAGGGGCAATTAGCATGGCCAATCAACCTAACCCACACATCTTTGGACTGTGGGAGGAAACCCACGCTGACACGGAGAGAATGTGCAAACTCCACACAGACAGTGACCCGAGGCCAGAATTGAACCTGGGTTCCTGGTGCTGTGAGGCAGCAGTGCTAACCACTGTCCCACCGTGCCGCCCATTGTTGTGCTTCAATAGGTCAGTGGACCTATCTACCCTCTTCATTTCCAAACAATTGCAATTGGAGAAGGGATGCAATAATATTGTAATCGTACTCTGGCATCAACCTCCATTCAAAGCTGTTCAGCTGGATTTTTCCAGGGTTTAAAGAAAAAAGCAACTAAAAGGAAGTAAGTGCAGCCAGCTTAAAAAGGTAAAAAAAACAATTTGAAGCAAGAATCCTTCCCCTTGACCAATCAAACAAAACTTCCGCCAGACACCTCTTCTCTCCTCACAAAATCTCCCTTCTTTTTCTTGTCCAACTCTTCCCTCTGTCCTGCAATCATTGCTTCCTTCCCTGTGATCTGCTGGGTCCCCTCACTATGCCCCGAGCATTCCGTTCCTCCTTCCCCTCTTGCTGTTGCACTCAAAGGTCCCTCACCATGCCTGACTGTTTGTGATTGTCAGGGACCATCCCCTCCTGGAGCCTGCTGCACTCTTCCACTAGTCTGTCAATCTGCCTGGCTGCTGGAAAGGGAACGGAGTAAAAACAATGATAATTACTGTTAGCAGGTCTCTGCTTTCTCAGCATTTATGAATTTCTTCCCACAGACACACATGCCCCCGCACCCACCTTATTAACATCAGGGAAAATGGACTAACTCAATACAAACTTCTCATTATGGACCCTTGTATGCCTTAGGAAGTATGGATACAATAACATATTTGATAGACTTATGATTCTGCTGAGGCCTTAAATATTGCCAGGGTATGACATCATGCAACTCTCAATGTCAGGCAATATAATAGAGTTGTGGTGAGCGCATGTTTCTTCCCAGTCACCTTGGGAAAATGATATTGAAGTATATCAAGAAATAACTTTTTTTTTGCATTACTGCAGTCATGGAGCACAGATTGCCATAAAGATTGCTAAATCTCTGTTTAAGCAACCTATTTGTATATTCATTTATTCTGTACGTTCCCAGTTGTAACAAAAATCTGTGGCTTGGAATCCAATCTTCACAGAAATCCGCTGATCTCATCACAATAACAAAAACCGATGAGGAATAATAATGTATACCTGTGTTACTTTTTACGCCAACTTACATATTCATTAATATGGTACCCGAGCCCTCAGTGCAGTTACTTTTAAGAGGCACAATCACAAACAAGTTTATCAAGCAAACTTTGGAACTTTCTACTTTGGCATTCAAACTTCAGAAACATTGGGCCCGATTTTACCATAACTTCGTGCCCATTTTCGGGCGCGAAATCACGGTAAAGTTGGGCGTCGGGCCTATACCGCGATCTGCACCCGATTCCGAGCAGATAGCGGCTTTACCGACACCCGATTCAGGCGCAGGTCCGGCCCACGCCCGAATCAGGCGGCCTGACGATTGAAATGTATTTGCATGCATTTAAATCGACTTAATGAACCGCGCGCCCAACTCTACCGCCAAATCCCACTTTACTGTCTTCTGATCCGATGCGGATCTGCGCTCTAATCGACCTACCGAATAAAAATCTGAAGTCGCCGCTGCAGCCTCCGAAGAGTGGGGTCAGAGACTGCAACGGCTCTCTGACCCAGCTCCTCCTCTGAGGCTCTGAGAGGGGCGGGGGGGGGGGGGGGGGGTGATGTATGATCCTCTGCGGGAGTGGGGGGGCGGGGGGAGGGGAGGAGGAGGAGAGGGGGTATGACCGATCATCCCCTGGGAGTGGGGGAGTTGTGGGGGGGGGGGGGGGGGGGGGGGGGGGGGAAGAGAGGGGGTGTGATGTATCATCCTCGGGGGGGCGCTGCCACTCTGCGCTCAATCGGTGGGGAGGGAGGGGGCAGGGGGTTCCGCTGCCACTCTGCGGCCGATCACTCCTCCCCACCAGAGGAACGAATCCCTCCTCTCCGGAGTGGCTGCATACTTCAAACACCACGACTGTCATTATTCGCCTCAGCGTTCCGCCACAGCGTTCCGCTGAGGTGAATAATGACAGTCGTGGTGTTTGAAGTATGCGGCCACTCCGGAGGGGAGGGATTCCTTCCTCCGGTAGGGAGGAGGGATCGGCTACAGAGCGGCAGCGGAACCCCCTGCCCCCTCCCTCCCCATTGATCGGCCGCAGAGTGGCAGCGGAACCCCCTGCCCCCTCCCTCCCCACCGATTGGCCGCAGAGTGGCAGCACCCCCCAGAGGATGATATGTCACACCCCCTCTCCTCCCACCCCCCCTCCCCACCAGGGGATGATCGGTCACACCCCCTCCCACCCCCCTTCCCCCCCAGAGGATGATACATTCCACTCCCTCTCCTCCCACCACTCCCCCCACAGATGATCTGGGTCAGAGAGCTGCTCTCTCTGCTTTTTCCTTTCGCGCCCGGACACGCTGCTTCAGATTTTTTTCGAACTGCGCTAAGCCCCGCCCACAGCACGAATCGGACCAGAGCCAGCAAAACGCGTATGGGCGCGCTGGAAAGAGGATTCCGGGCCCGGATCCATATTACGCCCGGATCCCGCTCTTATGCTCCGATTGGTAAAATCGGGCTCATTGTCTCTCTTCTTCATTTACAATCCACACAGCCTTGTCTCACACAAGAAAGATTACACAATAACCAGAAACCTTCTAATGCCAAGGTGAAATGCAAATGAAACCACTTTCACAAAGCACACCAACCAGTCTTTAGTGAACTATTTGAAGGAGAGCATTTGTATTTTTTTTTATTCATTCATGGGACATGGGCATCGCTGACTGGCCAGCATTTATTGCCCATCCCTTGGAGCGCAGTTGAGAGTCAACCACATTGCCGTGGCTCTGGATTCACACGTATGTCAGACCAGGTAAGGACGGCAGATTTCCTTAAAGGATATTAGTGAACCAGGTGGGTTTTTCCGACAATTGACAATGGTTTCATGGTCATAGTAGACTCTTAGTTCCAGATATGTTTCATTGAATTCAAATTCCACTATCTGCCGTGGGGGAATTCGAAGTCAGGTCCCCAGAACATTAGTTGAGTTTTTGGATTAATAATCTGGTGATAATACCACGAGGCCATTGCCTCCCCATGGAACTGCACCAAGCGATGAATCAGAAAGTTGTAAGCATGCAATGTTGCTAATGAAGGAACTTACGGAAATCCACAAATTCAGAATCACCATCTGATTTGTTAAATGAAACAGACAAGGTGCTGTCAACTAATTTCATGAACAATATCTACGTTGAATTTCTAAAATCATCTAAAGATATTGAATTTATATACCAGCTTTCATGACCTCAGGAAATCCCAACAAACTGAACCAATGATCTTTTTTGTTGCATTGTCACTATTGTATTATAAGAAAAGTTTTGCGCAGTCCCACAAGACATTGAGATAATTAACCAGTTAAGCTGATTTGGATGTGTTGGTTGAGGAGCATCAGCACTCTTCTTCAACTTGTGCTACTGGATCTTCAACTTGACCCGAGAAGGCAGATGAAACGTCCACATAACATCTCATCCAAAATACAATATCTTTGGCAGTGGGCCACTTCTCCAGTGCTGCACTGAAGAGGCAGCTCAAATCTCAGTAGGGAGCATGAACCAATAATCTTCTGACTCAAGATGTGGGAGTGCTACCAGTGACCAGGACTGATAATTACCTGGTACATTCCATGGATTATGCATATACATGGTTATATGTGGATATAGCATCTTACCGAGCACTTGTGCTCTAAAATGTGGGCCTGATGCATGTTCTACACAGAAGATTTGCAGCGGATGAACTTTAGTTTTGCTGCCAAGGGGAAAAGGATCAATTTCATTTTGATGACTGTAGCACCAGTTACCACCCATTAGTGTTCACTGCTGGGCAGCTGCATTTGTAGTGCAGCCCATAAAAGGTTACAGGGGCCTCACAGAAATCTATAGGAACCACATTTATCTATTCAAATCGAGATCCTTTAATGCCAATTAATTTTGGGAGACAAATGGGTGGAGTGTGCTCTGTGGTGCTTGACATTAAGCTTTCTCTAGCCAGAAAACCTTGAAGGTAGTCTTGCAGGTCACTCAACAAATTCAAAAACATGTTATGCAAACAATTTTTGTGAAGACTTGTGGGACCAACACTCTGCTGCTCCTTGAACAGGGCTGCCACTCCTTTTTGGACTTACTGGATTACTTGGGCCTATGGTGGACATACTTGGTCCCCTCCAATTGTGCATTTCAAGAAGCTTGCCAATTGGCTCACCAACAGAAAGGTGATGAAGCCCAAACATGAACATACGTCAGGTCTCCGGTGGTAACAGCTGGCTAGTATCCCCAGCTCTCTGTTCTAACTCTGCTTGATTGTAACCACAGTCTCTATATAATGTAGAATGTATTCATGCTTTGAACTTTTATTTCTATTTAAAATCTGCAGTAACTCTGGCCAAGCTGCACCTCCTGTAGGAGGATAATCTATTAGGGCTGATAATCTAAAGATTTAGTGAAAAGGACATTAATTTGAACTGGAGTAAAATAAAATATTTTTGATATTTCAATATCACATCATGTTGGAGAAGTTCATGACAGGTTTAGCCAGACATAAACCTGTTGAAGGGATCCCTCTGGGGATGCAAAGGTCAGAATAGCTCTGGGGGAGAGGGACATAGTCAAGAAGTGCCTTGGCAATGTCCTCAGCACAGGCTGGCACAACCTGTAAGTGCCATTCAGTGCTGGTGGCAGTGCCAGGGGCACGTCCTAGGAGGAGCTTCATTTGAAGGGGTGGGGGGTGGTTGGGGGGGGGGGGAAGAGTGTGCACTGCAGGAGGATGAGGGACGGCACGGTGGTTAGCACTGCTGCATCATAGCGCCAGGGACCCAGGTTCGATTCAGGCCTCGGGTCACTGCCTGTGTGACGTTTGAACATTCTCCCCGTGTCTGCATGGGTTTCCTCTGGGTGCTCCGGTTTCTTCCCACACTCCAAAGATGTGCGGGTTAGGTTGATTGGCCATGATAAATTGCCCCTTGGTGTCAAGGGGATTAGGATGGTAAATATGTGGGGTTACGTGGTTAGGGCCTGGGTGGGATTATTGTCGGTGCAGGCTTGATGGACCAAATGGCCTCCTTCTGCACTGTAGGATTCTGTGATTCTACGTGAATGCCAGCGATGATGGGGGAAGTGGGTGATGGGGATGTAAATGCTGATTGTGGGGGGGGGGGAAGGGGATGGGAATACCAATGATAATTATGGGATTGAGTTGGGGGGTGGGATAGGGATGCCGGTGATGATCGTGGGGGGGATGGGGGGAGTAAGCTTTGTGTTCCGGTCGGAGTGCCCTTTAAAGATGGCGACCTGATCTCAGTGCATCTAGTCTTGCTGGCGCTAAGAGTCCCCACCTCGCCAGAACGATGGCGCAAAACAGACCCATTCTTTTTTTCAGAGCAAGAGGCTCAAAATCTGGAAAGAAAACTTGTCAGTGGAACTGGAGCACTTCACACCAGTTTTCTCCAGAACTGACACGGACAAATTCTGGTAAGATTTCCCCCAAAAGCTTTAGTGTTTGGAATCATGCGTTTTCATACCTATCTATCTAGCTAAAGATTTGTGGTGGAGACCAACCATAAGCCACTGGAGGGGATTTGGTGAAAAGCATTGGTCAGGGCACCATATTGATTGCAATGCGTCTTATTAAAGATTCGAGGTTATGACTGTGAGACTCAGTACAAGATAGGTAACTTGATGGTCACATCAGATACACTCACAAAGTATCTTATCAAGCCAGGTGGCTGTTGTAATATGCCTTTAAAGGATAGCAGCACAAAATCATTAGAAGGGAAATTTGTCATGTGATCCAGTTTTAGTATCACTTTTGCATTGAGCAGAGCACACACACACAGCTCTGATGCCACCAAGCTTAATATCAATGCATAACTGTTTTCCTGTGTCTAGTCTTAATGAATGAACCCACAATATGTTTACCCAATCCCTTATAAATGATTTCCCAATGGAAGTTGAAACTTTCCAGTCAATTTTCTTGCAATCTTTGCCAGGGAAATTCCAAGGTATCCCCCCCATACACATTCTGGGGTAACTCCAGGGCATGACCCACAATCTGCATCGCTGTTATCCACTGCTCCACAATGTGCTACAAAGAAATGTAGCTCACCTGTAACAAGTTGTTGTTAGCCCTTGAGAAAGATTTCTCACTGCTAAATGTGCTCCAGCAGTTCCCCTCAGGTGCTGGGGAGGATCAGTCAGAAAATGCATTGATTCATCAGCTGCTTCTCCGAGCTCCAGCAGATCTACTCTACTCGTCACCCACTCATTAGCACATAAATCAATTTGTTTATCATATTCTGCCCTCCTTCCCTGAGCAGAGGTAAACTTACAATGAATTACATTGTGCTCAGGCTCAGGACCCAACCAATAGAGGGCGAGCATACTGGCTGGTGGCTTTGGGGCACCAATCAGAGCCTAAGAGCTCTGAATTTGCTGATAGGCTTACTTGGATTTATTGAGCCTATCAGCAACTAATGCAGAGCAACATCACACTCTGATTGGAGGAGACCCATGGTGGTTGAAGGAGGTCAGAGCAAGCTGAGCCAGCAGTTACAAAGCACTGAAGCAGTGGGCAGTGTATGGTGTACTTGTACTTTTTTGGGTTCCTGTGACTTGCATTTGAATTCATTAATTGTAGGCTTGTTTACATAAGGTAAAAGATATTGAAGCAGTGATCTGTGTACTTCTCTGTATTTTCGTAGCTTGCAATGTGTGAGTTGAGGATGGGCATGATCAGGGGCAATGATTGCATCTGGATGAGGCTTGATGTCATTTGAGGCGAGGCTTGGCATCACTGGTTGGTGTGTCTTGATGTCACTGGGGGTGGAGCGTCATGTCACCGGGGCGGGGCGGGGCGGGGCGGGGCGGGCAAAAGTCAAGTCATTGGGGGGAGCGTGAAATCATGGGGGTAAGTGTGAAATCATGGGGGGGCAAATGTCAAGTCACGGGAGGGGATGAGCGTGAGGTCATGGGGGACTGGACCCTGGCACGGACACAGAAACCCCCACAAGTGTAAGTCCGCCTCTGATCATATTTAAAAATTCACAGTTAAAAATGGAGATAGAACGATATATATGCAGTGCCTGAGGGAAAATATTCTGGGCAAATACATGTTCCTCCTGGCTCCACAACAATCTTTCAAAATTTTATCTTTACCGTTTTACTGAGCAGCCTGCAACAGTCCCTCTAATGGACCATAAGATAGGCCACTCTCCGCTTAGAATCAATGGACAGAGAATATATATGGCAACACTTCTGGCACTCCTTTCAATTGACTCTTGAACATATTAGGAACAAATTCTAATGATCATCAGTAAAGCACATTTTATACAAAGTAGCTACATACTTATGGTTGTAGTGTACAGCCTGGAAATGTATTTTATGTACTGGTATGAGTGATTATTGTTGGTCAGTGAATTTGACTTGTTAAACACAATTTTAGAACCATTTGTCCAATTCATTGGATTTATGGTAATTAAGGTTTATTCTATGGTGCTAAACGGCACTTTGTTTCACTAAAAACGTAATTCAGTTCTTTCACCAACTGAAGCTTTCAGTTCATTTACTATGGTTACCAACACAGTAAAAATGAATTGGAGCCCAAACTAAAGACATCACCTTAATGCTTTCAACTGAATACAGGATGAAATTTGCCTGCTGTGCAGATGTTCCATTTGGAGGACCCAAATATAATCAGTTTTACAAAGTAAATCATTTTACATTAGGAGTGTAAAGCTCAAAAGAAGTGATTAAGTCCCCTGTGAATCCCAGTGACGCACAATCAGTCAGAGAAAATCAGTGGCACCGGGGCACAGTGACTGAAGCGGTTGGAAATCTTCTAACATAAGAGGTCTCATTTTAATCTCCTGACATTGGCGCATGACCCCGCAACATGGAAATCAGTGGGCATAGGTGCAAAATGATGGAAAGGTGCATACACTTAGGGAGCAGCACTTAGGGAGCATCAGAGCGACTAAATCATAGGTGTGGGAAGCTAGAGGCTGGGCAAAAGTGATGACCACCTCAGAGGCATAAAGATTGAGGGTCTCTCTGAGATTAAACCTATGTCTGCAGAGTAAAGAGATTGAATGATCTTGGGAAGTGAGCAGAGCAAGTGACGATGGGTCTCATGAATTATGGTTTTCAGATCTCCAACAAGGAGCAGCATGAGAGAGTTGCAGCCACCTCACCTGCGAGAGGAGCACCTCCAGCTAGGAATCACTGAACCCAGATTCCACCTGTCCTCTAGATGTTGCCATTTCACTGCCATCACTGTGAAGGTTGCCTGTTCATGCTTCTCTGTTTGTACTGCCTTACCACGGATTTATGCTTCCCCTTTAAATAGGTCATCTGCTTGTTAGGTGCCAGTACTCACCTTACCAACTCCACATGGTTGACTGACTCCCACATTAATTCAACAGCTTTATTTACTTAAAAAAGTCACACGTTAATTTAAGAGCAAATCACATGATCTGATGGTGGTGCCATTAGAATGTTTGCAGAGGCTGCACTTCTACTTTCAGTGTTGTATTCTGTGCAGAGCAGAGAACATCTCTTTCAATAAAACCTGTAGTGTGTTAGTTTGAATCCATGTGGGCAAACCATGTCTTTTCTTTCTGTTAAAACCCACAACCCTTGACATAGCTAGGACATTGTTTGAAATGTTAGAAAGTATAGTTAGAAAATTGCTTCCCCCCGCCGCCCCCCCCCCCCGCCCCCCCACCCCATGTCGAAACTTCCTCACCGCCAGTAAAATTCCACCCAAAGGGAGGGATTTTCTATGCAACCCACCAAGTATTTTGTGGTGGCGGAAATGGCATGCCTTTGGCCGGTGGTGGGATATTCTGGTACCGCCATTGTCAATTTGGTTTCCCTTGAATGCACCCCTTGCTGCTGGGAATCCCACGGAAGGGGTGCAGCTTCAGTGAGACTGGAACATTCCGCCAGTGTGAATGGCCAATATTTCCCCAAAGTGATAACTTTGATCAAGGACTCAGTACTTTGTGATCACAAGCGCAAATCCATATTCTTCAACCCCATAACATACTGCATCTAACCATCTTACCATCATGCAGTTCCAGTTCAAATATTTGTAAATCTAAGGAGTAACATTATGAATTTGTGCTTCTCCCTCTCCCAATGTTCAGTCCCTCACTAAGCTTATCAGGAATTCAAGAATGTACCCTTATCCATTGACTTTCTGTCAATTAATTTAATTGGAAGGAAAATTATAGGGGTCTCCCAAATTCCAGATGTGTTTCTGTGGTGTGAGCATCATATCAGATGAACAAACTCATAAAATTACTCATGGTTTTATTACCAATCAATGATACATCTGAAATACGCAACACATCAGGGGCTGTCAAACTAATTTTTAATTTTTTACCAATTAGTCTAATGTTTATAAGTTTATTGGTGACATTAATCTCATGTAATTTACAGTTAAAACAACAAGCAACAGGTTGGATGATACACAGATGATGTACATGCAAATTATATTATATTGCAACTTTTTAGAAATTTCAGAATATATCTGTTCACAATCAGTGAAACAATGGACTATGCAAACAACAATCTCCCCATGAAAAAGACGTTGGCTCAGAAAAATCCAAATTTTCTGAGTTATGACATGCCTACCGTTCTATCGCCCATCCACACTTTGGCAAATCAGACTCAGTTTCGGAATTATGAATTTTTAGAATAGATGTGCACACGTTTTGAAGGGTGCATACGTTTTGTACAACTGTCAGATTGTGAAGTTATTTAACTCCTCAGCCCTTCAAAATTCAGATGATAGGTTGCTTGTTTCAGTGAGAGTGGAAAAAACTCAGGTTCTCGCAGTTATTCCAGCTGTTTGTTGAAAGTATCTCAAGGACTGGCAGAGTCCAACTGCCATTGAGTCTCGACGTGAACATAACTGTCAGGGGGATTAATGATCTTTTCCACAAGATACAGGAAAATGAAGTGATACCACAAGACTGGAGTAAAGGCCTCCTTTTCAAATTTCCAAGAAAAGGGGACCTCTGCAACTCTGACAACTGGTGAGCTATTACACCCCTTTCCATCCCCAGCAAAATCTTCTGCAGAATTCTCCTGAAGCAGATTGACAGCATCATTGACGACAAGTTTAGGCAAAAGCAAGCAGGATTCAGCAAGGACAGAGGAGATTTTGGCCAGATATTTATTCTGTGTAACATCATAGAACAATGCCTGGAATGTAATGCACCCTCTACATCAACTTCACTAACTTCAAGAAGGCTTTTGACAGTGTTCTTCGTGAGAGCTTGTGGAAGATTCTCAGAGCCTATGGAATTCCATCCAAGATTGTCAATCACATTGGGAACTTCTATGAGTGCTTCAAATGCAATATCATCCTTGGTGATACATTGTCTGAGTGGTTTGAAGTGAAGTCTGGAGTTCCTGAGGGCTGCATTCTTTCTCTTATTCTATTTTTTTGCCAGCATCAACTGGGTCATTAACTGAACAACATCTCACCATCCTAGGAGAATTCAATTGATTCTCCTTTCATACTTGGAGGGCCTCAAATTTGCTGATCATCTTGCTGCCATCTCTTCAAGATACACCCACCTCCAGGAGAGGTCTGTCAGACTCTGCATGTATGCAAAACAGAGTGGTCTGCATATCAACAAGCAGAAAATACAAGTAACGAGCATCAACACACCAGCAGCACCTCTGGTTACCATTGATGGAGAAGAAATGGAGTATGTCAAGGACTTCACATATCTTGGGAGCCTTTTCAGCAACAGCAGTGGTGCTAAGAAGATCAAAGCTTGTTTGAATAAAGCTAGAGGTGTATTTAGCAGACTTTGGCTCTGAGAATCTTCCACAAGCTCTCACGGAGAACACTGATGTAGAGGGTGCATTACATTCCAGGCATTGTTCTATGATGTTACACAGAATAAATATCTGGCCAAAATCTCCTCTGTCCTTGCTGAATCCTGCTTACTTTTGCCTAAACTTGTCGTCAATGATGCTGTCAATCTGCTTCAGGAGAATTCTGCAGAAGATTTTGCTGGGGATGGAAAGGAGTGTAATAGCTCACCAGTTGTCAGAGTTGCAGAGATCCCTTTTTCTTGGAAATTTGAAAAGGAGGCCTTTACTCCAGTCTTCTGGTATCACTTCATTTTCCTGGAAGTCCAAACAGTACAGTTGTGAAACCAAAATCAGACTGTACAACAGTGATGTAAAATCAGATTGCTGTATGAATCTGAATACTGGGGTTATTTTCCTTTGAACAAAGAAGGCAGAAGGGTGACTTGTTAGAGATGTATAAAATGATGAGGGAAAGAGATAGAGTGAACGTGATAAAATTGTTTCCCTCGGTGGAGAACTTTAGAACCAGGGGACACAGCTTCAAGATAAGTGGGAGAAGGTGTAAAGGGGGCATAAGGAAGAACTTTTTTTATGCAGAGGGTGGTGGGTGTCTAGAATTCGCTGCCCAAGTTGGTGGTGGAGGCAGATACCCAAAACACTTCTAAAAAGTACCTGGATCTGCACCTGAAGTGCTGTAAGCTAAGGGCTATGATCAGGTGCAGGAAGGTGGTATTAGAAAGGGCACCTGGGTGTCCTCTGGATGGCATGGATAAGATGGGCTGAGTGACCTCCTTCTGTACTGTAACTTTTCTATAGTTGGATGGATTTTCAGGAATGGAAGTTTCTTTTAAAAGACTGAATGTTGTTTTAGATATTCAGAGTTTAATTTTATTTTAGCTCAACATGGCTCCTGAGGTCTGCCCATTATGGATTCTGAGTGAGTTGGCATGAAGGGTATAAGAGCCAAGCATAGTAGGAGGTTAGAAGTTGTTGCCATTAAATTGGCATGCCAGCTATGAGGAGCTATTGGGGGTGGGTGAAGGGCGTTAGTTGGTACGAGTTGGCATGGACGGGGCAGGAGAGTGAGTGGAAGATAGAGGCGTGAGCACTGGAGGGCATCGAATGTAATCTAACAACTGGAACAAAGTTCCAGAGGACCAAGATGGGCCTTTTAAACAGCCTGGCTTGGCACTTGGCCTCCTGTGCCTGCCTCCAATCCTCATTCACGGTGAGGAGTCCGACTCCATATCAAATGTTACCCCCCACCCCCATCCCTCCAGAACAAAGATGCCATCATTTGGGAGAGTTTCCCTGGGGGCGAGTGCGATGAGACAGGCAATTTCCCAACTTGCAATATCGGCCAAGGGAGTGGAAATCCAGGCCACAGTTTTATGAATCAGCTGAGAATGTGACCAGAATGCAAGATGCACATATAAAATGCTTCCGCAAATAGCAGATGTTTATTAGTACATTATAATGACACAATGGAGTATGATTGAGTGGGCTTTCTACTGGAACGGGGGACAGAGATCTGATGAAAGCACAGAGGTGATAGCATACTTTAATCAGCTCAAAGGCTCATAATGTAAAGTGCAACCTACTCGATCACACACACAAGGCACCAGTCGACAGTTTGGGCGAAGTCATTTGTTTAACATTTCCACCGGGCCGCATTTGGTCTTTTATTTCTGCTGATGTAAACAGGACTGAGTTTTTTCAGAATGTTACCTGTTTAGGTTGATTATTTAAGAGCAGAAAACTAGTTTTAGAATGTGCAAAAACCATACGGCAAATTAGGAAACATATGCCAGATAATGAGATGACCATACACACACTGCTTGCTTACTTAAATTAATTAAGCATTCAAAATTGTGAAAATAAGGAATTACATTTCTAATAGAATGAGTAATTTTAGCTTCAGGGGTAGCAGATTAGTTCCCTAACTTAAACCCTGCATTATTTTCCTATTCATTGAAGGCTGCTCTGTTACCTCCTGTTCTCTGTCACTGTTTAAGTTCAAATTATTTTGAATGTTCTGGCATGATTAACAAGTTATTTGTAATCAATCTTGGTGTAATTCGGTACGATATATTTTTGAGGCCACCAAATCAAGGATTCATTCATCAAGTTAAAATTACAAGATAACAATAACTCTTCTGCCAATCAAACAACTCAAATAAAATATTGGGGGTAATTAAGAAAGGCACAAGATATCCACAGGGGATTTTGGAGTAGCAGAATTAGAGAGACCAGTGTTGCTGAAAGCTTCTAGAGTTTCTGCCAATCTTCCAGTGACAGTAGGGAGTTTCCCCACAAATATTCCAGGCAATTGTTTTTCAAGATTCACTTACAGGAACACATTTCTATATCCAGATGAAAAATCAATGGGATGCTGTCCTCTCATTTTAAGTGTCACTAACAGTGGCACTTTAATGCATTAAAATCAGGTTTGGCACAGTGCCAGGTGTAACCTTCTCAATGGAACCAGGCCATTCCTTGTCTGTGTGCATATTGTCACAAAATTCCACAGAGCAAACGCATAGCACAGAGTACAACTGCCAAAAATAACCTGATAATGAAACAACATGAGGACAACTTAATTCCTTTTCACCATTTGTCAGTAACTAGTTTCAACCTTTAAAGCACCTGAGATTAAAAAGCAGATGATGGTAACAGATTAATCCATGTACCATTCACAGAGCCACAGTCATACTCTCCTGTTTTGATAACATTTTTTTCTTCATAATTAAAAGAGGCCGAAAAATTACATAAATGATATAGATGAAAATGTGGGGGGGGGGGGGGGGGGGGGGAGAGAGGAGAATGATAAGCAAGTTTGCAGATGACACCAAGATTGGTAGGGTGGTTAATAAGAAGGTTGTAGGTTACAGGAAGATATAGATAGTTTGGGCAGAGCAATGACAGATGGTATATAACCTTGATAAGTGTGAGGTGATGCACTTTGGAAGAAATAACAAGTCAAGGGAGTATTTAATGAATGGCAGGACACTAGGAAGGTGAGAGGAACAGATGGATCTTGGGGTACTTATTCACAGATCCCTGAAGGTGGCAGAGTAGTTGACTAGGATAGTTAAGAAGGCATGTGGGACACGTGCTTTGATCAGTGGTGGCATAGAGTACAAATGCAAGGAGGTAGTGTTGGACCTGTACAGAAAGTCGGTTAGGCCACAGTTGGAATACTGTATGCAGTTCTGGTCACCAAGGGAAGGATGTGATTGCACTAGAGAGGTACAGCGGAGATTCACCAGGATTTTGCCTGGAATGGACCATTTGAGGAGAGACTGGATAGGCTTGGATTGTTTTCTTTCCAGCAGAGAAAGCTGGATTGAGGTGCATAACATTGAGGGATATGGACAGGGTGAATTATAAGCAGCTGTTTCCCTTGGTTGAGGGGTCAATCACGAGATTGCAGAGTTTTAGGGTAAGGATCAGGGGATTTAGATGGGATTTTTAGAACAAGATTTTCACTCGGAGCCTCGGAAGGTAGTGGAGACCGGAAACCTTAAAACCTTTAAAAAGTGTTTGGAGGAGCACTTGAAACATCATAACATTCAAGGATATGGGACAAGTGCTGCAAAATGGGATTAGCGTGACTTTAGTGGTAGTTATTGTTGATGCAAACTCCGAATGACCTTTTCAGCGATGTACGACTCTTGCTGTAGCTTAGATCTCATTGAATGCTGTCATTGTTTTGCCTTGCAGGACCTACAGTAGTATCTCAGTAATAAGATCTGGTTTTTAAGGATTTCATGACTCATTACATTCCCCCAGTCCGCAAAAACAGAGGTTCCTAATTTTCTTAAACAGGTAAATTAGTCAGCCATAGAGTATAGAGCTGAATTTTACCACAGACTTTGGGACACTGAATGCAGAGCGAAAAGCAGATCCCAAAGCCGTACTCACCGGCAGCGTGATTGGCTCAGCAACTTTTCCACAGGTGCCACCGGGAGCAGTTGAATGGGTATGAAAGGCACAACATAAATCTTGTTTTCTGTTTGCTATCTCCCTCATGTTCGTATGCAACTTCCTCTTAAATGCACATCTGCTATGCACCCCAATTATTCCGTTTTGGTGGCAAGTTTCATATTCTTGCCACTCCCTGGGTAAAGATATTTCTCCCAAACACAAGTCCAAAAATTCTCCCAAACTCCTTCTTGAAAATATTAGTAGCTATCTTAGATATATGACTCCTAAGATTTGTTCTTGTCACCCTTCTCTTCCTTGTCTATGTGCCACTCTTCAATGCCATCATATGTACAAGTTCATCTTCCATATACATCCTGATTTCCCTCACCCTAGCAACTATGCAAGCCATTGGTTTCAAAAAGCACTATTGTTTCCAGAGAGAGAGAAGAACTGAAACATTTGCATGACATGTTTATCATTTTGGATTGGGCAATCTTCGGACATAAGGCTGATTGTTGATGGAAATTGCAATCCGATTGTGAAATCTTAGTGCAAACAGGTGGATTGGCTCCACATGGCCTCTTTCCTTGCAGGGACTGGTGAAAAATAGTCCAAAACTGTGAACCATTATTTCACAATGTCAATCCACAGCGATAGAAGTTAAAGCTCAAAAAACTTTGCCAAAGACTTAAAAATAAGTGATTATGCTGAGGGTGCAATATGACTTGAGCTTGTTGTAAATTAAGCTGCAGGTATACCCAATATATCCATCACTGGTATTGCACTATACTAAAGCCTAGAAATTATTGGAGATTGGTGAAAGAAGGTCTTAGACTTTATTAGAAGGCAGATAGAGTATACACATAAGGAAGTTTTACTACAACTGTACAGGACATTGGTGAGACCCCATACCTCGAGTACAGTGGATAGTTTTGGTATCCTTACTTAAGGAGAGATGCACCTGCATTGGAAGTAATTCAGAAAAGGTTCACTAGTTTAATTTTTGCGATGAGAGGCTGCCTTAAGGAAATGTTCAGCAGATGTCAATAGTTACTGGAGTTCAGAAGAATGAGAGGGGATCTTATTGAATAATATAAGATTCTGACAGGGTAGGTGCTGAGAGGATGTTTCCCGTCATGGGGGAAATGCACTGGGGCACAATTTACAAATAAGGGTCTCTGATTTAAGATGGAGATGAGGAGGAAGTTCTTCTCTCAGAGTTATTAACCTTTGGAATTGTCTTCCCCAGAGAGCAGTGGAGGATGAGTCATTCAATATGTTCAAGGTTGAGTGAGACAGATTTTTGATTTATAAGGGGGTCAAGCGATAGGGGGAGCTGGCAGAAAAGTAGAGTTGAGCCATGATCTTATGAAATGGCCAGGCAGATTTGAGGGACCAAGTGGTCTCCTCCTCCTCTTAAATCTTATAATCTTATGATCGAAGCACTGAAGAATCAAGGTTTATTTCTTACAGGAATCGGAAGACATGAATCCCTGCTCCATAGAAGTTTTGATCTTGACTATTCACTGCATTTTCCAGCATTCATTTTACTTAGGTCACAGGACATTTTGAACAAAGAATTGTAATCCTTTACTAGAGTCTGCCACCACATGCTGGGCCTAGCCAGGAGGAACTGAATGTTTCCACATCAAAGTTTGCCCTTATGCAGCTGCACACAAGCTGTTCTAGCTATTTGAACTACCCTGTAAATGAACAACTGTCCAAGCATTTGCTAAAAATGCTAGAATTTTGCTCAGATGCACAGGGATATTTTGAAATCTTCTGGGACCACAATTGAGAAGTGCTAAGGACTGATTAAGAACACGAATTTTCATCAGCAAATGTCGACACACTTGCAGGGCTATGCCAATTTGGGTTAACAACCTATTAGCAATACCCGAGAATCGCCGGGAAAAAGAGACCAGCATTTATATAGCGCTTTTCACAACCACCAGACATCTCAAAGAGCTTTACAGCCAATGAAGTACAATTAAAGTGTAGTCTCTTAGGAATATAGTAAACACGGCAGGCAATTTGCACACAGCAAACTCAGACAAACAGCAACATGATAATATCCAAACAATCAGTCTTTGTAATGTTGACTGAGGACTAAGTAGTGGACCAGAGCAGAGTTCCACAGATTGAATCTGTGGAACTCTTTGCAGCAGAAGACTGTGGAGGCCAGGTCGTTGAGTGTCTTTAAGACAGAGATAGATAGGTTCTTGATTAATAAGGGGATCAGGGGTTATGGGGAAAAGGCAGGAGAACGGGGATGAGAAAAATATCAGCCATGATTGAATGGCGGAGCAGACTCAATGGGCCGAGTGGCCTAATTCTGCTCCTATGCCTTCTGGTCCTATGGACCGCACAGTGGGAATAACTATCTACTTTTCTTTGAAATAGAGCCATGGGCTCTTTTACATCCATCTGAATGGAACCTTATCTCAGTTTAACATCTCTTCAAAAGAATGCACCTCTGTAAACACAGCACTCACTCAGTATTGCACAGGAATGTCAGCCTTGATTTTTGTGCTCAAACCCTCAAACAAGGAATTGAAAATTAATTGTCAGGATAACTCGAGCAATTTAGGAGAAACACCCGAGGGGTATTTTAAACATTTTGTTTTATTTCATTTTCTTTTGAACAATTTAATTTATTAATTGCCAAACAAAATACTGAGAGATGGTAGAAAATGGCTATTGGACTGGCGGGAGAGTAAGACGTGCCAGAGGTCATGAGCTGAAACCTCCAGGAACACTACCAACCAAACCCTAATGGAAATGTTATCTGAGAGTGCACTGTACCAAGGTCTTGGAGTGGTGCCTCAGAGGTAATAAGTCTACGAGCTTTGCTAAACTAACATTTAAAGGCTGGCCCACTTTCATTGAAGTATTTTATAAGACAGTTTATTCGACAAATGTGTCTTTCAAATCTCAAATTAACAACTGATATCAGGTGAAACATTTTAAGGTCTGGACAATGAAAAACTAGAATTCTTTTTAATAATGTAGAACATACAGTCACCTCCAGAACTCAATAGTTATGAATATTTTGCCAGACAGCAATATTGACAAAACTATCATTACATCTTTCAGAGATCATATTTAGCACATTGCAATTTCAAAGTAATGACAGAAATATGATTAAATATTTTGACAAACATGCTCATAGCTTTGGATTATGAAATCTGCTACTTAACATTTCCTATCTTGGGGATTTATGCCTCCAAATTAGTTTATTGGGAAGTGGGACTTCCTTCTGCATTGTTCTTTCCATTGCATGCCAGTCCTGAAATTTGTGACGACCGAAATAGGGAAGGTTCATTTGGGAAGGCACCAAACAGATCGCGGCACTATGTTGGGAATGTGAAGAGGTAAAATCAAGGCATTGGAGAGAACACACAGACCTCCAAACAACCCATCTATCCAAACCTTCAAGCCTCTCTTTCCCCACATGGGACAGAATCCGTGGAGTCATAGAATCCCTACAGTGCAGAAGGAGACCATACAGCCCATCGAGTCTGCACCGACTCTCTGACAGAGTGTCTTACACAGGCCCTCTCCGCTACTGTGTCCCCGTGACCCCACACATTTACTATGTCTAATCCCTCTAACCTCCACATGTTTGGACACTAAGGGGCAATACAGCATGGCCAATCCACCTAACCTGCACATCTTTGGACTGTGGGAGGAAACTGGAGCACCCAGAGGAAACCCATGCAGGCATGTGCAAACTCCACACAGCCTGTCACCCACGGCTGAACCCGGGTCCCTGATGCTGTGAGGCAGCAGTGCTAACCATGATGCCGCCATTGTGCATTGGACTCTTGGAACCCATAGGACTGGAATGAAAGCAGAAGCCGAAGAAGAAGAAGGGTGCAACTTTAACAGAATCATATTTCTGTCATAAGCCAGAAGAAAGTTATTTGTTGCTTTCCAAAAGAAAGCAGATATAGAATCTTAAAGGGGACGGTTTATTTTGCCTTGGCTTCCACTTGTCTTGAATGCTTTTTTTAACCAAGAGAAGAGAGAATTCAAAAGAATTACTGATATTTCAGTGGAAGCGTAACTGAAGCAACTTGAGTTGGGAATTGTGGTGAATGTTGGCACCGCAGTGCGAACAGAATCAGAAGAACTCTGATCATATCGATTTTTCAGAACAACACCCAAAAAGCATGCAGCTGCAAGACTGGAAGTAGTTATTGACTTCATCAGACTAACTGCACCTTGATTGTTCACATCTACCTTGAACATGTGCAATATCACATATTTATTCCGTGGCAGCACGGTGGCACAGTGGTTAGCACTGCTGCCTCAGAGCGCCAGGGACCTGGGTTCGATTCCTGGCTTGGGTCACTGTGTGGAGTTTTCACATTCTCCCCCTGTCTGTGTGGGTTTCCTCTGGGTGCTCCGGTTTCCTCCCACAGTCCGAAAGACGTGCTGATTAGGTGGATTGGCCATGCTAAATTCTCCCTCGGTGTACCCAAACAGGGGCCGGAGTGTGGGAACTAGGGAATTTCCACAGTAACATCAGTGCAGTGTTAATGTAAGCCTACTTGTGACAGTAATAAATAAACTTTCATTATTCTGAATAATTAACACCTGATGGTGCCTCTGATGCACTTATTTGAATTTTTTCTCAGGTTATAAGCAGCTGATTATGTTAATTGTCCAATATTAGTTACTCTGAGGTGGTGGACCATCTCCAACTTCTGCAGTACCTAAGTTGAAGGTGTTAGGTAATTCAATTTTTTTATTATTACTGCATTTGGCAATAATTTGTTAACTAACTATTTACCAAGGTGGAGTTTGAATTTAGGATTTATAATTTAATGTTCCTTGTACACTAGATAGCAGAAAGAACACAGAAGGTCAAAGGAGGAGTACTTTCATTCGAAAGTAATGTGTTTCAGACATTCTTTCACTGATTTATCCTGTCTCACCCATCTCCTGTCTTGTTGTCACTTAGGTTTCCTTCAGTCATTGTAGGCCAATTGTTGAAAATTAGTCCATCCCATTAGTGAAACTAATGAATTTCCAGACAGGAATTTCACTAACTGAAATGTGTGGATGAAAAAGAGAATTGACAAAACGATGTTAACCATTTCAAATTGTGCTAGAGGTTCTCCGTACCCACTTACTACAAGCACAAGATTGATATTGAAGTACTCTAGATTCCTTTTAAGAAAGCAGTTTACATTTAATTAACATTCAATCAGCAATAACACCTTGTCTGAATATACCTTTTAATGTAGCAAAATGTCCCAAGCTATTTCACAGGAATATGAGCAACAGAATGTAATGCCAAGATACATAAATGATAAAAGCATGGGTAGAAGAGGTATGTCTTAAGACTTCGATTCCCAAGTCATGAGTCATGACATTCTCCCTCTCTCTCTTCCCCCCGCCCCCCCAACTTTGCAAGAGGAATATTTGGGGTAGCAGCGATAGTAGAGGGGTGGAGAGTGGAGCAGAACTGGGATCAGCTCCATAGTTCTTCATATGAGCTCGCAGTTTCCATTTCTACCCGTGATTTGGCGCATCTGAATTCAGTTTTCGCCAAGGCCCATCGGTACCCATTCACACCATATGGATATGCACCTGTCCAATAACCTCCAAGCACCAAGGGCTGGGAGATGGGGTTAGGCTGGGTGGATTGTTTTTGGACAGAGTGGCCTCCTTTTGTGCTGTAAATCTTGCTAAATTTTCTAATTATCTGAAAAAGAGAAATCTGCAGGGATGTGGGGAGAGGATGTGGGAGTGTCAGTACATGAGCCAGCACCAGTGTAATGGGCTGAATGGCTGCCTTTTGTGCTATAACAGTTTTATGATTCTATTCTATGGGTGGGATTTTCCAGCCTCCCTGCGGTGTGCTTCCCAGCAGCGGAGGCGGCTCACCATGGACCACCTGTGGGATCTTCTGGTCCCACCTATGTGCTCATCTGTCCCGCCACTGGGGAACACACCATGGGATTGGGGTGCCTTTGACAGGACCAGAAGTTCACACCACTGGTAAGGGCTGGAAAATCCTATCCTATGATCTTGCACTAGTTGCCTCCTGCCTTCTTTACCCCGCTCTCTTCCACTGCTCTAACAGCTTTCCATCACCCTTCCCCGTCATCTCTGTCCCTGGGCTCGCAGCAATTTTCAAACAATAAAATGGGGTCACAGTTGAAAAAAGTTTGGGAAGCACGGTCAATGAAGAGAGAGGCAGAGAGGTTCAGAAAGAAATTCCAGACGCCAGGGGCTAGGCAGCTGAAGGCAGTGGTGGAACAATTAATCTGGTTTCTTGAGAATCTCTGATTTTGGAGAAACACAAAGATCTGGGTGTAGGTATGGAAAAGATTACAGAGATAGGGAGGAGGTAAGGCTATAAAGAAATTTGTAAACAAATTTAAAATTGTGGCATCGCAGAACTGCGAGTCAATGGAAGTCAGATAACTCATGAGTGAACATAACTTAGTGCTAGTTAGGATATAGGCCGTGGAGTTTTGGATAAGCTTTTGATTTGTTAATTCCCAAGGTAACAAACACTTGGATGAGCGTTTCTGCAGCAGATGAGCTGAAGCGAGGGTAAAGTGTGGGTTGGGTGAGGCTATGGAAATGATAGTAGATGGTTCTGCTGATGGAACAGATATTTGAGTGGAAGCTCATCGCCAAGTCATATAAGACATCAAGCATACATTTACAACTTTGAAAGGTATGAAAATTTCTTCCACTCCATTTCACAAATGTATGACACAGTCATAGGCTGTTCTGGTGCCATACACCACAGTAGAATTAACTCAGTTCAGAATGACCCAAACCTCTTTGTGAAGCACCAAACTACTTCATGGAATGTCTCACTTCCAATCTACTCCTTCTCCCCAAGAATGGTCACCTCTTCTCAGCAGCAGTTTAGTTTTAAGGCTATGCAGCAATATTTTAAGAGCTGATAATGCTGGACAACCTGTTGTTCAATCATGCCAGCGCACAGGAATGGCACTAATTTCTGTTAATGCGGTGCCTTTGCGATGTGCCACAAGGTCAGTTCAAAGCACTTAACAAGTTATGCAATGTGTGTGAGGAGCAGTGGTCCTGTCAACAGTGCATCTCCGAGTGTAGTCATCAGCAGCAATGTGTTATCTCCTCCCAAGCGCAAGTTGATGGATCTTAGCCAATGCCACCTGCTGGCCTAAGCATTTTGTGCTGGCCAGCCACCACCTCATTGAGAAGTCAATTTATAATTCAGGAGGTAAGCACACTTTGCTTGTCCGTGCATCAATTCTCCTACTTGCTTACATAGAGGGTACAAGGCAACATGGACTGGTTGGATGCTCTGTTTGTGATGTAGCTTTAATTTAGTTTCATGGTTCTATATTTTTTATTTCTATGGGTCCTAAAGCTGATAGAACACCTACAACTGCCTTTACCACAGTTATTATTATTGGGAGCCTGACAACCTCTGCACAAATAGTTGTTTTTTCTCTTGCAACTAGCCTGAGTGGAAGAGGAAATTTAATTATTGCTCAGCTGAGCCCATGCAGCCATTATTCATTCACTTTATGAGCAGAGTTCCAGACAACCATGGAGGCAAATTAGCCCCTGATCTTGCAAAGACTCATGCTAAATGGGTAAAATTGCACATGGTGGGCCAGTTTGCTTGTTACATGTCTAAAGTGCATTTGAGAGGCAAGAATAATATGCATAGTCACATTAACCATGTGCAAGTGCAAACAAGAAAAAGTGTATGTGAAAACCTATATCAAAAGTGTACCGTTCTTTGCACAAGCAGAAAAATGCAATTGTCTGATAATGGAAGCCTTGGACTCACAAAACAAAATGGAGACCTTAAACAATTGTTTCTTGCAGTATGTTACTGCAAACATTATTAGCAGACCAGATTTGTTCTCCACATCAAGGTATCCATTTTGTTTTCACAGAAAACTTCTTCCCATGAAATACTTTTTTGAATTGAGAGAAGGTGATTTCTTCATTCCTTGGATAAACAGGATGCATTAGAAAAAGTTAACCTGGATGTAAACGTCTTCAAATGTATTCTTGTGAAACTAATTCCTTTACTGATGACTACAAACACTGCTCTGCAACTTCAGTTTTGCACCTGGGCAACATTTGAATCTCTCTTAATTTATCTCAAACTCTATTTTATTTCCTCTGCCATTTCCAAAAATGTTCCCTCAGACATGGCTTTTTTTTTGTTTTTGTTCCTTCCAATTGACTGCACACCACTTTTCCATCAACAGCTTCCCATTAATGTGCATGCATTTTTTTATTTTTCGTTCAGGCTAATGATTTCTCATGACATGACTTCCAGTGACAAATCCTGCAATTTGTGTTACCAAATATGACAAGTCAACTGAGCCTGAAGTAATGGGATTTTTAGAAGTTTCAGCTCCAGCCACCTGGCCCTCCACAGATGAGACGGTTGGAAAGAATGCTCCACTTTATAACTTTGCATAGAAATAAATGAGGGGGATAAATGTGACTTTGTGTGATCGTGTGAAATGGGTGAAAGCCGAAATCGCAACTTCTATTACCCTTGAATCTGCTACCAATTTGCTAATATTAGGTTCAGGTTATTCTATTTACTTGATATGTAATTTTTATGCTGAATGTAACCTGTGCTGTACAGTAACCAGCTGATGTTGTATGTGATGCCTTTTCTGCTCATCTGTTCAAACGGGCAGATTTTCTTCCTGATTGAATCTTACCAGCATCTCTTAGCTCAGCTTTGTTTAAGCAGCTGGATGCTGGAGAAGGATGTGAGCTACATTTATAACACTCAGCTGTGCAACTATAGAACACTGTCAAACTGATACGTGAGTCTTTGCAACACACGGCCAATTGACAATCCAGATGCGGACAATTACATTTTTCATCAATTACTATAAAGTGAATAATTGGTATGTGATCTGACATTCGTTAAGTTTCTTAAGTTTATTTATTAGTGTCACAAGTAGGCTTACATTAACACTGCAATGAAGTTATTGTGAAAATCTCCTAGTCACCACACTCTGGCGGCTGTTCAGGTACACGGAGGGAGAATTCAGCATGGCCAATGCACCTGCCCAGCACGTCTTTCGGAGGAAACCGGAGCACCCAGAGGAAATCCACGCAGACATAAGGAGAACATGTAGACTCCACACAAAGAGTGACCCAAGCCTGGAATTGAACCTGGGTCCCGGGCACTGTGAGGCAGCAGTGCTAACCACTGTGACACCGTGCCGCCCTTGCCATATGCATATGTGCTTAGGCCATTTTGTGTGTTTGCTGGTAAAATGGCAAGAAGAAAAGTACGTGAGTGTTTTCTGATTGTTATACTTTTCTCCCTTTGCAGTGGTTTGTTGATTATTTGTTGACGTGCGTAATAACATGGGTAAAAATGCTGGATCTGAGCACGATGGCAATGCGGAGAGCAGGGGTGTCATTGTGATCACCTCGGCTATTCAGAATAATTAATCAATTCTAACATAAGAAAGCAATCCCAAGCAGCTGCCAGCAGCTCCAATGTCAAGCCAAGGGTCAAGTAGCAACTGAATGTCTTCTGGTTGGAGAGTGTATGGCCCAGCACAGTGAGTGAATATTCTTATCAATCACTGATGGACAAAAACCTATAAGATGCACTCCTGTGCATTGTGTCTGTTCATGCTAGAATTACAGAATTAGGCAAACCCTGTCAAGTTCCACAATGAATAGTACTAGATGCTTATTAAGTAAATATACGAAGTGTGGTTAAGTGTGCAAAGTGTTTTCCACTAAAATTAGTGCACCTTGTTTTAGGCACTCCTTTGTCTAGTCAGCAATTTCTATTGGATAACACTGAACTAGGGCAAGTCTATGACATTCAATTCAAACTCATTCAATCCAAACAAAGTCGAACATCTTGCGGAACGATATATTGGCCTTGGAGGGAGTGCAGAGAAGGTTCACCAGGTTGATACCAGAGATGAGGGGTGTTGATTATGAGGAGAGACTGAGCAGATTGGGTTTGTACTCGTTGGAATTTAGAAGGCTGAGGGGGGATCTTATAGAGACCTATAAGATAATGAAGGGGCTGGATCGGGTAGAGGTGGAGAGATTCTTTCCACTTAGAAAGGAAGCTAGAACTAGAGGGCGCAGTCTCAAAACAAAGGGGGGTCAGTTTAGGACAGATTTGAGGAGGAAATTCTTCTCTCAGAGGGTGGTGAATCTCTGGAATTCTCTGCCCACTGAAGTGGTGGAGGTGACCTCGTTGAATATGTTTAAATCACGGATAGATGGATTCCTGATCAGTAAAGGAATTAGGGGTTATAGGGATCAGGCGGGTAAGTGGAACTAAACCAAAATCAGATCAGCCATGATCTTATTGAATGGCGGGGCAGGCTCGAGGGGCTAGATGGTCTACTCCTGCTCCTATTTCTTATTGTCTTATGTTCTTAAAAGCAAAATAGAACAGTTGTATTAAATGCAAACTCATCACGGTTGGCGTGAGAAGTGGGACACTAATGATTAGTAGTGATCATGTTAGAGGGATCAATGGAGGTGAGTGATGCTTTCTTTCTTATGTGACAATCATAATATTTCAAGCCACTTTTTACTTTTCAATCACTAGGTAAAACAAACATTTTGCAATGATTTTCCTGATTTTAAATTCAATGATGCATGATTTTCAGCAAAATTTCTTAAGATGATTTTCTATCCTTGCCCCCATCATCATTCTATATCAAGAGAAAACTTAGCAAAGTCATACCCCACAATTTCCTTGCATATTATCTATTCCCTTTCATTGGAAAACAGAAGGTAGATTTTACAAATATCACATTTGGAATTTGAACTCAAATGTCACAGTGCTTTTAAAGGAGTTTCCAACTGATAATTTTAATTAAATTCACACCCCCAGCATGGTACAAACTTATAAAAGCTATTGTTCTCAGAAAGATTGTTGAAGAGATCCTGGGGTATTGACGGTATGGCAAACTAATTTATGTATAGTAAACTGCTCATCAACAAAAAGGATAACAGTGCTTTACATATACCTTCAGATTCAGTACAAATTGTGAGTTGCAGCGAACAATTTTTGCAAGACATGATAAGGGGAGATGTACATAGTGTATTGCTGTCACTGGACCAGTAATGTTCTGGAGACCAGGGTTTGAATCCCACCACAGCAGATGGCAAAACTTGAATTCAATAAAAAATCTCGAATTAAAAGTCGAATGACGACAATTACTGTAAAAACCCATCTGGTTCACTAATGCCCTACAGGGAAGGAACTGATGCCTATTTAGATGCCTAGCTATGTGAGTCTAGACCCACAGCAATGTGGTTGACTCTTAACTGTAGTCGAGCAAGCCACTCAGCTGTGTCAAACAACTAAAACTTCAATAAGAAATAAAAACAGATGGACCACTTGACATCAGCCTAAACACCGTAAATGACAATGGCAAATACAGCCCTGTTGACCCGAGAAAGTCCTCCTCATTAACATCTGGAGGCTAGTGCCAAAACTGGGAATGCTGTCTCACCGACCAGTCAAGCAACAACCCGACGTAGTCACTATCACAGAATCATGCCCTTCAGGTAATGTCTCACAGACCACCATCACTATTCCTGGGTATGTCCTGCCCCATTGGTGGCACAGTGGTACAAAGTCAGGAGGAAGTTGCCCTGGGACTCCAAGAAGTCTCAAGGTATCAGATCAAACATGGGTAAGCAAACTTCCTGCTGATTATTATGTAAGCATGAGGTGCCAAGAGCTGTAAGCAGCATCAGAGCTGTACTAAACCACAATCTGTAATCTCGTGATCCAGCATATTCCCCCACTCTACCATTACCATCATGCTAGGAAACCAATGCTGGTTCAATGAAGAGAACAGGAGCGCATGCCAGGAAAAATACAAGGCATACCTAAAAGTGAGATATCAACCTGGCGATGCTACAAGGACTACTTGCATGCCAAACAGCATAAGCAACAAAGACAGGCAGAGTTAAGCGATTCTACAACCCAGAGATCAGACCTACGCTCTGATGTCCTGCCACATCCAGTCGTGAGTGGTGGTGGACAATTAAACAACTCACTGGAGGAGGAGGCTTCTCTTCTCAATGGTGGAGGAGCCCAGCACAGCAGTGCAAAAGATAAGGCATTTGCAACAAGAAGTGCCGAGTGGATGATCCATCCCAGCCTCCTCCAGAGGTTCCCAGCATTAGAGATGCCAGTCTCAAACCAATTTTGTTCACTCCATGTGATATCAAAAACAAACAGAGGCACTGGATACTACTAAGGCTATGGGGGCGATCTTACCAGCTCGTCACATCAGTCAATTGGAGTGGTGAGCCGTTAAGATCACGAGAGAAGCAAAAAACCAGAGTCATACCTGGCACAAAGGAAGTTGATTGGGTGATTGTGGTTATTGAAAGTCAATATTCTCATTTCTAGGACTTCACTGCAAGAGTTTCTCAAGGTAATGCTCTACACCCAATCCTCTTCAGCTGCTTCATCAATGACCTTCCTTTCATCATAATGTCAGAAGTGGGATGTTCGCTGATGATTGCACGATGTTAAGTACCATTTGCGACTGTTCAACTATTGAAGCAGTCCATGTCCAGATGAAGCAAGACCTGGACATCATTCAGGCTTGGACTGACAAGTGGCAAGTTACATTTGTACCACACTAGTGCCAGACAACGATTATCTCCAACAAGAGAGAATCTAACCATCACCCCTTGACATTCAATAGTATTATCATTGCTGAATCAACATCCTGGGGTTAGCATTAACCAGAAACTGAACTGGACTAGTCGTACAAGTACTGTGACTCCCAGAGCAGGTCAGAGGGCAGGAATTCAGTAGCAAGTAACTCATCTGCTGTCTCCCCAAAACTGTCCACTTGTCCACAAGTCAGAAGTGTGATAGAAGACTCTCTTCCTGTTTGAATGAGTGCGGCTTCAACAATACTCAAGAAGCTTGATGAAAATGAAGCCCATTAGATTGATATCAAATCCCCAAACATTCACTCCCTCACCGCACACAGTGGCATCAATGTTTATTACCTACAAGATGCACTGCAGGAACTCACCAAGGCTTTTGCAACAGAACATTCCAAGCTCATGGCCACTTCCATCTAGAAGAACAAATGCAGCTGACACATGGGAACACCATCACCTGCAAGTTCCTCTCCAAGCTACTCACCATCCTGACCTGCAAATTTATCATCACTCCTTCACTGTTACTGTGTTAAAATCCTGGAACTCATTCTCTAACGGCACTGTGGATATAGCTACACCACATGTACTGCAGGAGTTCAAAGACAGCTCACCACCACCTTCCCAAGGGCAATTAGGGATGGAAACAAAGTGCTGGCCAAGCCAGCTATGCCCACATCCAATGAATGAATAAAAAAAGGCCAAAAATCTACACGATCTGGCAGAAACACTTGTTGAATCCATTGGAATGCTCAGCCTGTTGGGTTTTATGGGGTGGAGATGCCGGCGTTGGACTGGGGTAAACACAGTAAGAAGTTTAACAACAGTTGTGTGGCTTTTGCTACCAAATAAACCTGTTGGACTTTAACCTGGTGTTGTTAAACTTCTTACTGGGTTTTATGGGATATGGGGAGGTTACCAATGCTGTGTGAGCACCAATACCAATGGTGACGCATTTAGGGTATGCAACAACTCCCACAAATCAAAAGGAAAACAACTGAGCATCCTAAATGTGGAAGCAATTGCTTCATTATTATTCCTTCTGCCTTGTAAGGGTGCCAAAAACTTGGCTAAAAATTTGAATCCTTGTTGAAAGTCTAAGCTTCCACCCACTGCATCTCCAGATGGTCCCTACGTGAGCAGTTTATCTGTCTGTCACATATCAATCTCATAAGGTATATGTGGTGTACAGATGCAACTGGTATATTCAACAGCTGAGAAAGTAGGGATACTTAAACCCGTAGCACTGAATGTTCATGTCCTTAGCCTGACCCACTGGATTGGTAAGAGGTTGCAGAGGCTCTTCTATTTGCAAAACCCCACAGAATCTTTGCTCTATTGCCAGGAACCAGCATTTCCAGGTTGAGGCCTAACTTCCAGCCCTTCTGTTACACTACAATTACAGTGTACAGTGGGAGAGTGCCAAAAGGGCGTAATATAGACTCGCTTTTGGAATAAAATACCAGCAAATGCTTCCATTTTTAAAAAAAATCATTCTCCTTTTTGTGGAGCACACCCAGTAGAATATTTGGAGTTAAATCTTTATCCCAGCACAGGTTGTGGTGGCGTGAGTGCAGTGCGCTTCATGCCTGCCAATTGAATGGGCAAGCTATCTTTGACACCAAAGAATGAACTGGCATTTTGGAGTCTTCTAGATCACTTATTTCAACGCTCATCAGGCAAGGTCATTTTGCCACAGGGCACCTTAGACATTTCCAACAGCTCCCTCTTATGTCGCTTTCACTCCTAACTTTTCTTGTACTCTACTTATTATCCTTACCAATTTGACTGCACAATTATGTTCATGTACTCAAGACTGTAGGTGGCTCTTACTTACTATTGTATACCTTCTAACTAATTACAGGATGAAGTGGAAGATAGTTAATGAGAATAGAATCATATGAAAACCAATGGTACACAATTGTCAGCCCCTCAATTCTTAACAGCCATCAGACTACTTTAATTATGAAGGTTTTGGAGGGGGTGCAAAATGGGACGATTGCTGCTTCCCAAGCTGAAGGCTAGAACAATTTTGTCATCCTCTTAACGGTCACTCAGCTGCTGACAAGGACAAGCATGTGCCAAAACTTGCCACAGACCCAATTTTTCATAAAATGCAACTGCTGCAACGTTTCTTTACTTTTCTGAAGCACAGACAGATCTACCGTAGGATATTTCTGTACTAACAGCAACAAGGATGTGGCAATGTTTTCCTACACTGGTGTGTAGGAAATGATGGGAGAGGTACATGGATAGAAAAAAAACCAATCTGTCCTCAGCTGAGGAGCCAATTGATGCAAGAACAACTTACATTTATATAGCATCTTTAACATTAAAGTATCCAATAGTGTTTCATAAGCATTATTGAACAAAATCTGGTACGGGATAACATGAGATATTAGAAGAGATTATCAAAAGCTTGGTCAAAGAGGTGGGTTTTAAGCAGCATTTTAAAGGAGGAGATGGAGGTAGAGAGGCAAAGCGGCTTGGAAAGGGAACACCAGAGCTGAGGCAGCCAAAGACACGTTTACCAATGGTAAAGTGATTAAAATCAGGGATGTGCAAGAGGCTAGAATTGAAAGAGCTTGAAGATATAGAAGAGTTGTAGAGCTGGAGGATTTTATAGGAACCTGGAGGGGAGAGGCATTGGAAGATTGAGACCACAGAGGGAGTAGGAAACAAGAATTTTAAAACTGAGATGTTGCTGGACTGGAAACACAAGTTATTGAGCAAGAACTTACAGGACACACCTTTAAAAAAAGGACGCTTTGCAAGAGTGAGGCACATAGTACTCAGTGATATTGTGTTCATTAACCTGCAAAGCTAAAGCCACTGTTGAGAAGTATATGGGTGGGATTTTCTGGTCGCGCCCTCCCTGAGACTGAAGATTCCAATGGACCTATAAATTGTCCATCAAATTTTCCCTCCCACCCATGATGATCCCTGGGGTGGGCGGGACCAGAAAATTTTCTGCTCATCAGTTGTCTTTGCAGCAGAGTGGGAGAAAAGCAGAAAATACCATACAAATGGAAAGATGCACACATTTTTAAAAATTTTGTCTTTTATCCTGTAGAAAGATTAAAGAAGATGCAGGAATAGATTTAACAAAGAGGATGAAATTCACTCAAGCAAATGGAATCTCAGTTTGTCAAATTGACACACCCATAACAACTAATAGCTCAAGATTACTGTACATACTTACTTACATATTCAATATAGCTATCACCATAATCTAATAAAGGCATAATATTAACAGACAAAGCAGAATCTTTTTAATTACAATACTACTTAGTGAGCCTGGTGTCACATAAACATACCACCTGTATTAGTTGACCTACTTATATAAATATCAGCAGCAACATGCTACCACTATGAAATATCTGTTTTCAAATAAGATCCCAGATGCCCAAGCCATTCAGTAAAATTAATACTTGAATACTTGAAAATGATCCTTAATGGAACACAAATCTCACTGGCTATTTAAACATTTTGACAACACTGATATATGTGTTTTTATGAAGTCTTCTTAAGTCAATTTTGGAATAGCATCAAAATATCACTTCAAAAGACTAAGAAAAATTCAAGATCATTACACTGATTCACAGCCAAAGAGACATGCAGACTCGAACCATTAACTAATTTTCTTTCTTCACAAATGCTGCCAGACCTCCCAGGTTCTCCCAGCATTTTCTGTTTTTATTTCAGATTCCCAGCATCCACAGTATTTTGCTTTTTACCAGAAAACAAACTTCCAGCATCGCTTTGCCTAATGAACAAAATTAACAATTGCGCATTTCTGATATACAATCCAAATCCAGGATGCACTTTTTATAATGTTTACTGCTACCCTCTAGCAGGATAAGCACAGCTAATCATGACTGTAATGCCACAAGTTTATCCTAAAGTAACATGTCCCAGGATCAAGATAAATATATTACACAAATTACTCATGCTCATACTAAAATTTTATAACATTTGTTGTTCCACTTTTCTATCACACTACAATAGTTGTTTATAATGTAAGTACTGTTGTCTCTCTCTCCTCAAACCTATTCTCTGTT
This sequence comes from Mustelus asterias, assembly GCF_964213995.1. NCBI lineage: Eukaryota > Metazoa > Chordata > Chondrichthyes > Carcharhiniformes > Triakidae > Mustelus > Mustelus asterias. The sequence goes on from NC_135811.1 coordinate 53,186,094, forward strand.
GTTTACATGATACAATGCTCTTGATTTTGCTTTCAATGATGAAGTGACAGCACTCATTGTTGACCTTGCAGAAAGCTGTCCATAAAGATCTAACAAGCTCTATGGTATGGATTTCATTTTTCATGACAATAATGTCATTCTGACACAAACTATAATTTGAGTTGATTGATTGTCAAATGTTTGGGATAGTGAAAATTATTGTTTCTTGCGTGCTATACAGACGAAACATACCGTTCATAGAATACATAGGGGAGAAGGAAAGGAGAGGGTGCAGGATATAGTGTTACAGTCACAGATAGAGTGTATAGAGAAAGGTCAACTTAATATAAAGTAGATCCATTCATAAGTCTGATGGCAGCAGGGAAGAAACTGCTCGAGTCAGTCGGTACGTGTTCTCAGACTTTTGTATCTTTTTCTTGATGGAAGCAGATGGAAGAGAGTATGCCCGGGGTGCATGGGGTCCTTGATTATGCTGATTGCTTTTCCAAGGCAGTGGGAAGTGTAGACAGATTCAACAGATGGGAGGCTGGTTTGTGTGATGGACTGGGCTATGTTCACAACCCTTTGTAGTTTCTTACAGTCTTGGTCAGAGCAGGAGCCATACCAAGCTGTGATATATCCGGAAAGGATGCTTTCTATGGTGCATCTGTAAAAATTGATGAGGGTCGTAACCGACATGCCGAATTTCCTTAACCTCCTGAGAAAGTACAGGTGTTGGATTTCTGACATCCAATAGCATGATGTCATCAAGTTTTTTGAGCAACTAATCACAATGAACAATTTTCACAGACAGCAAGCCAGGAAGGAAGAAACAAGTTTTATAATTTACTTTTTATTAGCTTTACAGAAAGTAAAATTGTGACAAGCACATGAGATTGAGATAGAAAGCTGAAATAGTGTCACAAAAATCTTTCCAAAAAATCATTTTAAAAATTGATGGGATTTTTTTGTAATCGAAATGGAGAAAATTGGCATCCCACAGATTAAAAAGAAATTCAGGGTCAGTCAGATTGTTCAGCAGTAATTATGACTTAGTATGCCGGTAAAAACTTAATTCAACAAGGAGTTCTAAAGTTCTAATGTAACCTTTTCAAGTGTTCTTAGAGTGAGAATAATAGTGTAAAAAGCAGAGGATCACAATTGAGCAATTTCTAATTGACTTCCACCTGCCTGGACTTCAGCAACACACTTTGTAGAAGAGCAGGGAATCACTAACACCAATTTCTGAATTTCCTTGTTTAACTGTGTATGGGAAGGTGCTGTACAATGCTGTCAATTTTATGGAGTAATGACGGTGGAATGCTGTTGGCTCCACTACCATTAGAAACTGCAAAATGAACCGCTATATTCAAGTAAGAGTTTTTCTGCAATCTCGTGATGATCTACTGCTCTATACTTTAATTCCGATCTTAGCCCACTTCAAATAAGTAATTAATGCTAAAGTATAAAAAGGGATAATATTGTTTTATATGTTCTTGAAATGTGGGCAATGTTAGCAAAGCCACATCAATATTTTATTCCACATTGCCTGAAGAAGTTGATGGTAGCCATTCTTCTTAAAATACCACAATCCTTGTGGTAACAGTGCTCCCACGATAATGTTGAATGGCAAATTCCAGGAGCTTGCCCCATAACAACAGAGCAATAATATATATCTTAGTTGGAATGGAGTCTGACTCCATCAAATAGCTGCCTTCATCCTTCAAAAGGAAGAGAAGTGCTGTTATAGAAAGGTTGGTGAGTTGCTGTGGTTTCAGCAATGAATGGTATTAACTGTAGCTCCACTGCACCAGTGATAAAACTGGTAAATGTTGACCCCACTGGTGCTGATCAATTGAAATACTTTATCCTGGATAATGTTGAACTTTTTCTATATTACTGCAAATGGATCCATTGAACCAAATGGTGAGGATTCCCTAACACTACTGAAAGAGGCTTATATTTGATGGAGAGGTTGCAGATGGGTAGGTTGCAGATGGGTAGAGAGAGTACCCAGCCTTACTTTTGCTCTTCTAGCCGTACTTTTGATATGGCAGGTGAATTATGGTCCTGATCAATGTTGACCCCAATACCATTACATCTACAGGAGAAGCTGGGCTTTATCTTGTTGGAAATGGTCACTATCAACCAATTATTTGCACAAAGGTTACTTCTTATCAAACTTGCCATAGAGTCATAGAGGTTTACAGCATGGAAACAGGCCCTTTGGCCCATGCCGCCCTTTTTTTTAAATCCCTAAACTAGTCCCAATTGCCCACATTTGGCCCACATCCCTCTATACCCATCTTACCTATGTAACTGTCTAAATGCTTTTTAAAAGACAGAATTGTACCCATCTCTACTACTATCTCTGGCAGCTTGTTCCAGACACTCACCACCCTTTGTGTGAAAAAATTGCCCCTCTGGACACTTTTGTATCTCTCCCCTCTCACCTTAAGCCTATGCCCTCTAGTTTTAGACTCCCCTACCTTTGGCAAAAGATATTGACTATCTAGCTGATCTATGTCCCTCATTATTTTGTAGACCTCTACAAGATCACCCCTCAGCCTTCTACGCTCCAGAGAAAAAAGTCCCAGTCTATCCAGCCTCTCCTTATAACCCAAACCATCGAGTCCCAGTAGCATCCTCGTAAATATTTTTTGCACTCTTTTTAGTTTAATAATATCCTTTCTACAATGGGGTGACCAGAACTGTACAAGTAATCCAAGTGTGACCTTACCAAGGTCTTGTACAACTTCAACAAGGCGCCCAACTCCTGTATTCAATGTTCTGATATTGTCCAAATCCTTCTGTACTCAGAGTGAGTTTAGTCATAGATGGAGCTAAATATTGCAGCATTAACAGCTGACATGTGCTGTAACCTGATGATGATTGATTGAGGGAAGGTCATCAATGATGCAGCCAAAGATGATTGGGGTAAAGATGTTGCACTGAGGAACTCCTACAGCATGTCCTGGGACTATGACGATTGGCCTCCAACAACGATAACTAGACTCCTCTGTGTCAACCATAATTATAATCCCGGAGGCTTTTTTCTCCTTCACCTCCAGTGATCTTGATTTTGTCATGCCAGCCTGGTGCTGTATATAGTTGAATACTGCCTGACATCGAGGGCAACTACTACCACATCACCTTTGAAATTCAGCTGTGTCCATGTTTACTGGTGACTCTGGTGGGACTCCAACTTGGATTACTAAACAGATGACTATTGTTGAGTAGAAAGAACCAGGCAAGATGAACACTGTGGTAGGAATATGGAAGTTTGGAGCACAATTTTAGAGAGGAGAAAGTTACATAGTTTTAAAAGGATGATCACTTGGCTTCAATAGAAGTAGGAACTTAAGTAATTAATAGTTTTGGACATAAATAAACTCAGTTCCTTAATCGGTTATTCATTTTACTGAAAGTAATCTGTAAAGGCTGCTCATCGTAATCTATCTTCTTTATTTTGTTATTATTCATTCGCGGGACATGGTCATCTCTGGCTCTGCCCCTTGCGAGTTGCTCTTGGAAGGCAGTTGAGAGTCAACCACATTGCTATGGTTCTGGACTCATATGTAAGCCAGACCAGGTAAGGATGACAGCTTTCCTTCCCTAGAGGACATTAGTGAACCAGATGGGTTTTTCCATCAATCATTTCATGGTCATCAGTGGATTCTTCATTCCAGATTTTTTTTTATTGAATTCAAATTTCACCATCTACCATGGTGGGATTTGAACCCGGGTCCCCAGAACATTAACTGAGTTTCTGGATTAATAGTCTAGTGATAATACCACTTGGCCATTGCTCTATAAGGTATATAAGGGAAGATGGACAAAGTGCCACTCCATACAGACTAGTTTGTCACAGTACACATCATCACTCATTCTGTCCTTCCCAGAGATATCAAAGTAGTGAAATAAAGAAAAGTCCGCAGTGTGAGGCACAGCATAGGTGCACAAGCACAGTTGATGCTGGCACAGGAGGAGAAGGAATGCAATCTCAAGCCCCTCCATGTTGCAATTACCTGCTTCATCAGGTAAGCCTTGGTTTGGAAGCTGTTTTTAAAAGGACATTTTCTGAGGATCAAATATTGATGCCGGCACTAGGAGAACCATGGGAGCAGTCTGCTTGCTGCATGTTTACAGTTTCACATGTGTATTTTGCAACTTTGTAGTCTACCAGGGAAACTCCACTGGAGCTCTCTGCAGCCAATTCGTGGCTCAACTGACTGCAATAGATTTGTGGAATTTCAGATTAGAACAGGCTGTCTCTCTGGCTCCAACATGCAGGGTGAATAATTATAGGGAAACACGAGGCCCTTCCCTTCTGCGATCTCCAAAGTAATAGCTCTTTGAAGGGCAAAGTGGAGCACAATCGCCGTGAGGCTTGAAATAACCTGACCATGGGGGATGCCCCAGATCAATCCAAGCATCTCAAGTGTTGCTTTAACATGATTGCTGCTGTTCGTCAGTTGGTTTCCTCAGATAATTCAAAGGCATCTGCTGCCATTGCTACTCTAAAACTTTTCTAATGGGCCAAATACTTATGGTGCAGGAGGCATCTTAAAATGAAGACATTGCGATAGCTAAAAGCCTCCCAACTGCATAATTTGATGTCAGCAGTTGCAAGAAGCTAAACATTCAGATTGTGGAATGTTTTCCTAATTATATGAATTGGGAGCATGCAGAACCACATAGATGCAATCTAGATTATCCTGATAATTCAAAATTCTGTCATACTGTCGAGCTCTCTATTGTTGCTATTTGTTGTGCATAGGGAACGAGATGAGGTTGTTGCTTATACAAACATTTCCTTCATAATTTTTTTGTATAATGTTTAGCTCATGTTGTTAATACCCTCAGTGGCCACCTAGGATGAACCCAAGGCGTAAACGTTTGTATAGCTGTTGTGACTTTGACACACATTCAGAGAACAGAAGTGTTTCATCTGCAGGTCAGCATTGCACATACAACACAAATCTGTCAAGAGCATTTCTTGTAAGTCAAGGCTTCAACCGGTCCTGTGTCTCTGACAAATGCAAATATGTGTCACTGTGCCAGTAGGTTCTGATGTGGGGATATTGGTTACTGAATGCAGAGCACTTGGTTGAAATTGCTCCTCTTGTCCTCCTCTTTTAGCAAAAAGAAACAAGTTAATGTGATCATTGCAAGAAAACCCATTGTGCTAAAGGTGCGATGGCAGCTGCTGAACAGGAAAAGCTAATCAATTGTCCCAAAGGCTCCAGACAAATTAAATAGCAATGCAGAACCATTCAATCCATAGGTTTACAGTGAAGAAAGAGGCAATTTAGCTCGGCCTACCTTTGCTGGCTCTTCACTGAAGTAGCTTAAAACTATTCCTAATGCTCAGCTCTCTCCCAAAAGGGCCCTAAATATTCCTCTGCTTTGCATATATATCCAGTTTAATCTTAAATGTTACAATTGGGTCTGTTTCAACCTTATGCCCTGCTAAGACATTCCATTAAGGGTGATGAAATCGCTCCAACCAGCACTCCTCATTCTCATAGTGATAATTTTGAATTGATGGTCCCTTGTTAGTGACACAGAATCCCCACAATGCAGGAAGAGACCATCCAGCCCACTGAGTCTGCACTGACTCTCTGAAAGAACATTTTACCCAGGCCAACATCCCTGCCCTATTCCCCAAATCTGTGCATTTTTACCATGGCTAACACATCTAACCCACAAATCCTTGGACACCAAAGGGCAATTGAGCATGGCCAATCCACTTAACTTAAACATCCTTGGACTGTGGGTTGAAACCAGAGCTCCCAGAGGAACCTCACAAAGGCACGGGGAGAAAGTGCGAACTCCACACAGAGTCACCCAAGGTTAGAATCAAACCCGGGTCCCTGGCGCTGTGAGGCACCTGTGCTAACCATTGTGCCATCATTTTTCAGTGAGAATCATTCCAGGGTGACAAAAGCAACAACAGTTCCATAGAGTATTTACTATAAAAACTATACACAAGATATTAAAGGAGGAACATTAGGTCAAAGTCAAGAGTTGAGGAGATATTTCATGGGATTTGAGAGTGTTTGTAAAAGTGACAGAAATAGACAGGCAGCCACATCATAGAACAAAATTTCAAATGTGAATGAAAATTTGTTGGTATGGAGGTTGGGATGCATGGGAAATCTGAAGGGCACAGGAGGGAAAGCAACTCACTAATAGCAGAGAAAAGATGAATGAGACTATTGAGAAAGAGTGAGGATGACATCAAATTTATTATGTTGGAGAATATGGCACCAATTTAGAAACACATGAGGTAAGTGAAAGACAAGCTGTGCTTAGTGCAGCATATGATAGAAGCAATTTTATTTTTGAGTACTTGGAGCTTGTGAACTGTTGACGCAGGAGGGCCAGCAAGGAGAATATTGAAATCATCAGGTTGACAGAAAAATAGAAAAGGTTTGGTGGATGGAGCAAATAAATTCAGGATGGAAGTGGGCAATGTAAGGAAGTGAAATAAGTGGTCTTGGGATAATGAATGTAGGGTCTAAATATCAGATCTAATTGAAACAGAATATCAAGTCACATATAGTCTTTGTGAACTTCAGTGAGATGCCTGATGGCATTGAACTTGGTGTCAAATGATCAAAGTTTGAGGAGAACATTGTAAACTCCGATAAGGAATTTCAGCAGAGCTGCTCCAATAAATACGAGTATATATTACACTTCCCGCAACAGCAGTGGAGTGGGAGCAGCTCTAAGGGAATTTCTGGCTTCTATGCTATGAAATTGGATCCTTCTCCAAGTTGGCACACTCTTGCACCAGATTCGGGTTGCACATATACTGAAGCTGTAATATTTTGAGCAAAGCAAAACTATCATCACAGTGAGAGTGTAAATAGATCCTTCAATGACTGGGATCAGTTACTTAATATCCTTTACAACAAGTAAGGTGCAATTAATCAAATTACTAAAGAAGCATTTGAGGCAAATTCACAGGTCACTCTCTATTCCACAGAATCATAGAAACCCTACAGTACAGAAAGAGGCCATTCGGCCCATCGAGTCTGCACCGACCACAATCCCACCCAGGCCCTACCCCTATATCCCACCCACTAATCCCTCCAACCTACGCATCTCAGGACACGAAGGGGCAATTTTAGCATGGCCAATCAACCTAACCCGCACATCTTTGGACTGTGGGAGGAAACCGGAGCACCCGGAGGAAACCCACGCAGACACGAGGAGAATGTGCAAACTCCACACAGGCGGTGACCCAAGCCGGGAATCGAACCCAGGTCCCTGGAGCTGTGAAGCACTAACCACTGTGCTATCGTGCCGCCCCATGTATAGATTAACAACATATTATGGAAAAAAAACAATAATTCTTCTTTGTTCGTGAAACCAGCTACACAGTTCAACATTTTAATAAGAAAACATAATCTTAGGATAACAGAAAAAACCTTTTGGTTATTTTTGAGAAGTTCTCCAGAAATATGTGGAGCAGGTAAAGCCGGATATGTACATGTCCATTTTGAACATTTTAAAGTTACATCTGCCTGACATGTAATTTATAGGTATTCAAAAAGAAATGTGAATTACATTAATGCTATGTCTGAGATCATAAATGAATCACAGAACACTATTCAAGAGTTAGGATAATATTCATGAAAGTATTTAAAAATGTACCCCAGGCTGCAATCAACATTAATATTTATATTTTAAAGCTTTTTGGAAAGCAGTATTGAACATGATGGGACAAATGGTCTCTGTTCCAATATGACTCAAAGACTCAACAAATTATTGCAAAGTATATTCTGTCAACAAAAGAGTAAGTTTAGCCATGGCCCAAATTTAGCGGCCTTTTCTATAATTAATGAGGAGGAAGACTTTTTTTTCTTCCCGATTCATTCATGGGATGTGGGGGTTATTTATTTTAAATTCCTACCTGCCCTTGAACTGAATGCATTTTCAGAATCAACCACTTTTCTGTGGATCTGGAGATGCCAGGTAAGGTAAGGATGACAGGCTGCCTTCCCTAAAAGGACAATAATGAATCAGATGAGTTGTTACTACAATAGGCAATGATCATCATTCCAGATTTCTTTTCATTGAATTCAAATTCCACCATCTGTAGTGGTGGGATTCAAACCTGGGTCCCCAGATCATAACCTTAGGTCTTTGGACTGCTGGTCCTGTGACAGCACCACTGGCTCCCCAGTGTTAGACAGTACCATTGGATGTTTGTTGGTCTTCATATTGGCGAAGGCATCGAAAGCCATCCCAGCCAAGCATGATTAGACCCTTTTGTCAACAGGGGACCAAACAGTTCCTTAGGCTCCACTTTGTACAATCGGACTATGACAAACAAAGGCAATGCGGCGCCAGTTGTTCAGGAAAACCAATGTGACATGGCACCCACCCAGTTGTCGTTAAAAGGCCACCACCAGAAAAGCAAAATTACTTTGCTGAACCTGGAGCCACTAGATACAGGTGTAAGGACTATCCTTCTGGGACCACATTAAATCCACAGTTCTGTGCTGGTCATCATTTCCTACCACTGCCACACATTCACATATCTTTCTCCCCACAGACTGTCACGAATGATTTCCTCTCTGTCTGTCCTGATAGCCGTTTGCCTCCTTACTACCTGCTTACTCCCTGTTAATCACACAAAGGGTAGCTGGAATCTGGAAATATCTTCCCTGCAAAGAGGTGGATGGAGCTTTCAAGACTGAGGCAGCAGATTTTTGTCGGAAAAGGATATTGGGAGATGCAGAACAAAATTAGGGCGGCACGGTGGCACAGTGGTTAGCACTGCTGCCTCACAGCACCAAGGACCCGGGTTCAATTCTGGCCTCGGATCATTGTCTGTGTGGAGTTTACACATTCACCCAGAGTCTGCGTGGTTTTCCTCCGGGTGCTCCGGTTTCTCCCCACATTCCAAAGATTGTTAGATTGATTGGCCATGCTAAATTGACCCTTTAGTGTCAGGGGGACTACCAGGGTAAATACATGGGGTTACGGGGATAGGGTTTGGGTGGGATTGTTGTCGGTGCAGACTCGATGGGCCGAATGGCCTCTTTCTGCCTATAGGGATTCTGTGATTCTCTACGGGGTTGAGGTGCAGATCAGCTATGATCTGGAGCACGGCTTGTTCTTCAACTCAATCGGCGATGCCTGAAGCGGTTGTCAGGGACATGGCCCTCGTGAAGGGGCCGAAGAAAGCTGCCACCAAGAAGCATGTCAAGGGCGAGAAGAAGTGCAAAAAGAGCTGCAAGGAGAGCTACAACATCAACATCTACAAGGTGCTGAAGCAGGACCACTTGCACATTGGCATCTCCTCCTTGGCCACGAGTGTAATCAACTCGTTCATCAACGACATCTTCGAGCACATCGCCTGCGAGGCTTCCCGCCACGTCCATGACAGCAGGCAGTAGACCATCTCCTCCCGAGAGATCCAGACCACCATCCGCCTCCTGCTGCCCAGCGAGCTGGCCAAACACGCCGTCTCAGAGGACACCAAGGAGGTCACCAAGTACACCAGCTGCAAATAATGAGCATCTCTCAACAAAGACAGACCGCACCCAAAAATAAGATTCAACCGCAATCTGACAGAATGGCAGAGCAGGCTAGAGGGATCTGATACTATGTTAGATTGAAATGTGGATCAAAAAGTCAAAGGTTGGCCAGATCACATTTATGTTGTGATTATGTTAAAGATAAAATGTTTGCCCAAACCAAGTCTCTAATGTCAGTTTTCAGCCAATGAAAGCCCTTTGAAACACCAACTTTCTCCCACTACCAAAACTGGTCAAAATGAATTTGTCAACGTCAAGTTGATTTTTCACACCTCTCACGTTTTCTGTGGTCTGCGAGCCTTTTTCTGTATTGCACTCTATAAAGTCTCTCAATTTAAAAGCTGAAAAGCAATATTGTAAGTTGCTAGGAGGATGCTTTAAAACCAAACATCATTAGTGAACATGACAACATAGGGGATGAAATACCACCCTTGTGCAGAGGAGACTTCATTCACCATATTTTCTGTAAATGTGGCAGATGACATCTCTTGGAAACCTGATGAATGAGGCACAGGAGCGATACAGTGCTTGGTTTCAATTTAAATCATAACCCTTTGCATTATTCTTTTCGCGACAGACACATATAGCTATTACAATGAAATTCCAATCAAATTCATGATGGAAGGAGTTTAAACAGTGTAGTTTTTCAAAACTTATTGCAATATTGGCCACAGGGAACTCTGCTCATCACTTCCATGATGCTTTGGCCAGAGGTATTGCAAATGCACACAATTAAAGCAGTCTAAAATATATTTCTTTGATCTTGTGTAGATCACTCCCTCTCTACCACCAGAACATAGACAGAAGTGTGGTATAAACCACATTTACGTGCAAGGGCTTGGCATGGTTCAACAGCAAATAAGGAATGGACTCCTTGGCGGCACTTTATGCCACATATAAATGAAGTGACTACTTGATCAATAGCTATACTGAGTGGTCTCAGATATTTGTTATCTATAAAATGTGCAATTTTCTTTCATGTTCTGTCCCTAGTCCTGTAAATCGTGACGCTGTGTTGACCCTGGTCCTTCTTCCTGCACCCCTGCTAGCCCGGTATGCTGCTTTGCAGCTTTTGGGAAGGGCACCCTGAAATGCAAATTGGAAATCTACCTGCTGTGGCAGCGGCACCTCCATTTTACCATTATTTTGGGGTTTGGAGGACACGCTGTATCATCACTGTCCCCAAACTCAGTCTTCCTCCGACACATCCATTATTATCAACCACTTATTTTAGCTCAAGCTGTAAGGAAGGCTGAGATCTTTTTTGAGTTCATGTAGAAAATACTTGGATTTATACAGATGTTTATCTCAAGATATCCCGGTACTATAAATCCAACTAATTTAGTTTGAAATGTCGAAAATATTGTGGTGCAAGTAAAACATGGCCACCATGTTGCACAGAAATTCCTACAAGCTGTAAATAATAAGAATGACCTACAGTTATTTCTTGGTTGCTTGACGGAGCAATGGTCAGGGGATCCAGGATTGTAGGATCAGTCCTAGTTCAATTGAGAATGAAGGGGGGCATGCCAGGAGCAGCACCAGGCATACCTAAAAATGAGGTGTCAACCTGGTGAAGCTTCAACACAGGGCTACTTGCATGCCAAACATCAGAAGCAGCAACTAATAGACAGGGCTAAGCGATTCCACAACCATCGGATCAGATATCCAGTCATAAATCATGATGGACAATTAAACAACTCACTGAAGGAGGAAGCTCAACAAGTATCCCATTCTCAATAATGGAGGAGCCCAGAACATCAGACAATTAGGCTGAACTATTTGCATTAATCTGCAGTCAGAAGTGCCAAGTGGATGATCCATTGCTGCCCCATCCTGAGGTTCCCAGCACCACAGATGTCAGTCTTTAGCCAATTCGACTCACTCCACATGATATCAGGAAACAGCTAAAGGCTTTGGATACTGCAAATGCTATGGGCCCTGACAGCATTCAGCAATAGTATTGAAGACTTGTGCTCCAGAACCAGCTGGGGAGGGTAGGTTAGAAAGCTGCCTTGGGACGAGGTACCATTCTTTGGGCCGCAAAGTGACACCAAGCCCGGCTGTTACAGTATAGCTGTTACAGTATAGCTACAACACTGGCATCTACCGGGTAATATGGAAAACTGCCCAGGTATATCCTGTACACAAAAAGCATGACAAATGGCAGGGGCAGCACGGTGGCTACCACTGCTGCCTCGCAACGCCAGGGATCCAGGTTCAATTCCAGCCTCAGGTCACTGTCTGTGTGGAGTTTGCACATTCTCCCCATGTCTGTGTGGGTTTCCTCCAGGTGCTCTGGTTTCTTCCCACAGTCCAAAGATGTGCGGGTTAGGTTGATTGGCCATGCAAAATTGCCCTTAGTGTCAGGGGGACTAGCTAGGTTAAATGTTGGGGTTATGGGCATAGGGCCTGGGTGAGATTGTGCTAAGTGCAGACCATATGGCCTCCTTCTATAAGACATAAGAACTCGGAGCAGGAGTAGGCCATCTCCCCCTCGAGCCTGCTCCGCCATTCAATAAGATAATGGCTGATCTTTTTGTGGACTCAGCTCCACTTATCCGCCCGCTCACCATAACCCTGTGGTGAACCATCGTTGGTTCCCACTGTGGGATTGTACTAATGTTGTTGTTGGGCTAGGGTGGGATTGATACACCTGTGGTTGTTACTGTTGTGGCACATCCCAGTCGGGCTCCGCCTCCTGGGAGAGGTATAAGACCCCCTGCTTGGACGGGACCTCTTCAGTCTGGGATAGTGTGTTAAAGTTCTGATAGATCCATTGTTAGTTAATAAAAGCCTTCTTTTACCGAAGCTTTGAGCCTCGTGTCTAATTGATGCGCATCAAACCCTTAATTAGAACATAGGACAGTACAGCACAGAACAGGCCCTTTAGCCCACGATGTTGTGCCAAGCGTTGTCTGAAACCCAGATCAAGCTATTTCCTCCCTATCATCCCGAAGTGCTCCATATGCCGAATGCAATAGCTTCTTAAATGTTCCTAAAGTCTCCGACTCCACTATCCCTGCAGGCAGTCCATTCCACACCCCAACCACTCTGAGTAAAAAACCTACCTCGGGCATCCTTCCTATATCTCCCACCACGAACCCTATAGTTATGCCCCCTAGTTAGCGCTCCATTCACCTGAGGAAATAGTCTTTGAACGTTCACTCTATCTATCCCCCTCATCATCTTATAAACCTCTATCAGGTCTCCTCTCAACCTCCTCCGCTCCAAAGAGGAAAGCCCAAGTTCCCACAATCTTTCCTCATAAGACCTACCGTCCAAACCAGGCAGCATCCTGGTAAATCTCCTTTGCACTCTTTCCAGTGTCTCCACATCCTTATATAGTGAGGTGACCAGAACTGCATGCAATATTCCAAATGTGGTCTCACCAAGGTCCTATAGAGTTGCAGCATAACCCCACGGCTCTTAAACTCAAACCCCCTGTTAACGAACGCCAACACACCATAGGCCTTCTTCACGGCTCTATCCACTTGAGTGACCACCTTCAGAGATCTGTGGATATGAACCCCAAGATCTCTCTGTTCCTCCACATTCTTCAGAACCCTACCTTTGACCCTATAATCCACATTCAAATTTGTCCTACCAAAATGAATCACCTCGCATTTATCAGGGTTAAACTCCATTTGCCATTTTTCAGCCCAGCTCTGCATCCTATCTATATCTCTTTGCAGCCTACAACAGCCCTCCACCTCATCCACTACTCCTCCAATTTTGGTGTCATCAGCAAATTTACTGATCCACCCTTCAGCCCCCTCCTCCAAGTCATTTATAAAAATTACAAATAGCAGAGGACCAAGCACTGATCCCTGTGGCACTCTGCTGGTAACCGGTTTCCAGTCTGAAAATTTTCCATCCACCACCACCCTCTGTCTTCTGTTAGATAGCCAGTTACCTATCCAATCGGCCAAACTTCCCTCTATCCCACACATCCTTACTTTCTTCATAAGCCGACCATGGGGGACTTTATCAAACGCAAATTCCTTTACTGTTCAAAAATTTATCTATCCTTGCCTTAAAAACATTCAATGAGGTAGCCTCAACTGCTTCCCTGGGCAAGGAATTCCACAGATTCACAACCCTTTGTGTGAAGAAGTTCCTCCTCAACTCAATCCTAAATCTGCTTCCCCTTATTTTGAGGCTATGCCCCCTAGTTCTAGTTTCACCCGCCAGTGGAAACAACTTCCCTGCTTCTAACTTATCTATTCCCTTCATAATCTTATATGTTTCTATAAGATCTCCCCTCATTCTTCTGAATTCCAATGAGTATAGCCCCAGTCTACTCAGTCTCTCCTCATAAGCCAACCCTCTCAACTCTGGAATCAACCTAGTGAATCTCCTCTGCACCCAACTAGTGCCAGTATATCCTTTCTCAAGTAAGGAGACCAAAACTGTACATAGTATTCCAGGTGTGGCCTCACCAGCACCTTATACAGCTGCAACATAATCTTGCTGTTTTTAAACTCCATCCCTCTAGCAATGAAGGACAAAATTATATTTGCCTTCTTAATTACCTGCTGCACCTGCAAACCAACTCCTTGAGATTCCTGCACAAGGACACCCAGGTCCCTCTGCACAGCAGCATGCTGCAATTTTTTACCATTTAAATAATAGTCCATTTTGCTATTATTCCTACCAAAATGGATGACCTCACATTTACCAACATTGTACTCCATCTGCCAGACCCTCGCCCACTCACTTAGACTATCTATATCCATTTGCAGACTATCAGTGTCCTCTGCACACTTTGCTCTTTCACCCATCTTAGTGTCATCTGTGAATTTTGACACACTACACTTGGTCCCCAACTCCAAATCATCGATATAAATCGTAAACAATTGCGGTCCCAACACTGATCCCTGAGGCACACCACTAGTCACTGATCGCCAACCAGAAAAACACCCATTTACCCCCACTCTTTGCATTCTGTTAGTTAACCAATCCTCTATCCATGCCAATAGATGGTTTCTATGAAATCCAACCTGGTTAATTACCACCTCATTGTTCTATTCTTGATCATCAATAAAGTGATGAAAGGGGTGACTGACAGTGCTATCAAGTGAAACTGTTTGGTTTCCGCCTGGGCCACTCAGCTCCTGACCTCTTTAAAGCCCTAGTCCAAACATGTACAAAAGAGTTGAACTCAAGAGGTGAGGTTTGAGTGTGATATCAAGGAGCCCTCGCAAAACTAGAGACAATGGAAATCAGGGGGAGAACTCCCCACTGGTTGGAGTCATACTTAGCACAAAGGATGTTGGCTCTGATTCTTGGAGGCCAATCATCTCAGTCCCAGGATATCACTGCACGAGTCCCAGAGGGTTGTGTCCTTGGTCCAACATCTTCAGCTGCTTCCCTCCATTGAAAGGTCAGAAGTGTGGATGTTCACTGATGATTCACCACCATTCGCAATTTCCCAGATACTGAAGCGGTCCTTGTCCATCTGCAGTAAGACCTGTACATCATTCAGACTTGGTCTGATAAGTAGCAATGACATTAATGCCACACAAGAACCAGGCAATGATCAACTCCAACAATAGAGATTCTAACCACCTATGATCTCAGTAGAGACCTGTAACATCATATATACTGAAGCAGTTCAGGCCAGTATGCAGAGCAAGTATTCAGGCTTGGGCTGGAGTAAGTAATATGCGCTGTTTACAAGTGACAGACAATGATAATTTCCAACAAGACAGAAGCTAACCATCTCAATGGCATTGCCATTGCTGCATCCTGTTCTATTCTGGGCCTTATGACTCAATGTGCTGAATTTTATCTCTGTGGCAGGCGCCCTGATCAAAGGGCTAGAAAACCAGGAACAACACTATCATGGTCACTTGCAGAAATCCCTGTTCCATTTTTCATGGGTCAGGCAACTAATTATTGTTGTCAGGATAGCCATTCTTTTAAAGAATAGTGTCTGCACCCATAAACTGTTAGCTTGAGGGTCCAGGAGCACCACCAGGGATGGCGATCACTGCTGGAATTGGAAGAAGAGGACATCATGAAAGTAGGTCACCTTCCCAATCAGGTAAGTGGAGTCCAAGACATTGAGCTAAGTCAGTCAGACCATGGTGACGGCAGGGGAGAAAGCTGCTTTGGGAAGAGGTACAATTTTCTGGGCCGCAAAATGACACTAAGCCCAGAGGCAGGCCGGCTATAGTTCACAAGGTGGTCGATTGCCCCATGCAGCAGAGGGCCCCTTCTCCACCGTTGGTAAAATGTCAGGGGTATTGGGAAGAGGCTCTTAATTGTTCATCTAAGTGACTCAATTCAACTCGGGGCTGATTCAAAAAAAACATGTCAACGGGAATATGACAAGATAGTCCACCCACTGCCTTCCCTATCTTACAGACGTCACCCACTCCTGCCTCCCAGTCTGTTCCTATGGAGTTGTAAAAATCTTGGAAGGCAGCAGTGGGAATGCAAATAATCAGGAGTGCAACACAGAGTGTGTAGCAGAAGTAATTCCAATTCTCAGTGCATCAGATCACAGAGTGACTCAATTTTTCTGTATTAAGCAAAAATCCAACCCAATTACTCCACCTGATAGGTATTCTCTGTCCATGTAATGGTTCATAAACAGAAATTGAATTGATGATAATGACTGACTTGCATCCTAATCTGTGTTATACACATTTTACATACTGTGAAATAGAATAGCCTACAGAATGGTGCCTTGTGTTAATTTGGTTTGGTTTTGGGGAGACCAAAGGATTACAGAAGGCAAGGCGATGTGGTGCAAAGCACAAGAGAGTTTCATTGCCATTCTCCCAAGTCTCACTGCTGTGCGAACAGGCAGTGGGAGTCCATTTCTGTATGAAAGCAAGCAAACACACTATTTAAGGGAGCAACTAACACCAACACATCCAAGCTGATTTCTGTGACAGATCAGAATAGATTTCAAAAATGTTGGCCCCGCTTTGAAGATTGCCTGATTCCACCAGATGGCACAATTTGATTATTGCCTTTTTTTTGTGAACTTCAGCTGGAAAAAGAAATATCCTCGGGCATTTCTGCATTGTTGTGCTTAGATCCGCACACATGGTTGCTCAGATAAGATGAGCTCAGGCAGTCCAGCTGTGGTGCAAAGATCTCACATCATCCTTTTTAACTTCTTCTGCCTCCAGGAAACATAAATGGAGCCATGTATTGAATCCATCATAGGAACTTAGGTTGCAGAGTGTAAGAGAGCACTTTGGAGCTCTCTGTTTTGACAAACAGACAAACAGAAGACTGAACATCATACAGTTCAGATAGCAATACTGATATCGCCCTCTGGATAATTCTCCAGCCCTTAACCCAAATATTTTATGGTCAAACGTTTACTATTACTTGGGCAGCACAGTGGTTAGCACTGCTGCCTCACAGCACCAGGGACCCGGGATCAATTCCAGCCTTGGGTAACTGTCTGTGTGGAGTTGCATGTTCTCCCCATGTCTGCGTGGGTTTCCTCTGGGTGCTCCAGTTTCCTCCCAAGATATGCAGGTTAGGTGGATTGGCCATGCTAAATTGCCCTTTAGTGTCAGGGAGATTGACAGGGTAAAAATTTGGGATTACAGGATTATAGGGCCTGGGTGGGATTGTTGCTAGTGCAGGCTCGATGGGCCAAGCCAAGATTCTGGGTTCAACTCCCACTCCGTAGCTTCAGCACAAAAATCTATGCGGACACTCCAGTGCACACTATTGTGCTACACGGTTGGAGAAGTCATCTTTCAGATGAAACGTTAAACCAATTCCCCTTCTGCCTATTTGGGTCGAAGTTAAAGGCCCGAAAAGGCACTATTTTAAAGAAGATCACAGTTATCTTCAGTGTCTTGGTCAATATTTATCCCCCAATCAACATCACAAGAAACAAGTTATCTGGGTCATTATCATGTTGTTTTTTGTGGAATTTGGTGTGTGCACATTGGCTGACATATTTCCCACATTACAGCAGCGACATTTCAAAAGTACATCTTTGCTGCAAAGTGCTTTCAGATGCCCAGTGGTCATGAAAAATGCCCATGAAAATTGTTATGTAAATGCAAGTTTGTCCTTTTGTTTACCTTTTTAAAGCAAAATTGGTGAACAGCTGAAGAAACTATGGGAAATATGTAGCTTGCAATCATGTAATTTTGTCAGTGACAATAAGTAGTAGCAGCCAACCACAACACAGTTACTTTAGAATCCAAAGAATCCCAACAGTACATTCAGTCCATCAAGTCGGCAACAACTCTCTGAAAGAGCATCTTACCCAGGAATATTCCATGTCCTCTTCCATAACCCCATGCATTTTACCATAGCCAATCCAACTAACCTCCACATCTTTGGACTGTGGGAGAAAACCAGAACACTGGGGAAAGCCATGCAGACACGGGGAGAACATGCAAACTCCACACAATCACCCAAGGCTGGAATCGAATCCTGGCTTTAATGATCTTTTAATCACTTAAGAGACAGTTAACAAATCATTCAACAATTGAAAACTCCAGCTGTAGGCTGCTGAATCTTTGGGTCGGGAACAAACAGTGAAACACCAATAAAGAGGAAGCTTCTTCAGGTCTTCCTCGGTTTTACTCTCCAAAATGCTGTTGAGCAAAGGTCAACAGAATATTTCAAAACTGAGCTTAATCAATTTATTTGGGGGAGGCAAAGGTACGAGGAATTATGAAACCATGGCAAGGGAAATTGCGTCAAGATACAGAATGGCTATATCTAATTGAATGATAGCACAGGCTCAAGATGCTACTTATCATAGTAAGGGAACAAAGTACATTCTTCATGAGGATGGTGATCATCCAGCATTCAAGGAAAGTGAGTAATTGAACAATGGGTGCCAGTCAGAATGAACACTTCTTTCAAAATTCGAAGATGCTGACTGAAGGTCTAAAGGAAGACGCGTGACTTAAAATGAATGCAAACATTGCCGTCATTTAGGGGCATAGCGCATTCACAGGAAAAAACAGTCCTGTAATTGTTCAAAGAGCACAACTGACACTGAAAACTTGCCAATGATGTCGAGAGTAATGTAAGCAAAACTGACAGGAGTATGCAAATTCAGCAGCTGTGACTCAGGGGAAGATAGATTTATTGCAGGAAGATATTTCTTTTGGCAAGTCACTATGTCACAGCCCCCACTGATTTTATTTCTCAGGAAAAACCGGAAAATAATAGAATCACTGAGTGGAATACATGGTGAAGCTTTGGCATTCACTCACTCCAACATGAGCAAGATATTGTGAGTAAGCACAAGAAGGAGCATCATGAAAGTCTCGAGACTGTGAAGACTCGAATCTGGAAGATTCCCTTGTTCCAATCCCGTGTTCCATGATTTGCAGGTGATACCTGTGCACAAGCACATAGTACCATATATCCAGGCAACAGAACAAGGTAAATTATGGGGAACTGATGATGAAAAGCTACATTGGTGAGAGCTAATGAGGGATTAGTTGATGTAGGATAGAGGCCTGAATACTGACACAGCGGTGGGATAGTACCTGCACTCTTGCACAAATGTGATTAATGAAGAAGGAATCAAACATATGAATATTGAGTGCCATCTCCTGCCTGAGTGATGTCATGATGTATTAGCTGTCTACATAGGAATCTACCACTGAACAGGTGGATATATCATAGAATAGAATCATAGAATTACTGCAGTGCAGAAGGAAGCCATTTGGCGCGTCGAGCCTGCACCAAAAACAATTCCTATCAGGCCCTATCCCATAACGCCACGTTTTTACCCTGCATATCCTCCTGACACTAAGGGGTAATTTAGCATGGCCAATCCACCTAACCCGCAGTCTTTGGACTGTGGGAGGAAACCAGAGCACCCGGAGGAAACCCATGCAGATATGGGGAGAAAGTGCAAACTCCACACAGACAGTCACCTGAGGCCAGCATTGAACCCAGGTCCCTGGCGCTGTGAAGCAGCAGTGCTAACCACTGTGCCACCATGCTGCCCCTATACTCTGCAGAAAAGAGTCACATAAGTCATTGGCAGAGAAAGAGCATCCACATCAACATGTCCAAATGCTAACATGAGCCTTCAAATCGCAGTGAATGTTGGCTTCAATTTACTTAGAGAAAAGCTACAGACAACACTGAAGAACTTTTAACATCTCATTAATGGCAAGTGTTTTATGTGCATGCAGATCAGTGAGTTTTGTTAGGAGACACCCTCCAGCAGAGGAATGTGTGGAGTGTTATATGAGGAGCCAACTGGCACTGTCATATAACCCTTCACAAATAACATAATTCAAAGCAACAACAGAAGCAGAATCTCACAGCACTGATGAAGGTTCATCAGGTTAGTCACAGATGTAGCTAGAAGGTCTTTTGTGCCTCTTGAAACTTGCTATTTGGCGATGTAACCATTCTTTAAAGCTATTGCTTTCACCAGTGGAACATTTTGGAGCATATCCAGGACCAGCGTGCAACAAATCACAATAAAGAAGGAATAAGCTTAGCAACGGAAAACATAAGTAGCACAGCCTCAAATAATTCACGTGCAAGATTTTTCTGATGCGTTGTTCTTTCATTACTCAGTAAATAAATGGTAAACTGTCCTAACCCAACAAATAAAGTGACTGACTCTTGAAATATCCCTGAAAGAGTCTTTCTTTTTATAGCAGTTAAAGACAGTGGTGGACTTCCCTGTGAATGATAATGATTGTAAGTGCTTATTATCGCAGAAGATTTTTGAGAATTAGATGGTTCACCTCAGTGACAACTACCTGCTCTGTCAATTATGCAATTATGGACAGGGAACAGAGTTGTTTGCAGAACAAACATTGTTTGGGTTAAAAAAGTTCCCCTTCTATACCATTTGTCTTCTCTTTTTTTCTCTGTTCCACTGTCTTTAAAACATTGGTGTCCAGAACACCATCGCTCTTGGGTAGAAAACTTCTCTGTGCTCTTCAATTTTCTCATTTCCGTGGTAATACTGCAAAATACTCAGTAAGCATATGCCTTCTCTAAAATATGAAATTCATTACTAATAGAACAAAGAACAAAGATCAATACAGCACAGGAACAGGCCCTTCGGCCCTCCAAGCCCGCGCCGCTCCCTGGTCCAAACTAGACCATTCTTTTGTATCCCTCCATTCCCACTCCGTTCATATGGCTGTCTAGATAAGTCTTAAATGTTCCCAGTGTGTCCGCCTATTTTGTATCCACATGCTGCCCCTTGGCAACTTCAATCTCCATATACATGCGGATGATACTCACTCCACCTCAACACCCCCTCGCTTGTTCCTTTCACTGTTGCTAAATTGTCAGACTGTTTTTCTGATGTCTAGTGCTGGATGAGCGGCAATTCCCTCCAACTAAAGACTGAGGAGGCTGAAACCATTCTCTCCATCCCCAGCACAAACCCTCCTCTCTAACAACAACTCTCCCCCTCTCCCCAGCAACAATCTGAAACTTAAACAATCTGTTTGGAATCTCGGTATTATGTCTATCTTCAACATGAGTATCTGATCTCATACCAGCGCCATCACCGAAACTGCCTATTTTCACTGTAATGTTGCCCGATTCCATCCCAGCCTCTATTGATCTGCTGCTGCAATCCTCACTCCTGCCTTCCTTACCTCTAGACTCAATTATTCCAAAATCTCCTCACAGGTTTCACATTTTACCTTCCTAGACTTGAGGTCATCCAAAACTCTCTTGACTCAGACCAAGTCCTGTTACTCTTGTGCTCATTGGGCTGAATTGGCAGTTGATTAAGCAGCATTGCATCCTTATTTTCAAATTCCCTCCATCGCTATGTCCCTTCCTATTGCTGCAATCTCATCCGGCCCCAAACCATTGAGATATCTGGCTCATCTAATTTTGGCCCCTGATTTAATTGTTGGTAAGATGCTTACAAAACTGGCTTGGGCATAGAAAGCAGAGAATAGCTGTGGAAGGATACTTTTCTAACTGGAGGACTGTGACAAGTGATGTTCCACAAGGATCAGTGCTGGGGCCTCTGTTGTTTGTAATATATATATATATATATATATAAATGATTTGGAGGAAAATGTAGGTGGTCTGATTAGTAAATTTGCAGATGATACAAAAATTGGGGGAGTAGCAGATAGTGAGGAGTACTGTCAGAGAATACAGCAGGATATAAATCCGCTGGAGACCTGGGCCGAAAGATGGCAGATGGAATTTAACTCGGACAAATGTGAGGTGATGTGATTTGGAAGGTCCACTGCAGAAGGAAAGTATACAATAAATGGTAGAGCCCTGAGAAATATTACAAAAGGATCTAGGTGTGTAGATCTACAGTTCCCTGAAGGTGTCAACTCAGGTGGACAAGGTGGTCAAGAAGGCATATGGCCTTCATTGGTCAGGGCATTGAGTATAGGAATTGGAAAATCATGTTGCAGCTGTATAAGACTTTGGTTCAGCCGCATTTGAAGTATTGTGTACAATTCTGGTCGCCACACTACTGGAAGGATGTTGATGCATTGGAAAGGGTGCAGAAGAGATTTACCAGGATGTTGCCTGGTTTGCAGCATATGGATTATGAAGAAAGGTTGAACAAACTTGGATTGTTTTCACTGGAGCGTCAGAGGATGAGGGGGGACCTGGTAGTGATTTACAAGATTATGACAGGCTTGGATAGAGTGGATAGTTAGAGTCTTTTTCCCAGGATCGAAGAGTCAATTACTCGGGGGCATAGATTGAAAGTGATAGGGGAGATGTTTAAAAGAAATGTAAGGGGCAAAATTTTCACACACAGGGTGGTGAATGCCTGGAACACGCTGCCGGAGGTGGTGGTGGAAGCAGATTCTATAACAACATTCAAGAGGCATCTGGATAGATACATGAATAGGCAGGGAGGGATATGGACCATGTAGAAGTAAGAAAATATGAGATTAGAGCAACATCTGTGTCAGCATAGACTTGTGGGCTGAAGGGCCTGTTCCTGTACTGTACTGTTCTTTGTTCAGCTGCCAAGGCACCAAGCTCCTGGAATTCTTCCTGAACCCCTCAGTCTCTCGACATCTCTTTCATTGATGAAGACATCCTGTCAAAACCTTTGAATCATTGAACTTTGCACCGACTCTCCGACAGAGTACCTTACCCAGGCCCACCCGCGTAACATCGAACATAGAACATAGAACATTACAGCACAGAACAGGCCCTTCGGCCCACGATGTTGTGCCGACCTTCATCTGAAACCAAGATCAAGCTATCCCACTCCCTACCATCCTGGTGTGCTCCATGTGCCTATCCAATAACCGCTTAAATGTTCCTAAAGTGTCTGACTCCACTATCACTGCAGGCAGTCCATTCCACACCCCAACCACTCTCTGCGTGAAGAACCTACCTCTGATATCCTTCCTATATCTCCCACCATGAACCCTATAGTTATGCCCCCTTGTAATAGCTCCATCCACCCGAGGAAATAGTCTTTGAACGTTCACTCGATCTATCCCCTTCATCATTTTATAAACCTCTATTAAGTCTCCCCTCAATCTCCTCCGCTCCAGAGAGAACAGCCCCAGCTCCCTCAACCTTTCCTCATAAGACCGACACTCCAAACCAGGCAGCATCCTGGTAAATCTCCTCTGCACTCTTTCCAGCGCTTCCACATCCTTCTTATAGTGAGGTGACCAGAACTGCACGCAATATTCCAAATGCGGTCTCACCAAGGTCCTGTACAGTTGCAGCATAACCCCACGGCTCTTAAACTCCAACCCCCTGTTAATAAAAGCTAACACACTATATGCCTTCTTCACAGCTCTATCCACTTGAGTGGCAACCTTTAGAGATCTGTGGATATGGACCCCAAGATCTCTCTGTTCCTCCACAGTCTTCAGAACCCTACCTTTGACCCTGTAATCCACATTTAAATTAGTCCTACCAAAATGAATCACCTCACATTTATCAGGGTTAAACTCCATTTGCCATTTTTCAGCCCAGCTTTGCATCCTATCTATGTCTCTTTGCAGCCTACAACAGCCCTCCACCTCATCCACTACTCCACCAATCTTGGTGTCATCAGCAAATTTACTGATCCACCCTTCAGCCCCCTCCTCTAAGTCATTAATAAAAATCACAAAGAGCAGAGGACCAAGCACCGATCCCTGCGGCACTCCGCTAGCAACCTGCCTCCAGTCCGAAAATTTTCCATCCACCACCACCCTCTGTCTTCGATCAGATAGCCAGTTACCTATCCAATTGGCCAACTTTCCCTCTATCCCACACCTCCTTACTTTCATCATAAGCCGACCATGGGGGACCTTATCAAACGCCTTGCTAAAATCCATGTATATGACATCAACCGCCCTACCTTCATCAACACACCTAGTTACCTCCTCAAAAAATTCTATCAAATTTGTGAGGCACGATTTGCCCTTCACAAATCCGTGCTGACTATCCCGGATTAATCCGCATCTTTCTAAACGGTCGTAAATCCCATCCCTAAGGACCTTTTCCATCAATTTACCAACCACCGAAGTCAGACTAACCGGTCTATAATTACCAGGGTCATTTCTATTCCCTTTCTTAAACAGAGGAACAACATTCGCCACTCTCCAGTCCTCTGGCACCATCCCCGTGGACAGCGAGGACCCAAAGATCAAAGCCAAAGGCTCTGCAATCTCATCCCTCGCCTCCCAAAGAATCCTAGGATACATTTCATCAGGCCCAGGGGACTTATCGACCTTCAGTTTATTCAAAACTGCCAGGACATCCTCCCTCCGAACATCTATTTCCTCCAGCCTATTAGCCTGTAACACCTTCTCTTCCTGAAAAACATGGCCCCTCTCCTTGGTGAACACTGAAGAAAAGTATTCATTCATCACCTCGCCTATCTCTACTGATTCCATACACAAGTTCCCACCACTGTCCTTGACCGGCCCTAACCTCACCCTGGTCATTCTTTTATTCCTCACATAAGAGTAAAAAGCCTTGGGGTTTTCCTTGATCCGACCCGCCAAGGACTTCTCATGTCCCCTCCTAGCTCTCCTCAGCCCCTTTTTTACCCCAAATGTGTAACCCCACATTTACTCTGCTAATCCCCCTAGCCTACACATCTTTGGACACTAAGGGGCAACTTAGCATCCACCTAAAGTGCACCTTTGGGCTGTGGGAGGAAACCGGAGCACCCAGAGGAAACCCACGCAGAAACGAGGAGAATGTACAAACTCCACACAAACACACCCAAGGCTGGAATTGAACCCTGTGAGGCAGCAGTGCTAACCATTGTGCCACCATGCTGTCCTTTGATTTTGGCCATCTATATATACATCTATATCCCCATCTCATATACCTTTCTGTGGCTCAGTGTCAAATTTTATTTTATAATGCTCTTGCGAAGAACCTTGGGATGATTTTTTAAATGTTAGAAGTACTATATAAATACTCATTTTTGTTGTTGTACTGTACGATTTAGCTGTTGTAGCTTGTTCCATCTTATGCTGATTCGACACCATATTCTCATCATATATACGCTGGGCTTAGGTCACAGTTGGTATGTTGGGTTAATACAAAGTACAAATAAGATTGGCTGAAGAAGTTAAATATTTCAAACTGAATAACAAATTTGAATTTAAGAAATATGCTGGCAGGGACTTAGAAATAAATGTGAAGAAACTGCTGTTAGGTGTACAGTTCTTACAATAATTACTGGTGGATCTCCTATACTGTTGCTTATGATCACAGAAATGCTAGAATAAGTTTTCTGTGTGTAGTTTTTGGGCAGAGGGCAGACAGAACAAGCCAGTCACTCACCTGTTAATGTCAGTGAAAGCACTGGCCCATAGTTAGGTTCAGGTCTCATTAACACAGGAATGACAGGCTGCCGGAAGAAATATTCTATCGTTATCATTTGAAAATCTCCCTCAATGTTTTACAAAATAGGGCTGTAGTCTGATGAAACACCTGATGCATCACCAAACTATTAACTTACAATGACTGGGGGAAAAAAACATTTTTATTTTATAGTATTATGGAACACTAATGAAAATTATTGCAAAAAGAGGCTTGAATAATTTCACAGATACACTTGGTTTGCCTTCTCCTTTCTAAGGAATTTGCATAAGACGAAACTGAAAATTGATCAATTCAAAACCACAGATAGTATATCTGCATATCAGCCAATCAGTCAGAAGTAATTTTAATTAAGGTGAAATACATTTGCAGAGAAGTGAAGTCGTCAACAAAAGCAAAAAGTCAAGATATCGGAAAATTGTCTAATTTGCATTTAAGGGAGAGTAATGTTAGGATGCGATGCAAGATGTGACACAGGAATTATGATAAAACCAAATGTTAGATGTATCATCTGTACTTGTGGTATATTAAAATTGGTGCAAACGTAGCATGTTCCTTTCTCTTTAATACCTCAATAGGATTTCCTATCATGTGGGTTATTGGCAGCTGACACAGGCCCCTCATCATACTGGTGGCTCAATTTATTTCACTAGATGCAACTTTGGAAATGCTAGATCCCCATCCCCCCGCCATCTCACAACTCAGCCATATTTCTGAACCTTCACAAGTCCACAATTTACAGGAATATAGGAACAGGAGTAGGTCACTTCGCCTCCCGTGCCCTCTCCACCGTTTGATAAGATCATGGCTGATCTGCGGCCTGGCTACATGTACCTGCCCTAGGCCCATATCCCTTGATAACCCTGCTCAATAAAAAAAAAATTCTATCTCAGACTTGAACCTAATTTCTATCTCAGACTTAAACGTAACGATTGAACCAGCATCACCACTGTTTGAAGAAGAGAATTCCTCCACCACTCTGCATGTAGAAGCGTTTTCTAACATCTCCTCTGAACGGTTTGGCCCTAATTTTTAGATTATGGCTCCATGAAGGTTGAAGAGCATTCAACTAGTGGAAAAAGTTTATCCTTATCCACCCTGTCCTTCACTATAAATATTTTGTAAACTTCTATCAGATTACCCCTCAACCTTCGGAATTTGAGAATAAAGGCCTAATTTGTCTAATCTCTCCTTGTAACTTAATCCCTGAAGTCCAGGTATCATTTTTGTAAACCTGCGTTGAACTCCCTCCAGGGCCAAAACAGTCTTCCTAAGGTGTGGTGCCCTTACCTGCTCACAGTACTCTACGTGGAGTCTAATTAGGGTTTGTACAACTGCAGCATAACATTTGCATCCCTTTACTCCAGCCCTTTAGATATGAAGGCCAGCCTTTTGTTGGCCTTGACTATGTTCTGCACCTGTTCATGGCATTTTATGGAGCTATGCACCTGAACCCCCAAATCTTGTTGGACAGCCATTGAATTTAACTTCGTGCCTTCAAAAAAATATCCCGATCTATCCTTCTTTTGATCCAAAATGGGCAACCTCACACGTGTTAATATTAAAATACATTTGCCACAGCTTGGCCGATCAACAGTTTTATGCTGTCCTCAACAATATCCTACAATGCTGCCCAATTCTGTGTCGTCCACAAATCTGGATATTTGACTTTTATGCCATTATCTAAGTCGTTAATGAATATTGTAAACAATTGAGGCCCCAAGATCCCTGTGGGACACCATGAGTCACATCCTCCCAGTTTGAGTACTTACCCATTGCTACAACTTTCTGCTTCTTGTTGCTCAACCAATTTCCTATCCATGTCAGCAATCTACCTTCAATTCCATGGGCTTCCATCTCAGATAACAATCGCTTGCGTGGGACTTTATTAAAAGTCACCTGGAAATCTATATAAATGACATCCATTGACTTGCCTCTGTCCACCATCTTTGTCACCTCTTCAAAGAATTCTATGAGGTTTTCCAGGCATGGCCTATCCTTCGTGAATCCATGCTGACTCTCCCCGATTAACTGAAATTTCTCAAGGTGATCAGTTACATTATCCTTGATTAATAACTCCAACAATTTTCCCACCACAGATGTTAGATTAACTGGTCTGTAATCCTCTGGTTTCCCTCTGTCACCCTTCTTAAAGAACGGAGCGATGTGAGCCAATTTCCAATCCAGGGGTATGACTCCTGAATCAATGCACAAATTAACTCTCATCCTCTCTGCTCAGATTTATAGTATGTGTTGGTAGGTTTCAGTTTTTATTGAATAATAGCAGATTTATATTAACTTATATGATGGAGTTGAAGGTGAACAGATAAATTTAAACATTGACGTGGAAATAAACATTCTACTCGGTATGGTCGCCATTAATGGTAATGTTACTGGACTAGTAATCCCGAAGCTTGGATCAACAAACTGGTGATATGAATTCAAATACTTCCACATCAGTTACTGACATTGAATTTACTTAATTTAGTAAACCTGGAATTAAAAAGCTAGCATCCGTAATGTTGATTAAGAAGCTGTCAAATAGCTGTAAAAACCTCACTCAACCTCAAGAAATATGTTGTCCTTCCCCAGTCTATCTCCAGATTCACTGTAATCTGGTTGACTCCTAACTGTTCTCTAAAGTGGTGCAGCAAGCCACTCGCTTCTGTCAAAGCACTACAAAAAAAAA
Source organism: Mustelus asterias (assembly GCF_964213995.1). Lineage (NCBI taxonomy): Eukaryota > Metazoa > Chordata > Chondrichthyes > Carcharhiniformes > Triakidae > Mustelus > Mustelus asterias. The sequence continues at coordinate 53,214,093 of NC_135811.1, forward strand.
GTGCCAAGAGAAACAACCTCGCAGCATCTACCCTATCAAGCCCTCTCAGAATCTTATGTTTCAATGGGATTTTTGTGGACTCCAAACAGCATAAGCCAATTCTAATCAGTCTCTCCTCAAGAGAACCCTTTCACTCCAGGCATCAATCTAACGAGCCTTCGTTGCACTCCCTCTAAGACAAATGTATCCTTCCGTGAGTCTGGAAATAAAAATAGTTTCAACACAGCACTCCAGGTGAGTCTCGCCAAAGTCCCATACAATTGCAGCAAGCTTTCCCAACTCTTGCTCCAACAGTTTTACCAACTAATTGCTTGTGCTTTCATGGGACGCGAGTGTCACTGGCAAAGCCAACATTTGTTGCCCATTCCTAACTGCCCATGAACTCAGTGATTTTCCATCACTATATTAGAGGGCCGTTAAGACTCAATCACATTGCAATAGGTCTGGAGTCACATGTACGCCGGACTGGGTAAGGATTATGGATTTCCTTTCCTAAAGGACATTAGTGGACCAGATGGGTTTTTATGACAATTGATTTGCGATTCATGATTACTGACTAGCTTTTCAATTCCACATTATGAATTAACTTGAAGCTGTGTCCCCAGACATTAGCTTGGGCTTCAGGAGTATAAATTCAGTGACATTACCACTGTACCACTGCATGTCAACCTTTTGCGATTCATATTTGAGCATACTCAAAACATTCTGAACATGAATATTTAGCTTCTCACGATTCAAAGTATATATTTTTTTCCATCAAACTGTATAGCCTCATATTTCCCCATATTATACTCCATCTGCCAACATCTTGCCTATTCACCTATCCTGTCTATATCTCTTTACAGACCCTTAGGGCTGTAGCTTTGCATGGGATTTGGGACCCCAACACTGGGACCACGTGGAGGTTCAGAGCCTGTACTTGCTGTCAGCAAGACCAGCAGCACAATCTCCTGGGCAGCAGCCTCCGAATTGGCCACCTTTTCCTTATTCCCCATTATAAATTCTTCTGTCTCAGCTTCGAAGGCACCTCAGGTTTACTCTTTCTTTTTGTATTCTGCAGAAGCTCCAACAATCTGTTTTTACATTTCTTGTAGTTCAGTCTCATTTTCTACTTACCCCCTCGTTATCATTTTTGATCATTCTTGCTGTCCTAAAACTCTTCCAATTTTCAGGCTGACAATTCTTCTTGCCAGTATCATTTTAATTCAATGCTACCTTTAACAGATGGATCATTGTAATCACAGAGCTATATTTCTCAAAATAAGATCTTTCTTGAGGTTATAAAATGTATTTTTAATCATTCATCATTGTTTATGCACCCTTCATACCATGTAATTGCCTTCATTTAAGTTTAGTATTCTAGTTTCAGACTTCCGTACATCACTCTCAAACTCAATATAAATTCTATCATGTTAGGATCACTGTTCCCCAGAGGATCTCTTATAATAAGATTATTCATAGAACTTGTCCCACTACACAACACAAATTTAAAATAGCCTCTTCTTCCCTGGTTGCTTCCACAATGAATTGTCTCAAATGCATTTGATGAATTTGTCCTTCAAACTACTTTTGCCAATTTGATTTGTCAAGTTGAAATGAAGATTCAAGTTTCCCAAGATTATGGTATTGCTTTTGTTGCAAGCTCATTTTGTTTCCTGATTAATTCTCAGCCCAACTATATTTTTACTTTGAGGGGACCTAGAAACAGTCCTCACCAGTATTATACATTGATTGTTATTTCTTACTTCCATCCATCCTGATTCTACTTCTTGCTCTTCCAACCCAGGATCCTTCTTCACCAGTGACTTTTAGAGATGTTTGTCTATATTTTATACCATTCATTATATCATCCATTATTATCAGGGTTACCTTCCAACCTTTTGGGGGAAAGCTAACTATAGCCGGATTAGGCAGGAATTGGTGGCCGTTGATTGGGAGAGGCTATTCGGGGGTAAGTCCATGTCTGGCATGTGGGAGTCTTTTAAGGAACAGTTGATAAGGCTGCAGGACAGGCATGTGCCTGTAAAAAGGAAGGATAGGAAAGGTAGGATTTGAGAGCCATGGATAACCAGGGAAATTGAGGATCTGATCAAAAAGAAAAGAGAGGCGTACGTTAAGTCCAGGCAACTGAAAACAGATGGAGCTCTGGAGGAACACAGAGAGAGTAGGAAAGAACTCAAATGGGGAGTTAGAAGGGCAAAAAGAGGGCATGAAATGTTCTTGGCAGATAGGATTAAGGAGAATCTTAAGGCATTTTATTCAGATGTTAGGAACAAAAGAGTTGTCAGGGAAAAAGTCGGACCTCTCAGGGACAAAGGAGGGGAATTATGCTTAGAATCCAAGGGAATAGGGGAGATCCTAAATGAATACTTTGCATCGGTATTCACAAAGGAGAGGGACTTGTTGACTGGGAGTGTCTCAGAGGGAGGTGTTGACCTGTTAGAGAGAATCTCCATTACAAGGGAGGAAGTGTTAGGTTTTTTAGGTAACATTAAAACTGACAAATCCCCAGGGCCTGATGGCACCTATCCTAGACTGTTCAGGGAGACAAGAGATGTAATTGCTAGGCCTCTGACGGAAATCTTTGTCTCTTCATTGGACACAGGTGAGGTCCCTGAGGATTGGAGGATAGCGAATGTGGTACCGTTATTTAAGCAGGGAAGCAGGGATAACCCGGATATTTATAGGCCAGTGAGCTTGACATCCGTGGTAGTGAAGTTGTTGGAGAGGGTTCTTAGAGACAGGATGTATGCGCATTTAGAACGGAACAATCTCATGAGTGACAGACAGCATGGTTTTGTATGAGGGAGGTCGTGCCTTACAAATTTGGTGGAGTTTTTTGAGGAAGTGACAAAAACGGTTGACGAAGGAAGGGATAACGAAGGATGTCATCTATATGGATTTCAGTAAGGCATTTGACAAAGTCCCTCATGGCAGGTTGGTTAAGAAGGGTAAGGCTCATGGGATACAAGGAGGTGGCTAGATGGGTAGAAAACTGGCCACAGGAGACAGAGGGTAACAGTCGAAGGGTCTTTTTCCAGCTGGAGGTCTGTGACCAGTGGTGTTCCGCACAGCTCTGTACTGGGACCTCTGCTATTTGTGATATATATAAATGATTTGGAAGAAGGTGTAACTGGTGTTATCAGCAAGTTTGCGGATGACACGAAGATGGCTGGATTTGCGGATAGCAATGAACATTGTGGTACAATACAGCAGGATATAGATAGGCTGGAAAATTGGGCGGAGAAATGGCAGATGGAATTTAATCCAGATAAATGCGAAGTGATGCATTTTGGAAGAAATAATGTAGGGGGGAGTTATACAATAAATGGCAGAGCCATCAAGAGTATAGAAACACAGAGGGACCTAGGTGTGCAAGTCCACAAATCTTTGAAGGTGGCAGCACAGGTGGAGAAGGTGGTGAAGAAGGCATATGGTATGCTTGCCTTTCTAGGACGGGGTATAGAGTATAAAAGCTGGAGTCTGATGTTGCAGCTGTATAGAACGCTGGGTAGGTCACATTTGGAGTACTGTGTCCAGTTCTGGTCGCCGCACTACCAGAAGGATGTGGAGGCTTTAGAGAAAGTGCAGGGAAGATTTACCAGGATGTTGCCTGGTATGGAGGGTCTTAGCTATGAGGAGAGATTGGGTAAACTGGGCTTGTTCTCCCTGGAAAGACAGAGAATGAGGGGAGACCTAATAGAGGTGTACAAAATTATGAAGGGTTATAGATAGGGTGAAGAGTGGGAAGCTTTTTCCCAGGTCGGAGGTGACGATCACGAGCTCAAGGTGAGAGGGGCGAGGTATAACTCAGATATCAGAGGGACGTATTTTACACAGAGAGTGGTGGGGGCCTGGAATGCGCTGCCAAGTAGGTTGGTGGAGGCAGACACGCTGGCATCGTTTAAGATTTACCTGGATAGTCACATGAGCAGTCTGGGAATGGAGGGATACAAATGAATGGTCTAGTTGGACCAATGAGCGGCACAGGCTTGGAGGGCCGAAGGGCCTGTTTCCTGTGTTGTACTGTTCTTTGTTCTTTTCCATTTTGTCTGTCTTTTTGAAACAATAAGCAGCCTGAAATATTTAGCTTCCAACCTTGGTCACTATGCAATCTTTCTAATTTGTGGTACAAGCACCCATCAGAGGTTGGACAAAGTTCCAACCTGCAACACACGAACCCACTAAAATCCCGCCAGAGAAATTTCATGAATCAAGTACGCATAGAAAAAACAAACCTGTGGAATTATGAGGCACTGTTTCCTGAAGTATCAAAGAACACAGACTCTCTCTTTATGCATCCTCATTGTCCAAGGGTTGCTAATCATAGCTCATGCCATGCTACCACAATTCAAGGAGTCAGGTTCCAAGTACTACCTCAGCTAGTATGGGGATTAACTCCACTTTTGTTGGCATTATTTAGCAACGTACTCTATCCAACTGAGTTAACTAACCCCTAGTTCTCTTGTACCAGCTCAGAAGACAAGGTCAAGATTTGAAACAAGGTTGCTGCTGCTTACATGTCTAAAGGCTCCCACTAAACCCACACCCCTGACAGACTTAGAGAAAGTGACTTCTTGCTACAATATAATTGACTTGAGAATAAAGAGAATTAAATAATAATTTTTATCACTATATTTAGATATTAGGCATTCACATAATTAAAAATTGGTGTTGTCCACACAAGTGCAGCTGGCAAACAGCCCAAAGCACCTTTCTAACTGAATAAAACATTTTGGCTTCTGTCTGAGAAAGCCATTGAAGTATTTGAACTATGTTGAACTGTGTTGGTCAATCTGTGTTTGCAAGAAATGAACACGTATCAAGGCCGGTCCAAAGTACTGCTCTGGAAAAAATAGAACTATAATATGCTGCACTTAACAGGCATTAACAAATTAAATGACCCCTTGTCTTACAAGAACAATTTAGAAATGCATATAAATATATTTGACATATAAAACCAGCATGCAACAATTTGCCTTTAACAGAGCAAATCATCCCACAATACTTCCCAAGAGCATAATAAAAAAATTGACACAGATCCAAAGGAGGACACTGGATTAGCACTGGTGACTGGCGAAAGATGAACCTTAAAGGAGGAGAAAGGGGTGGAAGGTTAGAGCAATTATGGGAGAAAATTTGGAGCCTAAATAGTGGGACAAAAGGAATGAAGGATACAAGGAAGCAGGAACACAAGAAATAGAAGCAAGAGTAGGCCACCAGGCAATTCAAGCCTGGCCCGCCATTCAATACGATCATGGCCGATCTATGTCGGCCTCAGCTCCTTTTCGGTGCCATTTCCTCAGCCCTCTATCCCTCGATCTATCAAATTTTTATCGACCTCCACTTTGAATACTTCTAATAATCCAGCCTCCACCACCCTTTGGGGCACAGAACTCCAGAGATTCATCACCCTCTGCAAGAAGAAATTTCTATACATCTCCATTTAAGTGACCGGCCCTTCATCTTATAGCTACGTCCCCTTGTTCAAGACTCTCCCACTAGTGAAAACATCTCACCATTTACCCTGTCAAGCCCCCTCAGGATCTTATATGTTTGTTAAGGTCATCCCTCACTCTTCTAAACTCCAAGGAATATAGACCCAGACTATTTAGTCTCTCTTGATAGGACAACCCTCTCATCCCAGGAAGTTGCCTGGTGAACCTCCTTTGGATGGCCTCCAATGTTACTATACCTTTTTTAGGTAAGGGAACCAAAACTGTATGTGGTATTCCAAGTGGGACCTCACCAGTAGCCTGTACAATTGTAACAAAACCTCCCTATTTTTAAACTCTAACCACTTTGCAATAAAGGCCAAAACACTGTTAGACAATAAAATATAGGAGCAGTATCAGGCCTTTCAGCCCATTGAGTCAGCCCTGCTATTCAATCATGGTTGATAAGTTTCTCAACCCATTCTCCCACCTTTTCTCCATAACCTTTCATTCACTTACCAATCAAGAACCTATCTATCTTTGTCTTAAATACACTCAATGACCTGGCCTCCACAGCCTTCTGGGGCAATGAATTCCATAGATTCACCACACTCTGGCTGAAGAAATTCCTCCTCATCTCAGTTCTAAAGGATCACCTCTTTATGCTGAGGTTGTGCCCCTGGATCTTAGTCTCTCCTACTAATGGAAACTTCTTTCCCATGTCCACTCTATCCAGGCCTTTCAGTATCCTACAAGTTTCAATGAGATCCGCCCTCATCCTTCCAAACTCCATCAAGTACAAACCCAGAGTCCTCAAATGCTCCTCATACGTAAAGCTTTTCATTCCCAGGATCATTCTCCTGAACCTCATCTGGACTCTCTCCAAGGCCAGCACATCCTTCCTTAGATACAGAGCTCAAAATTGCTCACAACACTCCAAATGTGGTCTGACCAGAGCCTTATAAAGCCTCAGCAGCACATGGCTGCTTTTAAATACTAGTCCTCTCAAAATTAATGCGAACATTGCATTTGTCTTCCTAACTACCAACTCAAGCTGCAAATTAACCTTGAGACTCCTGAACTAGGACTCCCAAGTCCCTTTGCGCTTCCAATTTCTGAATTATCTCCCCATTTAGAAAATAGTCTATGTCTCTATTCTTCCTACCAAAGTGAATAACCTCACACTTTCCTATGTTGTATTACATCTGCCACTTCTGTTCACACCAGAGACCAGAGATCGAGGAACACTCCCTGCAGCTTATGAAAATAGCCAATAGGAAAAAAAAAGTTAATTCTGTATGTGCTGAAACCAATAAGAAATAATCCAATAAACAATCCTTTCTTGTTGGTCACCACATAAGTGAATGCTTCACATTTTTCACAGTCTATTTGCCTTCTCTTGAAGGTTAGAAATATTCACTTGAATTTCAGATCTGAATGGCTTTCGCAAAAACTGGAGTAAAATTATAATTTTGAGTCAACACTGACAGGATGTTAAATATCTCTGATATATTTTCACACAAAGTCCAAGGCCAGTTCTGGGCACAGTGCTGGGCCATCGTATACAATTTATCTCTGCATTACAGTGACTTTTAGAGAGGTTTGTCCATATTTTATACCGTTCAATGTGTCATGGCATTCAAGTTATTTGACATTTATGCTTGGTGGGGGAAAAGAAATGCAAATTGTTGACTCAGATTACCAGTCACCCTGTTCCATCCTTGCCAACCTACCGGAAATTACTTTGGATATGAATATATTCATTAAGTTTCTACTGTACAATGTGCACAATGTAGTGTTCCCCTGAAATTGTGTCAGATGAAGTCTAAGAAAGTAGATTTAGAAGTGTGGCCGTTTTGAGATAATTTCATTCCACTTGCAAAAGGAAAAGAAATGCTTGCATTTATATGGTATCTTATGTTGTCAAAAGATTTTAATAAGTCTGAATTGCTGTATTGGAATGCACTGATTGTTACATTCACAAATGCGGCAACCTTTCTTTGTCAGTTGAACATTAATGGAAAAAGATGTACCAACTAATTTGAAAAAAAATGACATGGTCTTCACATGTTATTCTATGGATGCAGCATGCAGCAAGTCTGTGTAACAGTGCTACATTTGTGAGCTGGACAAAGCAAAACCATTGCCTTGACAAGAGAACCATTGTAAGTATGGCCTATTGACCTTTCATGTGGCAGTATTGCAAAGGTTGTTACAGATCTATTCAATCGAGATATGCCTAATTGTCATATTGTTCATTACGTAATTGATTTTCCTGAAAAAACCTTCAGGTTTTAATAAAAGTATATTAAAATCTGCAGCAATCAATACTGGGCTGTGAAAGTACAATACTGTACCCCTGTGTGATGTACAAAAGTTCAATTTCCTCCCTGCTGCCATACAAGTCATTTGTAAGAATGGAATTTCTCCGTGTTTTGTAGCAGAGAACTCATTTATTCTTCTCCACAAACTATTTATTAATTATCGATCTGCTCAAAGTACCTACACTGTGTAGAGCCTTGATGTTTGCTATGTATTTAAGTGCCTTTTCCACACAAAAGGAAATTATACAAAATATTCCATGAAGGAATTGCACTGAATTCACTGTTATTTTGTATTGATTTAGCAGTCGTTAATACAGGGTATAATAATGTAAGTTGTAAATTACAGTGTTACACCTTGAATAAGCTTTATTGGTCTGCAAAAATCAGATTACTGATGGGAAGAAAAAGAAAATAAAACCAGAACATCTTTCCCCTGCACCTAGACATTAGGTTGATTGACAGGATCCATGGCATCACCTGGTAGCTGTAGGATATTCTTCACTTGCACACAGAGGTTATTGGGCCAACAAATGGGATACTTTTCATGGGATGACATGTGCCTTTCAGAAGTTACGGGAAATTATTAGCTGGCGGCGAGATGAGAATAACGGATACAGCACAGGTCTGATTTTGACTGACCACAGATCTCAGCATGGGCACGAGATGTGCTGATCTGTGCTCCACTATTTTGAGAATATTCAGCATTCTGTTTGCTTTGTTAAATCCTATTCTGCAGAGTTGTACAGGTAGCAAATCCCAATGTGTTTTATTTTTCTCTACAATTATCAAATAACCATTCTGCAGCTTTTGTGTATGACAATAAGCAACATAATATGAAGCATCATATCCATGGAAGGCAGCAAATGGCTACACATCATCTCATCTGCTTATCATCAGTACATTTGTTGAATGACAAAATTCCTTGCCGTCCTCAGCTGAGGTATTATGATAAATGAAAGATAGCAGTCCGACAACATAACATGCTCAAGTTCAATGAATTTATAAATTTGTTCATGAATTAATACAGTAAAATATTTGTTTTGCACCTCAGTGTGAAGAAAATATTTTATTGCAGCATGTGTGAAACTCCATAAATCTTTATGTGCTAAAACAGGTTTGCTATACATATAAATTTCATATTGGATAATTTACCTTAATTGTATTTCTGTTCAGCATTGCCATTTAAGCCTTCATACTATTGCATTATTCAAATCTGCAAAACAAGCACAAAAAGAGTGTTTAGAATTTCTTTAAGAAAAGGTTATGATCCAAAATAATCTACTTCCAGCCTGCATCTTTACAGCCATTTGTCTCAATTGCTCTGGGTTTACTTTGCATTTTCACACACAACATGACACCTGCCCAGAAGTAGTTCTATATCCAGCATACTGAAACGTTAAAAACCTTGGCTTCCATTACAATGTCTGTTGGGGATGTTAACAATCAGTTGAGTAAATGCTCATAAAATGAAACACTTAGACTTTGAGTTATTCCTTTTTATAGCTCATGGAATTTCTCTAATGCTCTTTCTTCTGTGTCGCCAATACACAGTCCAGATACCATTGCAATACAGGAGTGCGGTGAAGGCAACTGCTCTTCACCAGGACCTTTGCTGACTTGTCAAATATTGATTGCCATAAGTTTGAGCTGGTTGGAGGTGGGGATGGGAGGGGAATTCACCAGCCCCCTTCGCCACTAGCAGAAATCCCAATGGTCCACGCAATAGGGCGTCGGGGCTAAAACAGAATTGCCACCAGACAGCAAGGTATATATCAATTACCCAGTCTACCTCGATCAGGTTCCCGCCCAGAGTGGGCGAGTACCCGATGAGCATTCAAAACACCTATTTTAAATGTGATTAGCATGCTTGAAGCCAGATTCAAACTCATCCTGCCATTTATCCGCCTCCCCAGGGTAAGGGGGGGGGAGGAGGTGGCAGGGGGCTTCGGTGCTGGTCATGACTAGCCTGGATTTGGCACATTGGGCCCTTAGGGTGGGGTGTCATGGAGGTACGTCAAGTTTCCATGTGCCCCTCTGCTGCTGCCAAGCTGCAGAGGGAGGGTCCCCCAATGGTCCTGGAGGTTGGGTGGGCTCGGGCTTGCAAATCAGGCGCAGAGTGGGCAATGACACTGCAGCCGTCTGAAAAGAGTGGATCATGTCTGTCTATGGTAGTCTGTTTACTTTTGGCACAGAGACGAGGCAGTATTCAGTGTTTAATATTGACACCTGAGGGCAGTTAATCTTTGATGAGGTGGGTAGTTGCTGTCAAGCGATTTGCCTCTGCCACATTCTCCAGATCCAAAAGGAAGACCGTCAAACAAATGCTAGTGTCCTTCTGGTCCACAAATATAAGAACATAAGAACTAGGAGCAGGAGTAGGTCATCTGGCCCCTCGAGCCGGCTCCGCCATTCAATAAGATCATGGTTGATCTTTTTGTGGACTCAGCTCCACTTACCCGCCTGCTCACCATAACCCTTAATTCATTTACTGTTCAAAAATTTATCTATCCTTGCCTTAAAAACATTCAATGAGGTAGCCTCAACTGCTTCCCTGGGCAAGGAATTCCACAGATTCACAACCCTTTGTGTGAAGAAGTTCCTCCTCAACTCAATCCTAAATCTGCTTCCCCTTATTTTGAGGCTATGCCCCCTAGTTCTAGTTTCACCGCCAGTGGAAACAACTTCCCTGCTTCTATCTTATCTATTCCCTTCATAATCGTATATGTTTCTATAAGATCTCCCCTGATTCTTCTGAATTCCAATGAGTATAGCCCCAGTCTACTCAGTCTCTCCTCATAAGCCAACCCTCTCAACTCCGGAATCAAACTAGTGAATCTCCTCTGCACCCCCTCCAGTGCCAGTATATCCTTTCTCAAGTAAGGAGACCACAACTGTACGCAGTACTCTAGGTGTGGCCTCACCAGCTGCAACATAATCTCGCTGTTTTTAAACTCCATCCCTCTAGCAATGAAGGACAAAATTACATTTGCCTTCTTAATTACCTGCTGCACCTGCAAACCAACTCCTTGAGATTCCTGCACAAGGACACCCAGGTCCCACTGCACAGCAGCATGCTGCAATTTTTTACCATTTAAATAATAGTCTATTTTGCTGTTATTCCTACCAAAATGGATGACCTCACATTTACCAACATTGTACTCCATCTGCCAGACCCTCGCCCACTCACTTAGATTATCTATATCCCTTTGCAGACTTTCAGCGTCCTCTGCACACTTTGCTCTTCCACCCATCTTAGTGTCATCTGCAAATTTTGACACACTACACTTGGTCCCCAACTCTAAATCATCGATATAAATCGTAAACAATTGCGGTCCCAACACTGATCCCTGAGGCACACCATTAGTCACTGATCACCAACCAGAAAAACACCCATTTACCCCCACTCTTTGCTTTCTGTTAGTTAACCAATCCTATATCCATGCTAATACATTACCCGTAACACTGTGCACCTTTATCTTATGTAGCAGTCTTTGGTGCGGCACCTTGTCAAATGCCTTCTGGAAATCCAGATACACCACATCCATAGGTTCCCCATTATCCACTGCACATGTAACGTTCTCAAAGAATTCCACCAACTTAGTCAAACATGACCTGCCCTTCATGAACCCATGCTGCATCTTACCAATGGGACAATTTATATCCAGATGTCTCGCTATTTCCTCCTTGATCTTAGATTCAAGCATTTTTCCTACTACAGAAGTTAAGCTAACTGGCCTATAGTTACCTGCATTTTGTCTACCTCCTTTTTTAAACAGTGGTGTCACATTTGCTGTTTTCCAATCTGCGGGAACCACCCCAAAGTCCAGCGAATTTTGGTAAATTACCACTAGTGCATTTGCTATTTCATGCAGGTAAAACTCCTGCCAAATCTACTTCAATCAACTGGACATTGTACCTAGATGGCCAATGACTGTCCATCCTGCTTGGCCCTGGGGTTCTCTCAACTCTCAGATGGTCAACATTGTAGTGGAGGACAAAGAAAATACTTCAAAGACATTCTGAAGCTCTCCTTGAATTATGGTGGCATTAACCTTAAGGATTGGGAGGAGCTTGTTACCAACTATTCAGAACTGCAAACCCTTGCCCATGAAATTGCGTCATGCTTTCAGTCCAAATGCCTTGCTGATCATGCAGAGCAGTGGCAGAAAAAGGAAGGAAAGAAAAGGAAACAATTCCTGCACTACAGATCCCACTACACGCTGAAACATCCTGCCCTATGTGTCAAAAGATCTGCAAATCAAGATTCCTCCCCTTCAGTCACATGAAGACCCATAGCAGAAACTTGTGAATTTGAGATGTCATCCTTCAACAAGTGACAGCTGGTGACAACGATTATAGTTGTTTAGGATCCATCTTATAGATCATTCTTGTATCCTATGCACATCATGCCTAAGGAGGTTACAACTTCAAAGTGCAACACAGAACTTAAAATCTTGCCACATTCAGATCTTTTGGGACCCTAAGATTTTAAATTATTTTAAAATAACCTAGCTGCCTGACGTGCAACCATGTTTATTGCCAGGTTGACATGTAGGCTGTGCGCATGTCCATCCTTGAGTTTGTGTTGCATCAGAGACAACCTTTCTGCCATGATACCCAGACGCCCCTTTAAGACCTCACTGCCAACCAGAAGAACAGTCTCCCTCACCAATTCACCTGCACAAGGAGATGTTTGACAGGGGCTCTGGGCCACCTGCCTGACTGAAGTCGGTGGCACTTGCCTAACGCATCCTCTGGAAATTCTCCATGTTCTCCAGCATCAAGAAGACAAAATATATTCCAAGGTGGAAGATATGACCAACAAGGTGGAAGATATGACCAGCAAACTGGAAATGTTCTTCATCCCAGTGAATGGCCTCTAACTAATGGGTGGGAACACTGGGGGAAAAAAACTGAAATGTAAAAATAAAAGCTCTCCAAATTAAATAATATAAATGAAAATCGGTAAGGAAAAACACAAAAATCATTATCAAGAGGGAAGTCCTGATCAAAAAGGCACACAAAACAAACTCGATGTTCTGTGCTTGCTAAATGCTCCTGTTTTAATACAGCACACGTGTTAACTTTATATTTCTGGAGCAACCCATTGGGATATGCAGGTTAGGGAGCCCATCATTTAAATAATTTTGAAAGGTTGAGTGATGCTCACGCTGTAGAGGATTGTGACCCTCCTCCATCCCCATGGTTCCCAGGGCAGGATGCTTTCAATTCTTTTCAACATTTGGCCTCTGCTGCACAGTTTCTTGCTCCCCTGTGTTAATAGTGAGCCTGCACTCTCCATGTGTAGGAATGACATTTTGCCTCTACCTTTCAGAAAAAAAACACATTGCACTGATGACAGCTGCTCCAACTTGTTATGATCATCACTGATGAAAAAAAATAATTGGAAAAATCAAGTTATTGCCTTGGCAATTCTGTTGACCCAACCTGAAGTCAGCTGCTTTACCCAGATTTTTGCTGAGACACCTGCTATATGGCTTTTTCCGAACAGGGGAGAGATAAATGCATCAGAGGAATTGGCCAGCAAACATAGTGCCTGTTTTTGGGCCGTGGCCAATATTTTCCCTCAAATGGCATCACTAAAGCTGCTTGATTGGTCAATCATCTCATTGCTGGGACCATATTGTGTGCAACACATTTCCATGTCTTACCACTCCAATTCCATTTCAAAGAATCATAGAATCCTACCGTGCCGAAGGAGGCCACTCGGCCCATCAAGTTTGCACCGATGCTCCGACAGAGCTTCCTATCCAGGCCCTATCCCCATAACCCCACGTATTTACCCCATTAATTCCCCTGACCTACACATCCTGAACATTAAGGGGCAATTTAGCATGATCGATCCACCTAACCTGCACATCAGATGCTGTAAGTCACTGCCAATGCACGCCAGAAAGTTAATTATTTGAGCGCTTTGATTTTTTTCAGGAGCAGTGCGTTGAGGGGCCTCCCTCACTGACATAGATGTGCAGGGTCCCTCCAATGACTGTCGGGGTAAGTACATCACTGTTAGAGGCTAGTTAGAGGCACGTTAGCCACAGGTGTGGGGTGAAATAGCATTTATTATTGCCAATAATAGTGCTTTCAAAATAAGTGAGAATATAAAAACATGTGAATGTGAGACTTTAAAGTGCCTAAATATTCTATCTACCTAGTGTTGCCCTTCACCCGTGCCATCTTAGTGCTGCTACAAGTTCTTAACCTTACGTGGCCTACCACTACACCTCGGTGTCTCCCCAGGATGTTCATTGGAGGTGGCCAGCTGCCTTCCACACCCCGTGAATCAGCCCTTGACGAGCATCCTCTTGAGGGCCTGGACCTTGAGGTCCCTGGCCGAATTCCAGGTGTCAGGGATGTATCCATGACACCCTCTTCATCCCACTGCCTCTGAGATACCCCGGTGTCATGAAGGGAGCAGTCAGAAGGTGTAGCCGCAGTCTCCTGGGTGGAAGGCCCCAGCATGGGCTCGAGCCCTTCCTCCTCCCTTGGAGTTTCTGTGGGCTCCATGGGATGGTGCAGCTTCTGCATTGAGCTCCGGTATCACCTGGCCCTGCCAGTCCTGGAGGACAACCTGCGTTCTTGCCATGGTGGTCGAGCCCCGTGTGATGGCCCTATGAGTTGGGAGCCACCTGTCAATGGCAGCAGTCTCAAGTGCCCTCTGAGACTGGGCCATGCTCTGCAGCCCCTCAGCCATGGCCCTCTGTGACTGGTCCACGTTCTCAAAGACTGCTGTCGTAGCCGGCTGTGTCTCGGCACTGTCCAGCTAAGTCTCTGGCAAGCTCTGCAGCATCTCAGCCATGACGCTCTGTGAGTGGGCCATGTTCTTAAAGGCTGTGGCCATAGCACACTGTGTCTCAGCACTATCCCGCTGGGTCTCCTGCAAGCTCTTGAGCCTCTCAAGCCCATGAGTGGCATGGTAGCACAATGGTTAGCACTGCTGCCTTACAGAACCAGGGATCCAGGTTCAATTCTCAGCTTGGGTCACTGTCTGTGTGGAGTTTGCATGTTCTCCATGTCTGAGTGGGTTTCCTTCGGGTGCTCTGGTTTCCTCCCACAGTCTTGGGTGGGAGAAGGGAGGTGCTTGGGGGTTCGGGGCTGAAAGCATGCAGGGTGCTGGGATGGGGGATCTGGGGGTCATTTAGGGAAAGATGCTAAATGAGCTTAAACACTCACCCTTGCTGCCCGGATTAGATAATTCAGTTTTTTGCTGCACTGCTTCCCGGTTTTCCTGGTCAGTGCCCAGGCATTAACACATGTTGCCACCACCTCCCAGGCTGCATTTCCATCCCTTCTGCTGGGAGGGCGTCCCATCTTGCCTCCACTGCCTCCAACAACCTGGCCAGATCTGCATCCGAAAAATGGGGAGCTGTCTTCCTGGGAGTCAATTCTTGCAGGAGTGCTCATGATGGGGGATTGCGGATTTGTGCCTCTTTGGTGATCAGGGCAGCGGAGAGACAGGGTCATGTCAGCCAGCCATCGGGTCCGGAGGGAGTGATGAGGGGGCCATGTACCAGGAGGCCCGTGATGGAGGAGGGGTAGAATGGGGCGGGGTCGGTAATGTTGGGGGGGGGGGTCCCAATGTCCATGGAGGGACAGGGGGAGGCTGTATCTGGCCCGTCGGGGTTCTGTCAGCAGAACTGGGGGTTTTGTTCGGTTTTCCTACGCATGCGCAGTTTGTGGCTTCGATTGGAGCTGCTGGCTGTCTGGCAAATTAGGCTCCACCCACTGCCTCTAGCAGCTAGAAACAGTCTAGCCCACATTTTCAAAGGCTAAGTGCACAAAATTGAGAATGAAAACTCGTCCGAAAAATGGATTAGCAACTCTCCCGTTTTCACACTAGCTGGACACTAGGAAAAAAAACCTCTTAAAATTCCGTCACTAGTTCTAGATTCTTCCAAAAGAGGAAACATCCTCTCCACATCCACCCTATCAAGGCCCCTCAAGATCTCATATGTTTCTGGAATAATATACCACTGCCTCAGTGCTACACTGAAGTGTCGGCATGGATTATGTACTCAACTCTTTGGTGTGGAGCTTTATCGTATGACATTTTGATTCAGATTCAAGCAAGCTACAACAGAGCTGAGACAGGCAGAATTCAAATGTCACTGTCAAATTGAAGAAAGGGATTTTTTTTCTTTAAACTGACTTTATTTACTTTTTACATTAATTGCACTCCAAAGTTTAATTAACTCTGAATCAGCGATTTGTGAATACATTTCAGCTAGCTCGTATTTCAGCAGAATCTACCTGAAAGGTACATCAGCACACTTGTCAGTTAGTTGACATATTTAAACCAATCTTAGGTATTTCTCCACTCAGATCTATAAGGAATGATGTATGTAAGCAGAACACATCTGTCATGTTACTGTGCACTGCTGAACATTAAATCTTATAATTGGCATCAACTGTTTATGTTTCCACGTCTCACTCTGTGATTGATGGTTGAATGCAAGATTGGTGCTAATTAAAGGGATATGGTCGCAGAATACAGCAAACACCTGCCAGGTATTCCTACCTTTGTGTTATCGTCAAAATGTACTGGATCGTTTGCTTTTCCAAGTTGTGTTTTAGGTTGCAGCTAGTTTGAATTTTATAAATGCTATCTTCCAATAAGATCGCTTCCTGCCAAAAACTAAAATCTTTCTGCCACAAACGTGGCTTGAAATATTTCTCTGCAAGCACAAGTGGATATATCCTCATCTCTTAAACTGTTTCCCAATACAAAAACACAACTTGAAACTGAAATGGTGGAATGGTAATCCTGTGGGTGATCCTATAATAATATGCCATGCACTTCTTCACTTCCAATGAACAATGTAGTATTGGAACTGAATGGTTTTCCCAGAAATCATCCCTGGAGGTGATAACTAAGTAAATGATACTTTGCTCAATGGACAAACTAATTAGTATTAGAGTGAATTAACTGAGTGAATAATATAGGAGGCAGGAGATAAAATAAATAATATTGAAGGACACCATTTAAACAATTATCATTTGAAAACAGGAAATAAAAAAATAAAAAAGCATGGAATCAAATAATGTTCGGACCAGGGATTACATAATTAATATTGGTACCATGGGTTAATCCAATATTATTGTGGCTTTGAAGCAAATTAATTGTTATGGAGCGGGCCCAATCAGCCATCAGACGCTACAGAATGAAATAAATACTACTGTGACTCTGAATAAATAAGCCGTATTACAGCATCCAAATTAATTAAATAATTGTAGGCCAGGAACCAACGGATAATTATGGACTTGGCTGGGCCGATTAACAGCCAATAAATGTGGAAGCAACTCAGCTTTCTGTTCGCAATAGAGGAAGTATTTAAAAATGGCAGCAATGATTGATTAAAAAAAACTTACTTGACATGGCATGTGGAAAAAGAAATCAAATGGAAAAACAAAAAATGGCAGGTGCAGTGAGGTGGTTCACATCGAGGGTGGGAAATGCAAGTGACTACAGTCTCGCATGCCATCCAGAGAACTGGCAATTGCACCTCATTATTTTCATTGGGGCAGGCCTGCTGTATTAAATGTCTGTCAGACAATTAACCAGCCAGCGGCAGGCCTTCACCAGGATTTAGGGCTCAGGGGCATAAATCATTCCCCTAACATCTCACCCCCTTGCCGCCACTCCCCATGGGCTGCCAATCAGAGGCCAGCAGCTCGCCATTACAACCATCAGTAATGCACCCTCCAGGGGCTAATTTTGCACAGGAGAACAAGCCACAGCTGATTTTTTTTGATTTGATTTATTACTGTCACATGTATTGGGATACAGTGAAAGGTATTGTTTCTTACACGCTATACAGACAAAGCATATTGTTCTTAGCGTTCATAGGTGAGAAGGAAAGCAGAGGGTGCAGAATATAGTGTTGCAGTTACCAATAGGGTGTAGAGAAAAAATTCAGCTTAATGTGTGATAGGGCCATTCAAAACCCTGATGGCAGCAGGGAAGAAGCTGTTCTTGAGTTGGCTGGTACGTGATCTCAGGCTTTTGTATTTTTTTCTCGATGGAATAACGTGGAAGAGAGAATGCAGCTTCTGCAGCTGTTGCTCATTGCCATTGGAGTTTCATAGCTTACACTTGTGGCCTAGAGGGGGCAATTCTCACCCTACTCATCCAAAAAGGTGAAAGGTAAGATAGAAAAAGAAAGGAGTAAGGCAACTGGACAGAGGTAAAGAAGCCTCAGAAGTCAATGGAAAAGTAAATTTCCTTGGATGAAAAATGAGTTGCTGATTAAATATCAGCCATTTTGTTAACCATTGAAGAGCAATTGCGTATCCTTTATCTCAACATCTCAATATTTTTATAATAGCAAACAGCTACATGCATGTAACTGGGATGGAGTTTTTGGGAGGAATTTAATGCCTCTGCTATTCCAACGTTTAATCAAATCGGAGAGTGCGAGGTGAGGACTGTGCTGCCTTCTTACCTCCGCCCCATTAAGTTTCGGTGGTAAGGTCAACAGATGGGCTTTTCCACCACCTGATATGCAGCGCTTATGTCTCATACGAGAATGAATTAAAAAAGGAGGGAATCACAAAAAACACTGGGGGCGATTCTCCCCCCAAAAATTCTAAGTGTCAAATTAGTGTAAAAACTGGAGTAAATTTTGCTGGTTGAATCTCCCACACTCCCGCTGGAGAGGTGGGCAGCATAGTGCTGAGCGGCCACTGCGCATGCACCAATCTGTCAGTGCCGAGATTGGCACAAGCACAGTGGCCCCTGTCTGCTGGCTTCCCGATCACTGGTCAGCCCCTGGACCCCACAATGCTGGCCGTGTGACCCCACCTCTCCTCTCCCCTCCCCCAACAGCCTGATTGCCGAGTTGACAGCGGCGGAAATCCGGCACTGGGAGGCACGCTCAAGCCCAGGCGCCCAGCGGGGAACCCGCAAAACACGCAGCGGGATGGAAGAATTGCCCCCACCATGTTACCATGAAATAAATTGTTACTCCTGAAGGAAAACTGCAGAAATGTAGAAGAGGAGGCAAATAGTAGTTGAGGGTGACATTATGATTAAAGGAAAAGATAGCCTTTTCTTCAGCTGTGATCAGTAGTTCCCAATTGTGTGTCGCCTCCTAGGTGTCAGGGTAAAGGGCAAAATTAAGCTGGGAGACAAACTACTGGGAAGAGAAGTGAAGAAAGGAGAGAGGGAGGCAGGGTACCTCAATCAGAAAGGGGCTTCTGATGGAGGCACCCATTATGGCCATTTGAGAGTCGTAACTGGGGCAAGGGCTGGCGTCCCATCTTAGACCCGACCCGCCCCGTCCCAGCACGAGGTCATAACCAGGTCAGGGTGGGCAGGAACCCAGAGGTAACCCTGTCCATGCTTAGGGCTCTGAAGAAGATTCATATGGACTCAAAATGTTAATTGCATTTGTCTCGCCACTGACGCTGCCAGGCCTGCTGAATTGATTCAGCATTTTCTGTTTTATTTCAGATTTCCAGCATCCATAGTATTTTGCTTTTGCTTTTATTTTAGTCTGTTGATGTGGATCCCCCTTGCATGTCACTCTACTTCCCCGTCATCCTCATCAGATGAGGTTTCTGCTCCTTTTCTTCCTCCAGGTTCTTGTCATTACCCCTCTGCATGGTAATGTTATACGGTACACAGCACACAACGACTATGTGACATCTTGACTGAATAATGCCGGAGGGCACTCCCAGCATGATCGAGGCAGTGGAAGAACACCTTTAGCAGACCTTTGCTCTGTGGTATTCCTTGTTGTGCTGTGAATGGCATTGAACCTCCCTTCTACCTCACTGGGTTTCTGACGGGTATCACCAATCATGTGCGAAGAGGGTAGCCCCTGTCGCCTTGGATCCATTCCTTGATTTGTGGCCTTGGCACGAACAACTATGGCATCTGTGAATGTCAAAACACATCATGGTTGCTGCCTGGGCTGCAAGCACACATCTGCAAGGTTCTGCTTCTTGTAGTCACAGATTAACTTCACATTGAGAGAATAGAATCCCTTTCTGCTTTTCAGCATGACAGACAGCTTAGATGGTGCCTTGATGGCAGCAAGGGTGCTATCTATTACACAATGAACAGACAAAAGATCACAAATGGCTGTTAATCCAGTTGTCCCCTCCGGTTGGTTGTCCTCATCCATCCAGTATCTTATGAATTCTCCTGTCCTCTTGTGCAGTGCACTTATTACCTCCTTGACGCAGCAGTGACTGATTGTTTGGAAGATGCTACAGATGTCACCTGTAGTCCACTGGAAGGAACTGGCTGCATAGCATAGTAACGTTCAATGTCGCTGGCATATGGGTCCCACCGTTTCCCTGTGAACACAGGTCATCTTGCGTAAGGAAATATAGGTCTGTGATGGTCTCCCTGGAGGACATAGGGCGGAATTTTCATGCCCTGCCCACCATGGGAATTGTAGCAGTGGGAGCGGACCATACAGAGCTCCGTTGACATTAGCCGGGATTTTTCCAGCCTCGGGACAAGCACAGACGGAAAATCCTGCCCAAGGTCTCTGTCGACACTGTTTCTTCAACATTTGTAGGTATATCATCCTGGTCCTGTACACTCACCAATGTGCCAGGGGCCCACACCTGCCTCTTCTTTGCTGCCTGGCCTCCTGTTATTATTGCTGCTGACCTATCTGGAGTGCTTCCTGTGCAGCATGACATTTCTGTGTGGTGCTGTACCCCGTCTCAAAGCTTCTTTGCTTTTGTACTCAAAATGTCTATTTATGAAGCTCAAGAACCCACACATTCTGCCAACAATTCTCTCACTATGTCCTGCCACCTTCAAAGATCTATGTACATGAACCCCTGCCCTGGTATAACTTCCATATTGGTCCTCCCTATCCCTTCTGTGAAAATGCATCACCTAACGTTTCTCTGTACTAGATTACATATGCCACCTATCTGCGCATTCTGTTAGGTACCAATGTCATGTTGCAGTCAATTAATATCATCCTCACTATCTACCATACCTCTAAGTTTGGTGTCATCAACAGGTTTTGAAGTTTTACTCATGATTCCAGTGTCCAAGTCATTCATATTTTTAGATATTTATGTATAATAATTATTGCTCACCTGTTTATGAAAAAACACCAACACGTTTATACACACACACACACCACCCACAGGTAACGTCTGGCTACAATCTTGACAGACTGATTTCCTCTCCTCAATGTTCTTGTTTTCATTTGTGGCTGAATTCGTTTCCTGCTTCACTTACGACATCTTCATTTTTGGTGCCCTTGCTGACTGTGGGTTCACACTCTAACTGGTGAATGGTGCCACTGGTGCACTCAGCTCCCGAGAAGGTTCTGGAACAGAAAGTCCTGCTTACTTGGGTGATTCCCCCATCCTGCTCCCTGTTTGGTTCCCTGGGTTATGTGACCCTTACTCTTCAGACTGATCCTTCAAAGGGGCAAATACCACAATATGTATAAAACAGTTCCATGCACTGAACATTGGGGTGCACCACTTTCTACCATCCTCAATTCTGGAAAATAACCATTTTCCATGAATCACTGATTTCTGTCATTGGGCCAACTTTTTAATCCAAGTTAATAATTTTGTTAGCCAGCATTTTATGTGGTACCTTTATGTGGTATCACAAAAACCATTAGATCAGTCAAGCTCAATCTGTGTTTCACTAACCGCTCCATAATTAGCTCAAACCTTTCCAAGGACGTTTTCATCTAACCCCCTGATTATTGTTTCCAAAAGCCTTACCCACCACTGATGTTAAACTGACCTACTTGTGGTTCTAGGAATTTCCTTGCACTCTTTCTTGAATAAGGGAGTCACAGCTGATAGGTGAATTCTGAAAAATATGGGCTGGGATTCTCCCCAAAAAATTCTCAGTCTCCAATTCATATGAAAATGGGAGTAACTCCCACCAATTGTTTTAGCAGGATTTTCAGATTGAATCTCCTGCTCTCTGAACACTGCAGAGTGCCCTAGCGGGATTCCCTCTGAAAATCAAGGTGTGGAGCCTCTTCCTGCTCGAGAGACCAGCAGCATAACACTGAGCGGCCTTTGCGCATGAGCCAATGCTGTCAATAGCTCTGCATTGCTGGTCTCCCGATTGCTGGCCAGCCTGATCGCCAGTCAGCCCCGCGAACCCCCATCGCTGCCCCTCCGACACCCCTCCCCCCCGATCGTTGGCCTCCCGGACCTCTCCAGGCCAATCCCGATGGATGTGTGTCCCACCACCCCCCACCCCCATGACTTCCCTGACTCTCCAACCAGCCAGCCCTGATCTCCACCCCGGCAATCCGAACCCTCCCCCCACAACCAAATGGCCAGCCCCAATCTCCTATTCCCTCCCTCTGGCTGCGATCGTCTAGCAAAGTGGCAGCAGGACTACCCCGCCCTCCCCCCCCTCACCCCCTGCCCTCCCCCCCCCCCCCCCTCCCTCCCCGACCGATTGCCCCAATAGGCCCCACCACCAAGGCACTGCCTGATGACCGGTGGGCAGTGCCAAGGTGCCCCTTGGGCAGTACCAGGAGCCAGGCTGGCACTTCCCAGGGTGCACCCCCCCTTACTTCCCAACCTCCTGGGAGGGCCTCAATGAACTCTCTTCACTCGAGCTGGTTCCCACGTTTTTGGGAACAGTTGTAAACTCTGCTGGAGTGAACCACTCCTGGCGGAGGAGGGTGGAGATGCTAGCAAGCTCGTTGACTTCAGTCCCGGGTCTGCTAATCAAATGCAAATCATGATTAGAATATTGCAATCAGCTCCGCACTGATTTCTGGCACTGAGTTGATTACTCTCAAAATATTAGTCCCGGAGACGCGCGGAGGCCTTGGCGCCCAGTTGGAAGTCCGTGAAACGGCCTCCGCTGATGTCTTCCAGCCCGTTGCACTGCTTGAGCAGCACAGAAGGCTGGGAGAATCACCCCCATGAGTCCTGTAGAAGAGTCATGTGGACTCAAAATGTTGGCCGGGGGGGATTCTCTGACCTCACCCACGGCTGGTATTCTCCTGTCCTGCTGCAGTGAAGGGAGATTTGGCTGAGCACCAAATCTGCTCTTCTCATTGGCAGCGTGGTGGAACAATGGTTAGCACTGCTGTCGCACAGTGCCAGGGAACTGGGTTTGATTCCGACTTGGGTCACTGTCTGCGTGGAGTCTGCACGTTCTCCCCGTGACTGCGCGGTTTCCTCTGGGTGCTTCAGTTTCCTCCCACATAGTCCGAAAGACGTGCTGTTTAGGTGCATTGGCCATGATAAATTCTCTCTCAGTGTACCCAAACAGGGAATTCTCACAGTAACTTCATTGCACTGTTAATGTAAGTCTACTTGTGACGCTAATAAATAAACTTAAACTGTGGTGGCGGGGCGAACAACATTGGAGGGTACCGGCTATTAGCTATTATTTCTCTCTCCACAACTGCTGCCAGACCTGCTAAGTTTACCCAGCATGTTCTATTTAATTCAGATTTCCAGCATCCACAGTATTTTTGCTTTTATCTGAAAACATATATCCCTGAAGGGTGAATGAATACTTAAGAGGAAATGCAACCGTCATCTACTGGAGTAATTAAGAGTCAGTATTAAATAATAGGCGGCGAATGATAGTGGGCAAAAAAATGAGAACAATGAGAATGATAGAAAACAACAAAAAGAAATCAAGGAAATAATAAGAAACAGAAAAAGGAATCTGAAAAAAATGTATGCACTATCAAGGGTAATAGCAAATGGTTTTTTTTGCCAATACAACAAAAAAGAGCTGTAAGGGAGATGGTAAAGCAATTAAAACAGCCTTAGGTAGGTATGACCATATTACAGGATAAAGATGTCACAGAATACTTAAATTTGTTTTGATCGTCAGTGAAAAAGGAGGATACAGTGCCTGGCAAAAAGAGGTAATAGACTTGTGAAGAGAAGAAAATCATTAAGTTAGGTGAGGAAGTTTGGTTATATTAACAATAATCTTCCAAAGGATCAGTGGATAGCAACTGAGCTTTGGAAGGAGGCAAACAGTACAATTTTACTGGGCAAAGAAAGAGGTACCGAACAAAGTAATTACCAATCAGTGAGCTGCATGTTAGTGCCACAATTGCTGGAATCCATCATCAGATGCACAGTAAGTGAGCATTTGGAAGTTAATTAGGGAGAGCACGCATAGGTTTGTGAAAGGTAAGTCATGTCTAACTAACCTAATGGAGCTCTTTGACAGACTCACTGAGGTGTTGTGCAGAGGATTAATGGATGTTGTATACACAGATTTTTCTCAGACATTTGATCCAAGATTGTTAATAAAACTGAGGTGCACACAATTGAAGGCAGTCGGATATCTTGGATTGCAAAATATTTGTGGGGGGTGATTCGGAGACAGAAAGTGGGATAAAAGAAACAATCACAGCTGGGCATTTGTGACAAGTGATGTCTCCAGAGATTAGTGTTGGAATCTTAGCATAAAGCTCTGGAAAGAAACACTGAAGTTTACTAGTAATAAAACAATTTAACGTAGTGATTTGCGCAAACAGTATTGCTGCATTTGTTGATCTTGACTACAAATTTTCCCACAGCAAGCAGCAAAACTCATTAACAGCTTGTTGCTTAGCAAAAAAGGCTTAACAGGCATTGTTCCGAAGTGAGCTCCGGGTTGATCTGTCTTGCACAGTAGCATCTTTGCCTGGGGCAGCTCATAGGCACAGTGCTGGGTCTCCAATGTCCTCAATACTCCCTTTCTGCTGTTTCTACCATCTGTTATTTCATTAAATGATCGTCCACAAATGGTCCTGCAGCTATTCTGCTGAGATAGCTTGCACAACAAACAATAATGCCAGTGCATTTATTATTGTGTGAAATAAGAATGCATACACTGAAGCTTCATGAAACTTCGTGTGCATATTCTCAATCCGCAAATTTGGCTACTCGCAGTTTAAGTGTCCCTTTCTTCTTTTTGGCAAAAAAAAACATATTTGACATTTATAGCAGCATGCTGTGTTTCCTCCTATTAGAGTCAATTTAAAGTTCCAGCAAAAATGCATGAACGTGAGGTGAGTGCATAGTTGAGGCATTGTCAGCGATAATACATGGTTTGTTAAACTGCACACCTAAACAAGTTAGTACAATTTACTATTGAAGGCTCTAACAATTCATGTGACCAATGGGATGGTTAAAACAATGGAGGCTCCCAGCACTTTCTGCTGTTTTCTGCCCGAATATGCTGGGGCTCTGAGTTTCTCCAGCAAAGAAGATGCAGCAGCCACATTGCTGAGCCAAGGTAGGATTTCAGCATAGTGTCGATAAATGATTGCAGGGTCTACATGTGAATGTTGGCATTCTGTCAAACTTTATAGTGAGATGAACTTCAAATAATGTGACTCCCAACTGTATGTGTATTTATCCCAAGTGCAGGGGGTTTCGCTGAACTGTGATTGGTCTATGACAGCTTAATAAAATAGAACTTATTCCAAAAGATATGGACATCACTTCTGAAAATGAATTAACATGCATGGCTAAAGGGGCAGAATGCCATCTACCTAAAAATACTGAGGCAAGCACCAAAAGTTTCAATGTAAAATTGATGCACTTGACATTGAACAAACAAAAATAACAACTTATATTTATAAAAAAGAAAAATACTGCGAATGCTGAAATCTGAAAAAACCCCAGAAAATACTGGTAAATCTCAGCAGGTCTGACAACATCTGTGGAGAAAGAATAGAGTCAAGATTTCGAGTCTGGATGACCTTTCATCAGAGCTAAGAGCAAAAAAAATCAGAAGAGATTTATACTATGATGGTGGAGGGGCGGGGGGGGGTGCTGTAACTGGACAAAGGTAATGTAAATGAGGATGAAGAAGGCGGAGAAAGGCACTAAAACTGTCCATTAAGTGATCGGAATGCGAGAATGGCAGAACAGAGGTACAGATGGTTAAGACAGTTGTCCTGAAGGCGGGTAGGGGGGGGCAAGATGGAGAGCAGGAATGGAGAAGTGAAAAATAGAAGTGAGAAAGAAGGATGATAAAAATGGATGAAAGAGATGGAAAGAAAAAAACAAAATATAATAAATGGAAATGGGGTGAAGGTGGAGGGGAGAGTTCATGCTGAGGTTGTTGAACTCAATGTTTGGTCCAGAAGGTTGTAAGGTGCCCAATAAGATGAGGTGCTGTTCCTCCAGTTTGCATTGGAGTTCACTAGAAGATTGCAAAAGGCCAAGGACGGACATGTGGTCAGGAAAGCAAGCAACAGGAAGATCAGGGTCCTGCTTGGAGATGACTAGGCATTGAGAATTCCGCTGGGTGGGTTGGAGCAATCCACCCACACTTAGTCATTTTCATCGAAGCTTGGAGAGATTCCCACTGGGAAAGAGATGTGTGGGAGCAGCTCCTCAATCTCAAACTTGAAGGCCCCAAGCTGCCCCCAAGGATATTGTGACCCCCTGCAAACATGGGCAACACCCTCAACCCTAAACTCTGGGGGGTCAACCTAGCCCATCACTAAATGACCAGGTCACCCCCACACCATGCAGGCATGGGTGTATCCTGGCCTCATCCCATCCATCCTCACTGACATCAGGTCACTGCCCCCCACCCACCACCCCATGCCCTCACTGGACGTGAGCCAGATTACGTTGGTGCGGGGGGGGGGGGAATCCCAAATGGGGTTCTTGCCACTTAAAATGGTGTTTGGCCCATCTCATAAGGTTCCACAGCCTTAAGACAATTTGCACCAGGATGTGTGGGGTTGGAGAATCGCCCCAATGGTTGTAAGATGACACCTGACACCTGAATATTCAAAGGTGCATGACTTTTAGGAAAGAGGAAGTTTGGAAAATTGGAGAGGCAGTTATGTTAATTAAAGATGACATCAGTACAATAGAGAGAGATGATCTTTGTTCTGCAGATCAAGATATAGAGTCAGTTTGGATGGAGCTGAGAAATAGTATGAGTAAGAAGTCACTTGTGGGTGTGATTTATAGGCCCCTAACAGTAACCACTATGTAGGCGGTGTATGCAAAAAGAGATAATGGGAGCTTGTGAGAAACATACGGTAATAATCATGGGTGATTTCAATCTATGTATAGATTGGACAAATCAGATTGGCAAAGGTAGCCTGAATCATGAGTTCGTATAGGGTTTACGGAACCATTTATTTCAGGACTTTATGTTCTGGAGCCAACCAGAAAGCAGACTATACTAGATCTGGTAATGTGCAATGAGTCAGGCTTAATTAATTACCTCAAAGAGAAGATGCCCTGAGGTAGCAGCAATCATGACATTCAGTTTGACGGAGAGAAGTGTGGATCATAGACTAAAGTGAATTGAAATTTGGTTAAGGGATAAGTTGGTCGAGATGCATTGGCAGACACTTAAGGAGATATTTCAGAATACTCAGTAAAGAGACATGCCAGTGAGAAAGAAAGAATCTAAGGGAAGGACATTCCATTCGTGGCTAACTAAAGAAGTTAAAGATAGTTGAAATTGAAAGGAAAAGCATATAATTCCGCAGAAGTTCCGCGGGTCAGAACATTGTACAGAATATAAAGAATGGCAAAGAATGACTAACAGATTAATAAGAATGGAGATATTAGAGTACGAGAGAAAACTAGCTAGAAATATAAAAACAGATTGTAATTCTTTCTCCAGGTATTTAAAAACGGACAGAGTAAATAATGTGAGTGTTGTTCGTCTGGAGAGAGTGAATGTCTGGGAACTAGTAATGGAAAATATTTGATTTGATTTATTATTGTCACATATATTAGCATACAATGAAAAGTATCGTTTCTTGCGCGCTATATAGACAAAACATACCTTTCATAGAGAAGGAAACGAGAGTTCAGAATGTAGTGTTAGTCACAGCTAGGGTGTAGAGAAAGATCAACTTAATGCAAGCTAAGTCCATTCAAAAGTCTGACAGCAGCAGGGAAGAAATTGTTCTTGAGTTGGTTGGTACGTGACCTCAGACATTTGTATCTTTTTGCCGAAAGAAGGAGGTGGAAGAGAGAATGTCCAGGGTGCGTGGGGTCCTTAATTATGCTGGCTGCTTTGCCGAGGCAGCAGGAAATGTAGTCAGAGTCAATGGATGGGAAGCTGGTTTGTATGATGGATTGGGCTACATTCACGACCTTTTGTAGTTTCTTGCGGTCTTGGACAGAGCAGGAGCCATACCAAGCTGTGATACAACCAGAAAGAATGCTTTCTATGGTGCATCTGTAAAAGTTGGTGAGAGTCATAGCTGACATGCCAAATTTCCTTACTCTTCTGAGAAAGTAGATGCATTGATGGGCTTTCTTAACTACAGTGTCGGCATGGAGGGACCAGGACAGGTTTTTGGTGATCTGGACACCTAAAAACTTGACGCTCTCGACCCTTGATGTAGACAGGGCATGTTCTCCTTCGATTGTTGATGACAATCTCCTTTGTTTGGTTGACATTGAAGGAGAGGTTATTGTTGCACACCAGTTCACCAGATTCTCTATCTCATTCCTGTACTCTGTCTCGTCATTGTTTGAGATCCGACCCACTACGGTGATGTCGTCAGCAAACTTGAAAATCAAATTGGAGGGGAATTTGGCCGCACTGTCATAGGTGTTCAAGGAGTATAGTAGGGGGCTGAAAACACAGCCTTGTGGGGCACCGGTGTTGAGGATTATCGTGGAGGAGCTGTTGTTGCCTACCCTGATTGTGGTCTGTGAGTTAGGAAGTTCAATCGCAGAGGGAGGTGCCAAGGCCCAGGCCATGGAGTTTGGAGATGAGTTTCGTGGAATAGTGTTGAAGGCTGAGCTGTAGTCAATAAATAGGAGTCTGACATAGGTGTCCTTGTTATCTAGGTGTTCCAAGGTTGAGTGCAGGGCCAGGGAAATGGCATCTGCTGTGGACCTGTTGCTGCAGTAGGCAAACAGTATTGGATCCAGGTAGTCCGGTAGGCTGGAATTGGTTCGTGCCATGACTAACCTTTCGAAGCACTTCATAATGATGGATGTCAGAGCCACCGGCCGATAGTCATTAAGCATGTTGCTTGGTTTTTCTTAGGTACCGGGATGATGGTCGTCTTCTTGAAGCAGATAGGGACCTCAGATTGTTGGAAATAAGAAATTGGTGGATGAATTGAACAGATATTTTGCATCTTTCTTTACTGTAGAGGATACAAATAATATCCTGGCTCATACTAAGGAGCTGAAAGGCAGGAAGGAAATTATGAAAATTAAAAGCTGACAAGCCCCCAGGCCCTGATAGACTTCATCCTAGGATCTGAAAAGAAGTGGCTGCTGAAATAGTAGATGCATTGATTTTAAGTTTTCAAAATTCCCTTGATACTGGAAAGGTCCCATCATTTTGGAAAACAGTGAATATCTGACTCTTCTAATCAATAAAGGAGGGAGACAAAGAGCAGGAAACTACAGGCCAGTTAATTCCACGTCTGCCACAGGGAAAATGTTGGAATCTATTATTAAGGAGGTTATAGCAGGGCACTTAGAAAATCTCAACATGGATTTGTGAAAGGGAACTCATGTTTGACTAATTTATTAGAGTTCTCTGAGAAAGTAACAAACAAGGTGGATAAAGGGAAACCTGTGAATGTCTATATTCAGATTTTTAGAAAGCATTTGACAAAATGCCACATCAAAGGTTACTATGCAAAATAAGAGTTCATGTTAAATGGGGGTGATGTATTAGCATGGATAGAGGATTGGTTAGCCAACAGGATACAAAGAGTAGGGTTAAATGACAAATGAGTAGGGTTAAGTGTGCCACAGGGATCAGAACTGGTATTTCAACTACTTACAATTTATATCAAAGACATGGATGAAGGGACCATAAATATGCTGATGACATAGAGATAGGAAAGGGAAAGTAAGTTGTGAAGGGGCCTGCAAATGGATATAGATAGGTTAAATTAATGGATAAACATTGGCAGATGGATATAATGTGGGAAAATGTGAACTTGTCCACATTTGTTGGAGGAACATAAAAGCAACATATTATTTAGATGGAGAGAAATGGCAGAACTCTGGAGGAACAGAGGGATCGAGGTATCCTGGTACATGAATCGCAATAAATTGGCATGCAGGTACAGTAGGCGATTAGGAAGGCAAATTGAATGTTGTTCAATGCATGGAGAATGGAATATAAAAGTAGGGATGTTTTGTGCTAGTTGGATATTGGTGAGACCACATCTGGAGTAGTATATGTACAGTTTTGGTCTCCCGAATTAAAAAAGGATATAAATAAATTAAGAAGCAGTTCAGGCTCGACTGATACCTGGGATTTGGGGGGGGGGGGGGGGGGGGGGGGGGGGGGGAGGGGGTGGTTTGGGATGTTATCTTATGAGGAAAGATTGGACAGGTTGGCCTTTATTCATAGGAGTTTAGAAGAATGAGAGGTGGTGTATTGAAACATATAACATCTTGAGGGGACTTGACAGAGTGGATGCTGAAAGGATATTCCACCACCGCCGCCCCCCCGCCCCCCCCCCCCCCCCCCCCCCATGGGTGAGACTAGAACTAGGTGACACAGTGTAAAAATAAAAGGTTTCTCATTTAAGACAGAGATGAATAGAATTTGTTCTCTCAGACCGTCATGAGTATTGAGAACTCTCTTCCCAAGAAAGTGGTGAAGGCAGCATCATTGAATAACTTTACAGCAGTGGTAGATCAATTCATGACTAATAAGGTAATCAAAGATTATTAAGGATAGGTGAAAATGCGAAGTTGGAGGCCACAATCAGATCAGCCATGATCCTATTGAAAGCTGAAGCAGGCTCAAGCAGCCGAATGGCCTATTCCTTCTCCTAATTTGTGCATTCATATTAGGTCCCAACATAAATCCTTGTGGGATCACATTTGACCAATTACAGTACCTGTTTATCCTGATTATGTCTCAAAAAACAAAGAAAAATAGAGCAAGGAACAGGCCCTTCGGCCTTCCAAGCCTGTGCCAATCATAATGCCCTAACTAAACTAAAAAAACACCTTCTGCCCTTACTCGATCTGTGTCCCTCTATTTGCTCCCTATTCACATACCCATCCAGATGCCTCTCAGATGTTGTTAATGTGCCTGCTTCCACCACGTCCTCTGGCAGCGTGTTCCAAGCACCCAAAACACTCTGGATGAAAAGCTTTCCCCGCACATCTCCCTTAAACTTTACCCCTCTCACCTTGAACCTGTGCCCCCTTGTAATTGACACTTCCACCATAGGAAAAAAACCTCTGACTATCCACCCTGTCTATGCCTCTCATAATTCTGTAGATCTCTATCAGGTCTCCTATCAGCTTCCGTCTTTCCAGTGAAAACGATCTTAGTTTATTTAACCTCTCCCCATAACCAACACCTTTGAGACCAGGCAATATCCTGGCGAACCTTCTTTGCACTCTCTCCAAAGCTTCCACATCTTTCTGGGAGTGTGGTGACTAGAATTGTACGCAATACTCCAAATGCGGCCTAAACGAGGTTTTATATAGCTGCAACATGATTTTACAACTCTTGTACTCAATGTCCCAGCCAATGAAGACAAGCTTGCCATATCCCTTCTTAATCACCTTGGCCACATATGTTGCCACTTTTAGGGAACTGTGGACATGCACGCCCCAAATCCCTCTGTATGTTAATGTTCCTCTCCTACCAGTCAGTCAATTTATGAACCAAGTCAATAATTTACTTTCAATTCCAAGGGGTTCGATTTTAACTTGCAGTCTTTTATAAGGGTTATCAGCTTCAGGAATTATTTGAAGTAGAGCAGAGAATGGTCCCAGCCAACATTCCTGCATCAGCCAATACCACCAAAACCAGCTGAACTAACCACTCATCTGAATTACTCTTTTTTTACAAACTTGCTGAATGCAAATTGTTTCTCTGCAGATAGCAATTCAGTGTGTGCATTCAAAGTTGTGCACTTTTGGACAGCCTGAGAATATGATTGCGGACTTTAATAAATTCAAGTTCCATCTTTGAATTTCTTTCCCTAAGACTGATCATTAACGTAGACTTCACTCCAGCGAAAATCCATCGAATGCAGCTGAGACAATGAATCTGAAATTAAACTCTAAAGGAATATTCAATTCTTAATTATGTGAGGAACAAATGTAATGAAGCTTACAGCCATCAGCGGAAAGAAACTTCTCGTGATTTAAAATTAATAAGATCTGCTGGGGAATGCAGTTCTGGACACAATTAAACATGTATCAAATGATAACTGGTTATCTTGCTATTTTTCATTCCACTTAAATAAGTACAGCATTTGGAGTGCAGAGCTACTTGACAGTGATTTTTATTCCAAAAGTAAGATGGATCATAAATCACATTATTAATCAATCTGTGATTTGTACTGTCATCTCTCAGATGGAACCGAGAATATTAAACAGACAATCTTAATATTAAGTTGTGTTTGTCATATTTTACAAGAGCTAAAATTTAATTACAATTTTCATTTTTTTTTTAAAAATTCATTCGATAAGATTCTTCAAGGTTTATTTCAGGACAGGCATAGAATAGTTGCTAATGAAAACTTTGAGCCTTGCATTTCCAAAACTAAGTTCTCCACGGCATTTATGTGCTGCTGTTGATTACTGCAGGCAGTAATCCTGGCACAGAACAGGACAGTTGAGGCCGCACTGAAATTTGCCCCAAATTGGAGTTCTGATTTCCTCAAGAGTTTTTCTATTTGCCACTCTGAGAAAAAGTAAAGCGAACTGAAAACTGTTTTTACCATAAACAGTTACACTGGCATCAATAGCACTGTTTTAAAAGCTCCAGTGCTTGTTTGCTGTCACTTTGAACTGGAATCAAAATAACAGGAGTGTGGGACAAATGCATACAGGTACAAAAAAAGCAGATGGTTGAAATAAAAGCCTCACAACTCCTGCCATCAAAACCCATGTGAGCACTTCAACCACCTCTGGACTAATTGACTGGATACACTGCAAAACGCAACACACAAAACTGGGGTAATCCAGTGAGTGATGATAACTAAGTAGTGACATTTTGTGACATTCAAACTGCAACTAGAAATAAATAGTGCTCAATCATAGCACTGTTTTGTCTTGAATGCACCAAAGGTCTTCGAGGCTGCAATAGGAAATTTAGCAACACATTTTTTTAGATGCATTCCTGCACAGAGGAAATGTCACAGAGGGCCCACTAAGCAATGCAACTGACTCTGTGCACTGGCATCAAGTTGCAAACAACCTGCATCCAAGAAACCAAGGTTCTTTGTCATTGGCAATATCCCAAGTCAACAAGGCATCACTTTTTGTCCATAAGGACCCATCCAGGTTGATGCCATGACTCATATTTCCTGCAGCAGTCCAAGTTGTGCAGATGGTAAATTCCAGTTGTATTTTTATCACTGACTCATGCTAGTATGAATATAATATTCTGCTTAATATTGCTCCCTTTGATGCTTAATATCAACTTCACTCACAGCAGAATGTTCCAGCTCCTTCTATTCGAATTGAGCCCCCATCTTCAGACTCCTGTTTGTCAGGCAAATTTATATTAAAAATAAGATTTCCAAAGGCGCGGCCATGACATTGAATTTATACACATATGTTCTGTATCAATAGTCCATATATCTGTTTGATTGATGGCTGATTATTAATTTAGCCAACAACAACTTACGTTTGCAAACCTCTGTGAACTGTTTCCAAATTTGTTGTGCTGCCTTTTCTAATCATTGAAACTACTTGGAGTTTCCGAATACTGAAAGTTTTATCTCGTGTCTCCTATGACAAGCTGACTGTCTGAGTCCATTGAAAAGAAAAGTTGGGCTATAACTTAAATTAGTGCAGCAAAATAAAATTGAAGACCCACTTAGGAAACGAATAATTACTATATAATCCAAGTGTTTCAAATTACTTTCTGCTACATGACAAGCGAGCAAAGTTTAACAACTGTAAAGATCTGCTTTGCTGCTGTTTTTGCTTAGTTTATTATGTTTAATAAATTGGCTTGACGATTAAAACCTAAAACAACATGTACTCTTATTCTACTCTCTTTTGAAGACAAGTAAGATCCTGAGGGTAGGTGTGGAACAGAAGTGATAACTAAAATAATCTTAAAATAAGAGTTTCCTGTTACACTGGGTACACTATGATTTTTCATCTAACGATCAGATCAAATGGATCAGTCTTCAGGGTGTAAGAAGCTAAGATGCAACCGTAGTCTGCAAATTGAAAGCAAAACTTATCTCGAGTGAAAAGCATAAAAGGAAGACAGAAATATAACAGATACCATGCAAAACCTAGGTACTTAATAAGCAGCACTTGGGAAGGAAATGCATGTTATAAATCAAATAAGGTGCACCATTGGTAATGATTGCATATCGTATGCTCAGTAATCCCTTTATAGAGACAAGCATCAGTATGCAGGCCAATGATGAGATATAGCTTCACTGAATGCCCCAAGACAAAATGAAACAGAGAATATGACTGCTGTGGATGAAGTTTTACTTATGGTAGCACATTCTTCAATTAAGCTTTTTATACTCAGCAAACCACTAGAGGAAATTTAATTATAGAGTATTTAACATGTTGCGGGTTTTGATAGCGTGATAAGGAAAGATTATTTGACCTCAAGAGATCTTCGATCTCAGTTCCACTTTCCTGCCCGATCATCGCTTCACTCCCTTAGAGTCCAAAAATCTGTCCATCTGAGCCGTGAATATACTTAATGTCTGAGAATCCACAGCTCTTAGAGATAAGAATTCCAAAGATTCACAACTCTCTCAGTAAACAAATTTCTCCTTATCTAAGACAACCCAGAAATAGGGTGCTGCAGAGCATGGCAGCTGCACTATTCTCCCGTCCCTCTCACCCACATCCCGCACCAACCACCCCCCCTTCCCCCCCCAAACCCACCCCGCACCTTAACTCAAGCAAACTTGGTCCCAGTGTCTCATCATCATGTGTAGATCTCTCCCCTTTCCTTTCCTCTAAAACATGTGCAGTCACTATCTATGAGCTGCAAGTGTAGAATTGTGAGGTTGTGCCTCTTTACCTTCACTATCTTCTTCCTCTTCGTCCTCGACTTAGAAGGTTCAGGTTCTTGGGTATCTGAAACAAAAATAATAGGTTAAGTTTAGGTTGTACTGAGTGGAGAAGAGAAAGTAAAAATGTGTGCTGACATCACCTGCAGCTTGTGAATCAGAAGAGATTGTGGATGATGAAAAGGTCATAGTCATAGAGTCGTACAGTGCAGAAAAGGCCATTCGGCCCATCGAGTTTGCACCGACAATAGCTATCACTAAAGTCACAGTAATCCCATTTTCGAGCACTTCTGTCAAGTGCTCATCCAAATGGTTTCCTGTCTCCACTAACTTCCCAGGCAGCGTATTCCAGATTCTCACCATCCTCTGCATGATCTTTTTTCTCAAATCCCCTCTGAATCCCCTGCCCCTTACCCTGAAACTATGCCCCCTCATAATTGACTCCTCAACCAAGGGGAATAACTGCTTCCTATTCAACCTGTCCATACCCCTCATAATTTTATACAAAACAATCATGTTCCCCCACAACCTTCTCTGCTCTAAAGAAAATAATACAAGCCAATCCAATTCAGTTTTTCAGTTTATTTTATTAGTGTCACAAGTAGGCTTACGTTAACACTGCAATGCAGTTACTATGAAAATCCCCTAGTCACCACACTTTTGGCACTTATTTGGGTATAATGAGAGAAAATTTAGCATGGCCAATGCACCTAACCAGCATGTCTTTTGGATGTAGGAGGAAACCAGAGCACCTGGAAAAACCCCATGCAGACATGGGGAGAACGTGCAAATCCGCACATACAGGGACCCAAGCCAGGAATCAAACCTGGGTCCCTGGTGCTGTGAAGCAGCAGTGCTAACCACTGTGCTGCCCAGGGTGGTCGATGGTAATTGGAAGGAGGTTGCAGGGTTTCAGCCTCCACTACCTTCCCAGGTAGTGCATTCCAGATTCCAAACACCCTCTGAGTGAATTTTCCTTTTCTCAAATCCCCTCTGCATCTCCTGCACCTCATCCTAAAACAATGCTCCTCATGCTCGACCCCTCAACCACGGGGAACAGTTGATTCCTATTGACCCTGTCCATAATCTTATGCACCTCAATCATCTCCTGCCACAGGCTTCTCTGCTCTAAAGAAAAGCAGTCACTCTCACCTCACCTCATGTGTGAACTAAAACCACAATGAGTTCTGACTTGGGTCACTGTCCGTGTGGAGTTTGCACGTCCTCCCCGTGTCTGCGTGGGTTTCCTCCGGGTGCTCCAGTTTCCTCCCACAGTCCAAAGATGTGTGAGTTAGGTGGATTGGCCATGCTCAATTGTTCTATGAAAATAATCCAAGCCTATCAAGGCTCTCCTTATAGCTCAAATGCTCCATCCCAGGCAACATACTGGTGAATCTCCTCTGCACCCCCTCTACTGCAATCACATCTTGCCTATAGTGAGGTGACCAGAACTGCTCACAGTACTCCAGCAGTGGCCTAACCAACTTTCTATACAGCTCCAACATTACCTCCCTGCTCCTATATTCAATGCCACTGCTGATAAAAGCAAGTGTCCCATATGCCTTCTTAACTACCCTATTCACCTGCTCTGCCAACTTCAGGGATGTGTGAATAAGTACCCTAAGATCCAACTGTTCCACTGAGCTTCCTCGTGGCTTCCATTCATGAAATACTCCCTTGTCTTGTTACTTTTTCCAAAGTGAATCACCTCGCACTTATCAGGGTTAAATAACATCTGCCACTGCTCTGCCCATCTGACCAACCCACCTATATCTTCCTGTAACCTACAATCTGCAAGGTGGGATGAGAGAAGTGGATTTTGGTATGCAGATACCCTCATAGCTAATCACTTCATCTTTGCCAGTGGCCACAAGCTAGGTGATGGCCTGTCCCTTAATGTCCAGAACTGTCTCCCTGTGGAGGTTAAAACATGCAGGTGCACAGTCGTCCTCTTAAGTTTCTTTTCTGTTGCCTGCTGTTATGCACCACATTCTTTGTTATGAAAGGGGAACGTGTGACAGTGAGTATCCTGCAATATGATCGTATACTGCTAGGGTGTGCAAGGTGAGTTGTGAGTGCGAGGTTTCAATAGTTTTAGGTATGTAAAGGCATGTGGATTGAAAGGCTGAGTACAGATTGATAGAAATTGTTCAGTAGGTGAAAGCAATGCAACAAATTCCATGATGGATGAGATGAACAAATTTCTCTTTACCTGAGACTACCCAGAAATTGTTGTTAGAATGTATTGTTTGGAGATCCAATGCACCTAGATAATTCATGTCAGATTGTTGAACCTCTTGCTGCACTGCATCCCTCCTACATACCTGCCATTGACCTCTGCTATTACTTCTCACTGACTCCTAAGTAGATGTTTGGAGGGTCCCCTTCCCCGCTTCCCATTGCCACACCACCCTAGATTTTATGATACAGGGTCTCTCTCCAATATCACACCAAGTTCTCAGTGCATTATCATAAACTTTGGTGCTCACTCTCTCACATCTTTAACCATTCTGCAAAGTAACAGTGCTCACTGACCTTTCAAACGATGCTCAGTACTTCATGGTCTCATAACACATCTCTCATCAAAAGGGATAAAAGCAGGACAAATCTAATCTGGCTAATTACCACCAAACCAGTCAACTCTCAATCATCAAAGTGTCAATGAGAGTGCTTTCAAGTGACACTCAAACAATAAGCTGCTCTCTGATATTCAGTTTGGGTTCCACAGGGACACTTGGCTCCAGAACTCATTGCAGTTTTAGTTCACACACGAGGTTAGGTGAGAGTGACTGCTTTGATATCAAGATAGCATTTGACTGAGTGTGGCATCAAATAGCCCTCGCAAAATTGAAGTCCATGGAATCAGAAGGGAAGCTCCACTGGTTTGAGTCATACTAGTACAAAAGAGGATGGTTATGCTGTTAGAGACCAACTGTTTTCACCCCCGAGACACTGCTGCAGAAGCTGTTCAGGGTAGTGGTCCTAGGCCTAACTATTTTCAGACACTTCTTCAATGACCTTCCCTCCATCATAACCTCAGAAGTGAGCATTTTGTTGCCCACTGCACAGTGCTCAGCATCATTCGGGACTCCTCAGATACTGAAGCATCCTGCGCCCACATATAGCAGGAGCTCGACAACATTCAAGCTTGGGTTCATAAGTAATATTAGCACTATACAAGTGCCAGGCAATAACCATCTCCAACAAGCAAGATAATCTAACCATCTTTCCTTGATGATGAATCCCCTATTATCATCAACCTGCACATTACCACATAGCAGAAACTGAACTGGACCAAATGTATAATTAGCATGGCGACAAGAATAAGTCAGAGGCTGGGAATTCTTCAGCAAGTAACTCACTTCCCAACTCTCCAAATCCTGTCCACCATTCCCAAGGCATTGGAGTGTGATAGATGAGTTGAGCATGGTGGCACAGTGGTTAGCACTGCTGCCTCACAGCGCCAGGGACCCAGGTTCGATTCCCGGTTTGGGTCGCTGCCTATGCAGTGTCCGCATGTTCTCTCCGTATCTACGTGGGTTTCCTCTGGATGCTCCGGTTTCCTCCCACAGTCTGAAAGACGCGCTGGTTATGTGCATTAGCCATGCTAAATTCTCCCTCAGTGTATCCGAACAGGTGCCGGAATGTGGCAACTCGGGAATTTTCACAGTAACTTCATTGCAGTGTTAATGTAAGCCTACTTGTGACACTAATAAATAAGCTTTAAAAGCTACACTTATCTAGGAAAGTGGAGAGTATCTATGCTGGCTGCAAGTAGCAATCATTTAAAAGAACCGGCAGCACCAACCTAATACAATGAACTGGAGCCGTTCCCCATGCCCAATTGTGTGTTATCCAATTTAATACATGAAAGTGTTTAAAGAATAAGCAATGCTGTTTCAAAAAGGAAAGTGAAATGGAAAATATTGAGGCATCTTGTATATTAAACATTACTTATTATGAGTAGGTATGGATTGAAACACATGGATTTAAGGCTATTAATGCAAGTGAAACCACTGACTAACAACACAAACAGAAAATGCTGGAAAATCTCAGCAGGTCTGACAGAATCTGTGGAGAGAGAATAGAGCCAACGTTTCGAGTCTGGATGACCCTTCCTCAGAGCTGACTAACAGAGTGAATTCCAGAGCTTGACTAACAACATTGGGCTGGACTTTAAGAGGCATTTCTTTTTGGTGCCAACCAAATTAAACAAACTCAGGGACAAAGCAAATAGGACAGCCCCCAAAAGGGAAACCACTCAAACCAAAAAAAGCAGAAAGGAAACTTAAAACATTAAATCAAAATGTGATTAAAAGGGTCAAGAATACAGCCCAGTCCCTGTGGTGCCCAACGAGGATGGAATGCCTCGATGGTGCCCTTGGACACCGCATGCTCCCTCTCCAGGGACACCCGCCTGCGAATATAGCCATGCTGGAGGGGCAGCCAATCGGGTCAGACGATTTCCTCGGTCACCCATGCTGGACCACGTCACGACAGGAACCATGGAAGCCAGACCCAATTAATCGGCCCCGCGTCAGTCTCTTTGGAGCAGGAAAACCTCCCCCAGCTAATTCAAAGGGTGGGTGGAGGCACAGATGTGGGATTTCCAGCTGCCAGTAGCAAAATGTCAATCAGGCTAATTAATGAGATAATTGACACTTATTGTCCATGAGCCCATTGCAATATAGTGATAGTTTTGGGATTAAATGGAGGCTGCACTGGTCTCCCAGAACTTCAGAAGGCTGTGTAGCAATAGCTGTCAAGTTTGTCAGCGACCTCAATGTTTCAAGAAGAGGGGGCAACCCATGATGAGGTCCTGCTGATTCTGGCAGCAATGAAGTAGCTGCCGGCCTCTGCTTGGCTGGCAGGTATCATTAGGCAGGACCCTGGGCGGTATGGTAGCACAGTGGTTACCACCGCTGCCTCATAGCCCCAGAGACCCGAGTTTGATTCCCGGCTTGAGTCACTGTCTGGGCAGAGTCTGCACGTTCTCCCCCTGTCTGCATGGGTTTCCTCCGGGTGCTCCAGTTTCCTCTCATCATCTGAAAGACATGCTGGTTAGGCATTGGCCATGCTAAATTCTCCCTCAGTGTACCCAAACAGGTGCCAAGTGTGGCGACTAGGGGAATTTCACAGTAACTTCATTGCAGCATTAATGTAAGCCGACTTGTGACATGAATAAATAAACTTAAACTTCCCTGCTCGGGATCTCAATTTTAGAGATGGCGGCCAATTTCTTCTGGCCTCTCCCATAGGTTTCCCACAGGTTTTCCAAGTGGGCAAGACTTCTGTCGGCCTGATGAGATCTCGACCATTGTGAGCAACTTTCCAGCTCAAAGTCAGTATAACTTGCTAATTTATAAAATCAAGTTGGCTACTTAAAAAGCAAATTATTTTGCTTACAATTTAGGCAGCTGATTGAGATGAAAGCATTTTAAAACTCCCTTGTTAATTTTAATGATCCTGTCACACTTTTCATCTTTATTACATGTACACTGGCTATATCTCGAAGAGATAGCGATTTGGTTGAATTTGCTTCTTAGATTTGATTCCTTTCACTTTTATACAATTCATTTTTCCCAGGACTTGCACTGTGCTGTTTATCGCTAACAATTTCATTAATACTTTAATTATTTCACATATACCATGCAGATGATGGATGTGGAAATTCTGGAGCGCTCATAATTTGTCACCTCCTTGTGGGGAATGTTTGTGGGTCTCAGAGGCCTTACAGCTTTGGGCTATTGCGGGTCTCGGAGAAACGCAAATTTGAGGGAAGGAAAATCATGAGTCCTGGGAAAATTGCAGATCCTGGGGCGAACTGTGGATTTTGTGAGCAAAAGAACATTGTCTTACAGAAAGTAGGAAAGAACTTAAACGAGGAATTAGAAGGGCAAAAAGGGGTCACGAAATGTCCTTGGCACACAGGATTAAGGAGAATCCCAAGGCATTTTATTCATACATTAGGGACAAAAGGGTTGTCAGGGAAAGAAATCGGACATCTCAAGGACAAAAGTGGGGAATTATGCTTAGAGCCAAAGAAGTAGGGGAGATCCTAAATGAATACTTTGTGTCGGTATTCACAAAGGAGAAGGATGTAACTAAGTGTGTTGATGAAGGTAGGGCAGTTGATGTCATATACATGGATTTTAGTAAGGCGTTTGATAAGGTCCCCCATGGTCGGCTTATGATGAAAGTGAGGAGGTGTGGGATAGAGGGAAAGTTGGCCGATTGGATAGGTAACTGGCTGTCTGACCGAAGACAGAGGGTGGTGGTCGATGGAAAATTTTCGGATTGGAGGCAGGTTGCTAGCGGTGTGCCGCAGGGATCAGTGCTTGGTCCTCTGCTCTTTGTGATTTTTATTAATGACTTAGAGGAGGGGGCTGAAGGGTGGATCAGTAAATTTGCTGATGACACCAAGATTGGTGGAGTAGTGGATGAGGTGGAGGGCTGTTGTAGGCTGCAAAGAGACATAGATAGGATGCAAAGCTGGGCTGAAAAATGGCAAATGGAGTTTAACCCTGATAAATGTGAGGTGATTCATTTTGGTAGGACTAATTTAAATGTGGATTACAGGGTCAAAGGTAGGGTTCTGAAGACTGTGGAGGAACAGAGAGATCTTGGGGTCCATATCCACAGATCTCTAAAGGTTGCCACTCAAGTGGATAGAGCTGTGAAGAAGGCCTATAGTGTGTTAGCTTTTATTAACAGGGGGTTGGAGTTTAAGAGCCGTGGGGTTATGCTGCAACTGTACAGGACCTTGGTGAGACCACATTTGGAATATTGTGTGCAGTTCTGGTCACCTCACTATAAGAAGGATGTGGAAGCGCTGGAAAGAGTGCAGAGGAGATTTACCAGGATGCTGCCTGGTTTGGAGGGTAGGTCATATGAGGAAAGGTTGAGGGAGCTAGGGCTGTTCTCTCTGGAGCGGAGGAGGCTGAGGGGAGACTTAATAGAGGTGTATAAAATGATGAAGGGGATAGATAGAGTGAACGTTCAAAGACTATTTCCTCGGGTGGATGGAGCTATTACAAGGGGGCATAACTATAGGGTTCGTGGTGGGAGATACAGGACGGATATCAGAGGTAGGTTCTTTACGCAGAGAGTGGTTGGGGTGTGGAATGGACTGCCTGCAGTGATAGTGGAGTCAGACACTTTAGAAACATTTAAGCGGTTATTGGATAGGCACATGGAGCACACCAGGATGATAGGGAGTGGGATAGCTTGATCTTGGTTTCAGATAAAGCTCGGCACAACATCGTGGGCCGAAGGGCCTGTTCTGTGCTGTACTGTTCTATGTTCTATGTTCTATGTGTTGACTGGGAGTGTCTCGGAGGAGAGTGTTGACCCGTTAGAGAAGATCTCCATTACAAGGGAGGAAGTGTTAGGTTTTTTAAGGAATATAAAGATTGACAAATCCCCAGGGCCTGATGGAATCTATCCAAGGCTGCTCAGAGAGACGAGAGATGAAATCGCTGGGCCTCTGACGCAAATCTTTGTCTCGTCACTGGACACAGGTGAGGTCCCAGAGGATTGGAGGATAGCTAATGTGGCCCCGTTATTTAAGAAGGGTAGGAAGGATAACCCAGGAAATTATAGGCCGGTGAACTTGACGTCCGTGGTAGGGAAGTTGTTGGAGAGGATTCTTAGAGATAGGATGTATGCGCATTTAGAAAGGAATAAACTCATTAACGATAGTCAGCATGGTTTTGTGAGAGGGAGGTCATGCCTCACTAACCTGGTGGAGTTTTTTGAAGAAGTGACCAGAATGGTTGACGAGGGAAGGGCCGTAGATGTCATCTATATGGACTTTAGTAAAGCGTTTGACAAAGTCCCTCATGGTAGGTTGGTGCAAAAAGTTGGATCTCATGGGATAAAGGGGGAGGTGGCTAGATGGGTGGAGAACTGGCTTGGTCACAGAAGACAGAGGGTGGTAGTGGAAGGGTCTTTTTCCGGCTGGATGCCTGTGACTAGTGGTGTTCCGCAGGGCTCTGTATTGGGACCTCTGCTGTTTGTGATTTATATAAACGATCTGGAAGAAGGTGTAACTGGGGTGATCAATAAGTTTGCGGTTGACACGAAAATGGCTGGACTTGCAGATAGTGAGGAACATTGTCAGAGGCTACAGAAGGATAGATAGGCTGGAAATTTGGGCAAAGAAATGGCAGATGGAGTTCAATCCAGATAAATGCGAAGTGATGCATTTTTGTAGAACTAACGTAGGGGGGAGCTATACGATAAATGGCAGAACCATAAAGGGTGTAGATACGCAGAGGGACCTGGGTGTGCAAGTCCACAGATACTTGAAGGTGACGTCACAGGTGGAGAAGGTAGTGAATAAGGCATATGGCATGCTTGCCTTTATAGGACGGGGCATAGTGTATAAAAGCTGGGGTCTGATGTTGCAGTTGTATAGAATGTTGGTTCGGCCGCATTTGGAATACTGTGCCCAGTTCTGGTCGCCACACTACCGGAAGGACGTGGAGGCTTTAGAGAGAGTGCAGAGGAGGTTTACCAGGATGTTGCCTGGTATGGAAGGGCTTAGTTATGAGGAGAGATTGGGTAAACTGGGGTTGTTCTCACTGGAAAGACGGAGGATGAGGGGTGACCTAATAGAGGTGTATGAAATTATGAAAGGCATAGATAGGGTGAACGCTGGGAAGCTTTTTCCCAGATCGGTGGTGACGTTCACGTGGGGTCATAGGTTCAAGGTGAGGGGGGAGAGGTTTAACACGAATATCAGAAGGACGTATTTTACGCAGAGAGTGGTGGGGGCCTGGAATCCGCTGCCGGGCAAGTTTGTGGAGACAGACACACTGGGAACATTTAAGACTTATCTAGATAACCACATGAACGGAGTGTGAATGGAGGGATACAAAAGAATGGTCTAGTTTGGACCAGGGAGCGGCGCGGGCTTGAAGTGCCGAAGGGCCTGTTCCTGTGCTGTGTTGTTCTTTGTTCTTTCTTTCAATTACGAGTGTTGCAAGGGGAAAAAAGGTGGGTTCAGGGGATCATGGGTCTCAGGAATTTATGAGTCTTGGGGGGGGGGGGGGTGCAGCGGTGTGCTGAATTTTTGGTCTCAGGATGGGGGATCGTGGGCCTTGGGGAGCATGGCAAGTCTCAGGGACAAATCACCATTCTTGGGAGAGACTAATGAAAGATCACAAAAGAGGACTTCCTCAAGTGGACTTGATCTCTGGCCGATGACAAAACCTTGAATTGCAACAGTTCTAAACTTTAAAAAAAGCTTTGAAGAAACATTTGAAATTTACTTCAAAAGGTGTATCTTGTTTAAATTTAGTTGGCCATACAAGATCGGAGACATTGATACTATTTACATCAGTGTTTACCAATCCACTCAAACATTTTTCATTCTTAACTCAGAACATGTAGCTAAATCTCACTGATAGATATTATGTAAACTTTCTTTAGATAGAATGCATAAATGGTACTATGCTACATAATTAACTGTTAAATCTGTGAGAAGCTTTCAAATGGCAGAGAAGTATTTCAAGGATACTGGTGAAATGAGTGCTAATGAGCCTGTTACAACCTCCGAACTTGTGCCTGGAATGTTAAACTATTTTCATCACATTCCCTCATGCATTTTTCTCTCCTGAAGGAATAGCTCTGTGCAAAATCTGATCTCCTCTCGTATCTCACCTAAGCAGCAGGATTATCAGCAGAATATTTACCAGAATTTTCCAGCATAAAGGAATCCCCTTATCTATCCTCACGGTGGCA
The DNA here is from genome assembly GCF_964213995.1 of Mustelus asterias. Lineage (NCBI taxonomy): Eukaryota > Metazoa > Chordata > Chondrichthyes > Carcharhiniformes > Triakidae > Mustelus > Mustelus asterias. The sequence goes on from NC_135811.1 coordinate 53,258,541, forward strand.
CAATGGTTAGCACTAGAGCCAGGGATCCTGGTTCAATTCCCATCTATGCGGAGTTTGCATATTCTCCCCGTGTTTACGCGAGTTTCTTCCAGGTGCTCCGGTTTCCTCCCACAGTCCGAAAGACATGCTGGTTAGGAGCGTTGGCCATGTTAAATTCGCCCTCAGTGTAGCCGAACAGGCACTGGACTGTGATTTTCACAGTAACTTCATTGCAGCATTAACGTAAACCTACTTGTGACTTAATAGAAACATAGAAAACTACAGCACAAAACAGGCCCTTCGGCCCCACAAGTTGTGCCGAACATATCCCTACCTTTTAGGCTTACCTATAACCCTCCATCCTATTAAATCCCATGTACTCATCCAGGAGTCTCTTAAAAGACCCGATTGAGTTTGCCTCCACCACCACTGACGGCAGCCGATTCCACCCGCCCACCACCCTCTGTGTGAAAAACTTCCCCCTAACATTTCCCCTGTACCTATCCCCCAACACCTTAAACCTGTGTCCTCTTGTAGCAGCCATTTCCACCCTGGGAAAAAGCCTCTGAGAGTCCACCCGATCTATGCCTCTCAACATCTTATATACCTCTATTAGGTCTCCTCTCATCCTACGTCTCTCCAAGGAGAAAAGACCAAGCTCCCTCAGCCTATTCTCATAAGGCATGCCATTCAATCCAGGCAACATCCTTGTAAATCTCCTCTGCACCCTTTCAATCTTTTCCACATCCTTCCTGTAATGAGGCGACCAGAACTGAGCACAGTACTCCAAGTGGGGTCTGACGAGGGTCTTATATAGCTGCATCATTATCCCCGGACTCCTAAACTCAATCCCTCGATTGATAAAGGCCAGCACACCATATGCCTTCTTAACCACCTCCTCCACCTGCGGGGCCGATTTTAGAGTCCTATGGACCCGGACCCCAAGGTCCTTCTGATCCTCTACCGTACTAAGAGTCTTTCCCTTTATATTGTACTCCTTCATCCCATTTGACCTGCCAAAATGGACCACTACGCATTTATCTGGGTTGAAGTCCATCTGCCACTTCTCCGCCCAGTCTTGCATCCTATCTATGTCCCTCTGTAACTTCTGGCATCCCTCCAGACTATCCACAACCCCACCAACCTTCGTGTCGTCGGCAAACTTACCAACCCATCCCTCCGCTTCCTCATCTAGGTCATTTATGAAAATGACAAACAGCAAGGGTCCCAGAACAGATCCCTGGGGCACACCACTGGTCACCGACCTCCAATTAGAAAAAGACCCATCTATACCCACTCTCTGCCTCCTTTGGGCAAGCCAGTTCTGGATCCACAGGGCAGCAGCCCCTTGGATCCCATGCCCTCTCACTTTTTCGAGAAGCCTTGCATGGGGGACCTTATCGAACGCCTTGCTAAAATCCATATAAACCACATCTACCGCTTTCCCTTCGTCAATGTGTTTGGTCACATTTTCGAAGAACTCCACCAGGCTTGTAAGGCACGATCTGCCTTTGACAAAGCCATGCTGAGTATTCGTGAGCATACTAAACCTCTCTAAATGCTCATAAATCTTGTCCCTCAGGATCTTCTCCATCAGCTTACCAACCACTGAGGTTAGACTCACCGGTCGGTAATTTCCTGGGCTATCCCTATTCCCCTTGAAAATAGGAACCACATCCGCAATCCTCCAATCCTCCGGCACGTCTCCCGTCTCCATCGACGACGCAAAGATCATCGCCAGAGGCTCTGCAATCTCTTCCCTCGCCTCCCACAGTAACCTGGGGTACATCCCATCCGGACCCGGCGACTTATCTATCTTGATGCCGTTCAAAGATTCCAGCACAACCTCTTTGTTAAAGTCCACATACTCAATCTTTTCAGTCCACCGCAAGCCCACAGTACATCCACCCAAGTCCTTCTCCTCTGTGAAAACCGAGGCAAAATAGTCATTAAGCACCTCTGCCATTTCTACTGGTTCCGTACAGACTTTCCCGCCTTCACCTTTTATAGGCCCTATTCCTTCACGTCTCATCCTTTTACTCTTCACATATTTATAGAATGCCTTAGGGTTTTCCTTAATTCTACTTGCCAAGGCCTTCTCGTGACCCCTTCTGGCTCTGCTAATTTCCTTCTTCATGAATAAACTTTAAACCTGAAATTCAGAGCCATGGCCAGGATTCTCCCAAAAAAGTTCTAAGTGCCGAATTCGTGTAAAAACTGGAGCAACGCCCGCTGAATTTTTAAAGTGGGATTTTCAAAAGGAATCTCCTACATATTGAGCACTGCTGAGTGCATCAGGGAGATTCACGTTGAAAATCTGAGGGTGGGACCTATTCCCATCCAAGAGGCCACAGCATAGCGCTGGGTGGGCCACTGCGCTTGCGCCAATCTGTCAGAGCGGAGATCAGCACATGTGCAGTGGCCCTGTACTGCCGGCCTCCCAATCACTGGCCAGCCTCACAACCCCGCATCGCTGGTCATGCGACCCCCCCCAACTGTTGGCCACCCCTCCCCCCCTCCACCTTGCTGGCAGTCCTGACTCTCTCGGCAACCCCCCCACCCCGCCCCCGCCAACCCCGATGGCCAGCCCCAATCACTGTGCTCCCTCCCTTAACTATGCATCCTGACTGCAGAGTTTGCAGCGGGACCCCCCCTCCCCCCTCCCACCAATCTCCTATCCAAAGGCCACCCCCACTGGACCCACCGCCTTAACATTGACCGATGCCCGGGAAGGAGTCTACCGAGCCCGGAGACCCCAGTCCCAGGCCCGATAATGATATTCAAATGAGGATTTCAGTATGGAAATCAGCTCCACGTCGACTTCAGGTGCGAAGCTGATGATGCCAGAAATCCTGACCTCGTAGATGCACGGCGGCCATGGTGCCCAGCGGGGAGCCCCCGCTGATGTCTCCCAGCCTGTTTCACTGCTCGAGCAGCTCAGCAGGCTGGGAGAATTGCCCCCCATATATTTTTGAATAGGGGTTAACGCAGTGATCATTAGAATCACTAACACACCAGCTTTTTATTTCACTGCCTTACTCAGGGGCAAAGAGGCAAACTACAACATTCCCAGTTTCTTCCTATGTTAAACTTTCAACTTTAATTTCATTACATACAGGGGTTAAACCCCCCGGGGTGGAATTTTCCCAGCACAGTTGCAGAAGGATTGGGAAATGGGAGGGCTAGCAATATGGCAAGGAAAGGCATTGGGAGTGAAGCCCATGGCATGGCAGATATCAATGGCATGAACTGAGCCACTTGAGTGACCAATCAAGGGAATTTGAAGGGCCAGCTGCCAAATGGGGAGAGCATCTTGTAACCCCAGAGCCATTCCAGAAAGTTCCAGGGAGGGAGGCCCTCCTTCATGGGTAATTTCTGTTTTGTGTGGAGACCCCAGAGCATCAATAGTGCACTTTACCCACTGCCCTGCCAATAGCCTAGGGCTGACTACTTGGCTATGGTTTCCCCCAACCAAACTGTCACACTTCGAGGGTGCCTCACCACTCAGATGCCCTCTCCCTGGCATTGCAGCCTCAGTAGTGGATCCCCTCTTGCTAAATGCTGCCCCAGGATCTCACTGCTCCCTGGAGCAGCATCATCTCCTACTTCTGGCCCACTTCCAGCCGTATATTTTCAAAGTCCCCAAAAATTCAGCTGCCCCACCCACCACCATATTGTTTCAGGGAGATCTGCTGGTGTATCAGAATTATTTTGCCATTGATATTTGTAACCTATTTCCTGCTGTCCTACTTTTACAAACTAAATATAGCTTCATATTTGTAATGCGGGTAGGTCTGTAAAGAAAGTCAGGGAGAATTGGTCAACCTACTGACCAATGTGCAGTAAGAGGTAGGAGCAGAAGGAGGCCATTCAGCCCATTGGGTCTGCTCCACCATTCAATGAGAGCATGACTAATCTGATGTGATAATCCTCAACTCCACTTTCCCCCTTATCCCCATAACCCTTGATTCACTTACTGTTTAAAAATCTGTCTATCTCAGCCTTGAACATACTAAACAACCCAGCCTCTACAGCACTCTGCGGTAAAGAATTCCACAGATTCACTACCCTCTGGGAGAAGAAATTCTTCCTCATCTTTGTCTTAATTGGGTGACCCCTTACTCTGAGATAATGCCCTCTTGTCCTAGGACATATCACAAGGAGAAACAACCTTTCAGCATCTATCCTGTTAAGCCCTCTGAGAATCCTATATGTCTCAATAAGGTTGCATTTGTGCATTTCGAATAAGTCTCAAATCAACACTTCTATTAAATATACCTGAGAGATTATTCTTGACATGTATTACCCTTTGACAAAGGTCTTCCTTTGGTCTTTTATTAAATTTACCCATCAATTATCTCAGATTCTATTTTTTTTTGTAGAATTGAAAGTAACACTCAGTATCTACCTTATAAAATATTAAATAGTTTATATATATTCACCTCGGTTCCCTCCCGACCTTTCCACCAGACTAAATTTTCTGTCCCATACCTGAAAGGTCATTCGCTGCTATCCGTCACTGGGCCAAGAATCCAGAGAAACAGGTTAGAGCTCTGGGGACTTGAGTCCAAATCCCATCACAGCAGCTGATGGAATGTAAATTCAATCATTAAAATCTGGAATTAAAAACTAATCTAAGTAATAGTGACCATGAAACCACTGTTGATTCTGGTTCCCTCATGTGCTTTATGGAAGGAAATCTGCTTACCATACCTGGTCTGGCCTGCATGTGAGTGTGGACCCGCAGTAAGGCAGTTGACTCGCAAATGCCCCCTGAAATGGCCTAGCACTCAGTTTAATTAGGGATGGGCAATAAATGCTGGCCTTGCCAGCAATTCCCACATCCCACGAAAGATGGGAAGGCGATGGCGCAGTGGTATTTTCACCAGAAACCCTGGGTAATGCTTTGGGGATCGGGGTTTGAATCCCACCACGGCAGGTGGTGGAACTTGAAAAAAATCTGGAATTAAAAATCTAACGATGACCACAAATCCACTGACAATTGTCCTTTGGAAAGGAAATCTGCTGTCCTTACCATTCTGAACTACATGTGACTCTATACCCACAGCAATATGGTTGACACCTGATAGAAACAGACAAGGTCCTGAGGGGTCTTGGCAAGGTTGATGTGGAGAGAATGGTTTCTTCTTGTGAGAAAATTGAGATCTCAGCATCACTGTTTAACAATAAGGGGGTCACCCATTTAAGACAGAATTTCTTTCTCTCAGAGGGTGGTGAGTCTTTAGAACTCTCTTCCCGAAAAGGTGGTGGAAACAGAGTCTTTGAATATGTTTTAAGACAGAGGTGGATAGATTCTTGATAAACTCGGGGATGATTGATTATTGCAGATAGGCAGGATGAAGATTTGAGATTACTATCAGATTAACCGTGATTTTATTAAATGGCGAAACAGGCTTGAGGGGCTGAATGGCCTACCCCTGCTCCTTTTTTTTAGATGTTCATGTTAGATAGCCTCTGAAATGGCCTAACAAGTCACCATGTTGTATTAAACTGCTAAAACATCACTCACTGGCATTCAGTGGCATTACCATTCCTGATTTCCCACTGTCAACATCCTGGAGGTTACCACTGACCAAAAACTGAACCGGACTATCCATATGAATATGTGCTACAAGTACAGATCAAAGGTTGGGAATTTTGTAGTGACTCATCTCCTGACTCCCCAAGGTCCATAATCCACACGGCATAAATCAGGGGTATGATGGAATACTCCCCAATTGCCTGGGTGAGTGCAGCTCTGACAACACTCAAGAAGTTTGACAACATCCAGGACAAATTAGCTGCTTGATTGGCACCACATCCGCAAACCTTCACTCCCTCTACCACCGATGCACAGTGGCAGCACTGTGCACCATCTACGAGATGCACTGCAGGAACTCACCAAGTCTCCTTGGACCGCACTTTCCAAACCCGTGACGACTACTATCTTGAAGGACAAGGACAGCAAGTACCTGGGAACACCACCAACTGGAAGTTCCCCTTCAAGTCATTCACCATCCTGTATGGAAATATATCACTGTCACTAGATAAAAATCCTGGCACTCTGGGTATACCTAAGCCACATGGACTGCAGCATTTCAAGAAGGAAGCTCACCACCACCTTCTCAAGGGCAATAAGGGATGGACAATAAATGCTGGCTTGGCGAGCAAAGTCTACATCTCTTGAAGAAATAAAATAAGATTGGGGGAACATTTAGCCTCTCAGGGAAGGAGGAAAAGCCAGCCCCCAACAAAGTTTCAATTTTATTAGAGGCAGATTGGGGGCAAGCAACCAACCTGTGTTCCTCCGGCAGTAAATATGCTCCAGTAGCAAGCAATAAAATAACTAACTTCACAAAGTAAAGGTTCAATAAAGAAACTTCATTACACCACACCCTGGGCCACAAATCTCCCCCACAATCCTCATCTGCTTTCTATTTATGCTAAGTCAGCTTGTCAGCTGACCAACACATCATTTTCCCGTTGGTTGGTTATATTGTCCACTGGGTCAGTTGACCCTCACAGCATGTTACCATTGGTCACATTATAACAACTTGGTCTCTGGAAATAAGGTGTGCAGCCTCAGATTTTAGCTGCATTTAAGAATTACTGGCTGAGGGTTGTGTTTCTCTGGCCTTGTGACATCTGGTAACTGAATGGTCATGAAAACAGCTGGATTCACCTTTCTCGCATTGCTTGTAGGCTAGAAGGAGCAGGAGTGCTTTCCCCCTCCTTCCCAGCCCTCCAACCTTTCATGTAAATCTGTTAATCTCCCCATGATCGTGTACATCCTCCCTACCCCAGCTCCCATTCAACCCAACAATTCTCACATTGCTTGGCTTCTCTTCCTACCTCGCATTTTCCCCTGAGTAACCAATCCCTCCCTTCTTTCCATTCCCCAGCTATGGTCTGGCCCTATAACACCATCTTAAAGACAGCATTTATTGCCCATCCCTAGTTGCCTAAGGCAGTTGAGAGTCAACCCCATTGCTGTGGCTTTAGAGTCACATGTAGGCCAACCCAGGTAAGGCCGGCAGGTTTCCTTCCCTAGAGGACATTAGTGAAACAGATGTTTTTTTCTGACATCAACAATGGTTTCATGCTCATCAGTAGATTCTTAATTCCAGATTTTTCAAATTGTATTCAAATTTCACCTTCTGTCGTGGTGGGATTCGAAACTGGGTCCCCAGAACATTAGCCGAGTTTCTAAATAGTCTAGCAGTAATACCACTGAGCTATTACCTCCCCATTCCCTGGCTATGGCCTGGCCTTCCCATCTTAAAGCCAGCTTCTGAAACTGGCTGGTTGAATGCAGGAAATTAAGTCCAAAAATTTAACCCAGATCCAATAAATTCAGCAGGACCTTAGGAAAACACATATTACTGATAAATATCAGGGCCAGGGACACATTCTTGTTCCCCTTCCTGCATTCTTGGCAATACTCACCAAATCTCTTTTGATACCAAACCTGAACAGTACACTAATCTCGCACAATTCACACTCCCACCTATAGCACAGTTTGGGAGATCATGGGAGTGTGCCTCACAATCTTCTCTCCACATAGGATATACGATTCCTTGAGAAGCACTCACAATGGCAGGAGGAGCATGCATTTATAGAAATTACCCGGAATTGTTGTATGACCGGTATATTGTGCAGCCCGAGCAGAACATCCATAAACTTGTATTTAAGTGTTATTGGCTAAATATTCCAGTCTTGGTTTGGTATTCTATTAACATTTCAAGCACACTGTCCCAATATTTGTGTTGACAAGACTTTTAAAAGTCGCCAATTTTTCATTTTATTCCATTTGATTTGCATTTGTTTTATTTTATTAAATAAGTATCTGTATTTGTTAATTTATCTCTCATCTGTTTACCTGAATGATCAAAATCTTTTTTTCAAAATCCACACTATTTTTGTGTATGTTTAAATAAGAATTGAGGGATTCAAGCATTGAACATCACTCAACACCCCTCCTAAGTTCAAGAGAGGCAGTCATACTGGTATTTCTTATCTTCTTGTGCATTCTTAGATTCCACATTACATTTCCATGGCTTTCAGCATAATTAGGAGCTTATTGTTGGAAACCTTAGTAAAGCCTTCTGAGAATGCAAGTAATATCTGCAATCTCCTCAAAGGAGTCAAAAGGATTTGACAGGCATACCATAATCTTTCCCTTCAAAAGCCATGTTGACTATTTCTTATCAAATTATTTCAAGTGTCAAGACCATTGAATGGTTTTCACAATTTTTGCTGGTGTAAAGTGTTGTGGGAAATTACCACCGGAGTCAGACTGGAGGTTCAATAACACAGTTCTATTTCGGATACGAAGCTTCGGGAGAAAGCATTGGTACTCCGCAGTACTTGGCAGCTACCTTCTCAATCATACAATAGCAGTTGATCATTTTTATACTTTTCAGACAATGGATAGTCCGGACATCGTTATAGTTGAGTAGACAGATCATGGTGATCGATCGTTAACACGTCATTACAATCAGACAGGTACAGACATGGGCATTTAACATCGCATTGTTCATAGAATGGATACATTTCCTCTATTAATGACTGGTTTTGATCTATTAATTCAGGTGATTGGTTTTGCTGCATTTATGTATTTCTGTTCCCATCTATGGCTGATCTTATTATCAGACCTTATTGTCCTGGGTCTGCCCTTATCTCTAAAGTGCCTCAAGCTCTGACTGGCTTCTTGCAGTATTTGGTTCCTGCATGTTTAACTTTAAATAAAGTTAAAACATGCAGCACAGACAGTTAAGTAGCTGTCTGTGCTAAAAGTCAGTGCCTGCTTAATGTCTCTTCCCAGGTAACCATTTTGTGTGCCAGGCAACCATTTTGTGTGTCAGGTAACCATGTTTATAATTTTTCCCACTTCAAAAGGCTAACCAGCTTTGTTTGGTTCTTAAATGTTGAGTGTAAGAACGTCCAGACAACACTGGGTTTGAAATCTGGCAGGGTTGATAGTCTTCCCATCTCGGCTGAGGTCAACAAAATTGATAGCAACTGCACTCTCATAGGACCTCTCTGCTACTAAGAAATAGGGGTACACAGTAGACATTTATCTTGCCACACGTGTGTATCTATTGAGGCTGCTGACATTCATCATCAAGGCTCACAGATCAATAATAGTCAGATGAGTGAAATATATAGTGAAAAATAACTGTCGTCACCAGCAAAGAAACAAGAGCAGAAGGGAAAAAGCAAAATAATGGGGAAATTAAATAGAGAAAACAAAAGCTGCTCCAAAAATACTGACATTCAGAAATTATTTTGTCAACAGTAAGGCACTTTGTTTTAAATGAATTAAAGCCTTAACTAAGGTAACTGTAGAATGTGTTAAGTATTTTGAGATACTAAACTTCCTATTTAGCACTGCTTAATATTTATTTTTATTATTTTTTTGATTATTCAGAATAAGTTAGCCAAACACACTAGACAAGGCCCAGTTTGGCCCTCAGCCGAAGTTGGTCAGACTGCATTGGCCAAGCTGGGTGGCATGGTGGCACAGTGGTTAGCATTGCTGCTTCACAGCGCCAGGGACCCGGGTTCAATTCGGCCTTGGGTGGCTGTCTGTGTGGAGTTTGCATGTTCTCCCCATGTCTGTGTGGGTTTCCTCTGATTGACCCAGTTTCCTCCCACAATCCAAAGTTGTGCAGGTTAGGTTGATTGGCCATGTCAAATTGTCCCTTCGTGTCCCAAGATGGAAAGATTAAATGAATTAGTGGGGTAAATATGTGGGGTTATGGGGATAGGGCTTGGGTGACATGCTCTGTTGGAAAGTCGGTGCAGACTCAATGGACAAATGGCCTCCTTCTCCACCATAGGGATTCTATGATTCTCTTCCAGTTCAGCTACAACACTGGCACCTATCCAGCAATGTGAAAACTTTCCCAATTATGTCCTGTCCACAAAGAGCAGGACAAATTAAATCCAGACAATTGCACCACATTCTTGCGAACAATTAGGTATGGGCATCAAATGCTACCCTTGTCAGTGGCACTATCCCATGAAAGTGTTAAACATCTTAATGACTCAAAATACTTTTTGAAAAATATTCCCACCATTTATTTCTCAGTAACTAACATTTCGAAGGTCCTGGGGCTGAGGAATTGGCAAAATAAGCATTAAACTTACCTTGGCTCATAGACAAGAGATCCAAGCTATGTTGACACTTAAACTTCACCTGGGAATCTGGCAGCAATTACGTCACCAACAGGTGAATGCAGAGCGTGTGTGCTAAGACACCGGAGCTGCGGATCATGAAAGCTGTTCCTGGCACTGAGTGCATCACAGGTGGGGGTGAAGAAGTGATCACAATTTGGAAAGCAATGGTAAACCCGGGTACTCCTGTTCCTAACCACCCACATGGAAACCTGAATAGAAATAATAACTGCACATTTTCTGAGCTTTCTGCTACTTGGTATCAGGTTTCCCTGGTAAGACTGGCATCAGGTACCTACCTGGCTGGAATCATCAGACCTTGACTTTTGCATTTCAGCACCTGCCTCGAGTATCAAGCTCGCATACTGCCCAAAATGCAGTTATTAAAATGGGCACAGGACATGAGGAAAATGTGTTTGTCACAATGCCGAAATTTCACCTTCTTGCACATTCCATTTATGTCAGATATTAGGGGTTAAAATTGAGTCCCTGATTTCTAAATTATAGCTCTAAACAAAGTTTTCATGATAATGTTTGAATTTTTCAGCAGAGTTATTTTTTGGTACTGGACTATCTCGGGCAATTTTAGTCCGACTTGATTGTCAGAAAACGGGCAGGATCGGGTGCTATGCTGGTTTTACTCTCCACTAAGATTCCACCCAATCCCATAGATTACCTCTGATGTTCATCCAGGATCTATCCTTGGCACTCTCCCACTTCTCACTCGTGTGCTACCTTACAGTGACATATCTGAAAACACAACATTAGTATTCACATCAACACTGACGATGCAGAGCACTACATCACCACAGCTTCTCTTAACTCTCAGACTGCTCATCCAACATCCAGTACAGGATGCGTAGAAATTTTCTCCAATTAAATATTGGGAAGACTGAAAGCATTGTTTTCGGGCCCCTGCTCAAACCTGCTTCAGTTCCCTCGCACCAACTTCATTCCTCTCCTTGGCAACAGTCTGAGATTAAGCCAGTCTGCTCCCAAGATGGCTTTTGTCTTCATGTTTGTGTCATGTCTAAGATCGTCTTCTTCCATCATTGTAACATTGTTTGACTTAATGCATGTCTCAGCTCATCTGCTGCTGAAACTCTTGTTCATGCCTTCATTATCTTTGAATTCGATCATCCCAATGCATTTCTGGCTAGTCTCCAATGTTCTGTGAACTTGAGGTCAACCAAACATCAGCTCCCCATGTCTTAACTTTGTTAGGGTATGAGATCAGAAACCCCAAGGTATATTATGAAGTCAGACTAGACCACAAGTATTTGCTATTTTAGCATTAATATGAGGACATGAACGAGAATTCTCCAGCCATTCATGCCAGCAGGATTCTCTGGTCCCGCTGCAGTGAATGGAGAATTGGCTGTGCAGCAAATTCTCTGTCCTCACTTGCAGTGGTGGCAGAGTGTGAATGGCTGGAGAATTCTGGCCATGATGTTTCGCTCGAGGAGCGATTCTACTGGTGAACTGGGAAGCTTTTATCAAAACAAACTTTATTTAACTATAACAATAAATTAGCTTAACATTTACCAATTGAACAATACTTAAACATGACAAGATACAATTCTTAACTGCTAACCTATCCCTATGAGTTCCAATTCAAGCAATATTCCTCTTATAGACTTAAAATCCCTCTTCAAACACAGGCTTAGATGCTCGTAATTAGATTGCTAGTCCTCGAGTTCTCAGTGCATTTTTGGAGAGAGAGACAGAGAGATATGTCTTGCTTCTTTCAGAATCAGGCAGAAACAGATTGTTCTAAAACACTGTCCCTCCCGCAAGCTTAGCTCCACCCTTTAACATATGATTCTGTCTCTTGTCAATCAACCTAATCAAAACCCCACCCTGAAATCCCAAGGGAAACATAAATAAACACAAATGTATTAACTCTGTTTGGACAAAAACATCATTAACTAAAATAAGTCATTACCCTGCATTCTCACCATGGAACAGCATATTTTCCAGACAAATTGGCACCTTGTAAAACAGAACTGACTTTTAAATATACCTCTTAAAAGAAACATGATAAAAATACATTTCTTAAAGACATAGTATCATCACAACTTGAAGCAAGTCCTATTCCCTTATCATGTTCAATGACCTGAGTTGCTCATCAAGACTTAAAAGTTTTCATCCCTGTTTTTAAATTATTTCTTAGCTAACCCTTCCCTATCTCTGCAATCTCCTCAAACCCCATCTGCACTTCTCCAAATTTGGCTTCTTGTATATTCCCTATCATAAATACTCCACCATCCCAAGCTCTGGATTCCCTCCCGACATCTCTCCACCTCTCTACTTACATTCCTCCTTCAAGACACTCCTTACCTTATTGACCAAGCATTGTGGGCGAGCGGTGGCATGGCGGTTAGCACTGCTGCCTCACAGCGCCAGGGACCTGGTTTTGATTCTCGGCTTGGGTCACTGTCTGTGCAGAGTCTGCACGTCCTCCCTGTGTTTGCATGGGTTTCCTCCTGGTTCTCCAGTTTCCTCCCACAGTCTGAAAGATGTGTTGGTTAGGTGCGTTGGCCGTGCTAAATTCTCCCTCAGTGTACCCGAGCAGGCGCCGGAGTTTGGCGACTAGGGGATTTTCACAGTAACTTCATTGCAGTGTTAATGTATGCCTACTTGTGATACTAATAAATAAACTTGAAGCATTTGGTCAACAGGCATGGTATCATTACTTTAATGATTTCCCATCTAGCAGTTAACATTGCTCCGAATATTTTTTTTCTGAGTTGCTGACTCTTAAATAGAGAAGTCTTACAATGAGTATTTGCAGTGAGCTCAATTTCCAAGGATGCTTCACTAACATTTCAGTTTGTTACAAAACTGCCTCTCTTTCAGCCTGTAAGGATATATCTTATATTGTACATTTTCTTTGCAAAGAATTTTGAAGAAAAAGCTACAGGACAAATAACGCAGTAATGTGGTTGCCAAAGGTGCTCATCAGATTTTTCATCTGTCAGTCACCTGTTTATTAGGCGAGAAATAAATGACCTGGCAGCTATTTATTGCTAAAAATAGTCTTCCACTCAGCCCAGGAAGTGCTCTGACCAGCATGCTCAATCCAGAACAAAAAAAGTTTGTGTTGAAAATCAACAAGTTCCAAGGTAAATAATTGCATTTGAACTGTAGATGTGAGATGGTGATTAACAAAAGCCAACTGTTACTGTACTCCAATTGATTACTGCTGTGCATAATGCATTAATAATGAGTTAGAAATGAGCAAGAAGGACATCCACATAAAGAAGTGTGTGATAAAATAAGATGAATAACGAATCAAACAAAATAACAAAACAACAATGAACTGACCACATTTGACAACTAAGAGTATAGGCAGGCCTAGTCTCTGTCAAGTGTAATTTGTACTGTTGGACCAGAACATGCCTCGAGGCTTTCCAGGATATTAATTTTTCACCACTAACAAGTTTTAGCACTTTGTTTGTTTGCAAAATAAATAAATCTTTTTTAAAAAATCAATGTATAGTTTAAAAATACACATCTATTGATTTTTAGTATTTATGACGGATTTTCTTGTGGTTTTCACACAAAATGTCATGCATTAAAAAAAAACAATCTTTAACTCTCTCCCTAAATTTAGCATGTTTTTAATCATGCTAATTAATTAAAGAATTAAGTGCAAATCTTTAAACTGCACTTGGCATTAAAATTAATTTACGAAAGTCTATGAAACTCTGAGGTGAAAACATTATGCTCAACATTTTCCACATGTACTAACGGAACTGCAGTGTTGTTGGATTTGTCACTTCCAGGTAAATTATCAACAGCAAATCCAACCTATTATAATCTATTCAGCATGAACAATTCCCTGAAATTCTTTGAGAACAAACAGGGAGTTCTCCAAGTATCCCAGCCAAATTTGGATTCTCTTTTGCCTTATCTGCCAAAACAATCTCGTGTCCCCTTTTTGCCCTCCTGATTTCTCTCTTAACTCTACTCCTACAGCCCCTATACTCTTCAAGGGATTCACTTGATCCCAGCTGCTTATGCATGTCATGTGCCTCCTTCTACTTCTTGACCAGGGCCTCAATAACCCGAGTCATCCAGGGTTCCCTACTTTTACCAGCCTTGCCCTTCACTCTAAGAGGAATATGCTTACCCTGAACCCTGGTTAACACACTTTTGAAAGCCTCCCACTTACTAGACGTCCCTTTGCCTTCTCACAGACTTCCCCAATTGACTTTTGACAGTTCTTGCCCGATACCATAAAAATTGGCCTTGCACCAATTTAGAATTTTAATTTTTGGGCCAGACCTATCATTCTCCATAACTATCTTAAAACTAATAGAATTGTTTCCCTTGCCTGTGGCCCTCTCGACGTCCTTTTTTTTTGGTTAGAGGAGGAGGTAGGGAGGGAAACACTGAAATAGTATTTGGGGTTTAGCTGTCCCTATTCAACATCTCCTCCACAAACCACCTTCTGTCGATTATCATAAAAAACCATCTGGTTCACTCATATCCTTTAGGGAAGGAAATCTACCGGTCTTTCCTGGTCTGACCTACATGTGACTCCTGACCCACAGCAATGTGGTCGACTCTCAAATGTTTTCTGAAATGGAGGGCAGTTAGGGAAGAGCAATAAATGTGGGTTCTGCCAACGACCCACATCTCATTAAATGAATAAAAAACCAAAGCCCTAGAACACATTAATTGGTTCCTGTCCAGCTGCCCTATTTGCCTCTAAAGCAAGTCATTGTTGTAATTCATAAAAAGGAAAGAACTGCTTCACCAGTAAAGCAGGTGGAACAACCTGTCTGCAAATCCACAAAAAGCTGATGTTTAAAAATAATAACAAATGTAAATTGAAAAATAAAATAATTAATAAAATCACTCTTAGATAAGTTTAGGAAACTTCAGCATTTATGAGGAGCCTATTGTGGAGTTATGGGTATTGCTCCTGCTCTGCCCAAGATCACAAAAAACTGCAAAGGGTCGTGAATGTAGCCCAATCCGTCACACAAACCAGCCTCTCATCCATTGACTCTGTCTACATTTTCTGCTGCCTCGGCAAAGCAGCCGGCATAAATTAAGGACCCCACGCACTCTGGACATTCTCTCTTCTATCTTCTTCTGTCGGGAAAAAGATACAAAAGTCTGAGGTCATGTACCAACTGACTCATGAACAGCTTCTTCCCTGCTGCCGTCAGACTTTTGAATGGACCTACCTTGCATTAAGTTGACCTTTCTCTACATCCTAACTATGACTGTAACACTACATTCTGCACTCTCTTGTTTCCTTCTCTATGCTTTGTTTGTAGAGCATGCAAGAAACAATACTTTTCACTGTATACTAGTACATACCACAATAATAAATCAAATCAAAATGAGAGCGATTTGGATTCAAGTCCCAGTCCAGGACTTGGGCACAAAAATCAAGGCTGACAATCCAGTGTAGCACTGAGGGAGCACTGCACTTCGCAAAACAACTGACAAATGCAGTTTAACATTAGATAGAAAGAACTATTTTCTCTGGTGAGGAATTGAAAACAAGGAGTGATATCAGGAAGCACTTCTTCACATCAAGAGTAATGGAAACCTGCAACTCTATCCAAAAAATGCAGTTGAGACTAGCTGAAATTAAAATTCTAAGATTGATGGATTTTTGTTCGGCAAGAATATGAACAGGGATGGAACTAAGACAGGTAGATAATCTCAGTGAATCATGGAACTGGTTCGAAAGACAGAATGCCTTGCTTTTATGTTCCTAAGTGAAAAGTCACGCACATAGGTATAGAGGCAGGAAGATTACAGAATTAACAGGAAAATAATAATCAAAGACCAGTGACATATTCTAGATGTCACAGTAGATAGGTGTCTCAAGAATATATAAATTTAAAAAAAACTAATGCCAAAACAAACAAGTTACTGTGAATGCAGTTCTTAAAACATTACTGCAAACAAATTAAACACAGCAAGCCTGATTTTTCCACCTCGCTGCGGTGGTCAAGTAGCATAGTAGGGCGGGAAATTTCAGCAGGAGGCAAAAAAGTGGTAATCGCTCCCAGCATCCGGTCGGTCGTGATCTTCCCGGGTCACTATTATTGACGTGATCAGCCTTGTGGCTGATTTAAAAACTTGAAAGCCTATTTAAATCTGTTCAGTGAGCCCAGGATCCAGATTCACTTGGCTTTCCGAACTCACTGGCAGAGGTCCTCACTGGCTAGGGTCACAGGTGGTTCCCACCAATAGGGAGCAGCCTGGGAATGGAGGGATACAAACGATTGGTCTAGTTGGACCAAGGAGCGGCACAGGCTTGGAGGGCCGAAGGGCCTGTTTCCTATGCTGTACTGTTCTTTGTTCTTTGTAATAGGGACCTAATGTGATGGGACCATGGAAGTGCCTACCGGGTACCCTGGCAGTGCCTGGTGGTGATCAGTGGAGGTGCTGTGAAGGGGGTGCTGGTTGTCTGTTGGGGGGAATGGTGATCGGGGAGGTCTGGGGGGGGTGGTGGCTGTGGGGGAACGATGTCCATGGCGGGCTGGGGGGCAGTGTCGATAGATCTCCCCTACACTGTGTACACTTGTACTTAGTATATGGGACATCAGGGTGCATGCCTAGCAGTGTGCAGCCTGCTTCCCTGGTGAGCTTAGGCTTTGTTCCCCTCACCAGTGTGAGATTCCCGACTGTGAAAAAAATTGACAAAGTGTGGGAAAATTGCATGAGTTTTCAGACTTTTGCGACACTTAGAATTTATTTGGGAAAATTCCACCCAGCATATTTCTCAGACATAAATTGCATCAATGTATAGAGATGAGTAAAGTTGACGATCCTGACACATGTGATTTTTTTTCTGCGTGTTTTTGGGATGTGAGCAATACTGACCTGGCAGCAGCTATGTTGTAAGAAGTTTAACAACACCAGGTTACAGTCCAACAGGTTTATTTGGTAGCCTGTTGGACTTTAACCTGGTGTTGTTAAACTTCTTACTGTGTTTACCCCAGTCCAACGCCGGCATCTCCACATCGCAGTTATGTCAATCATGGGCTGCCCCAATAAGGTGGTGCTGTGAGCTGTGGCTCAATTGGTTCACATTCCATCTCGATCTTGATCACAATGACCAAGGCTAATGGCGCAGTGCAGTACAGATGGATTGTTGCACTGTCAAAAGTGTTCACCCATATTTTTGTCCCTCCATTGTAGTGAAGATAGCAGAACTTTCTGCAATCCCACTCTCATACACGGCACTACCCATTTTCATGGAGACACTTTGCACATGTACATTTTATGGAGGCTGCTACCACTTAAATTATTAGCTTTCTCCACTGAACTGGGAGTTTGGTAGTCTTGGAGTGTGAAACCTGAGGTGTGCAGATTAGACCCGATAAGAGCAGATCTGAAGTTTGCGGATTTATTTGGATAGCCAAAGTACCCCTTTGGAGACAAAAGGTACCTCTTTGAATCTGGTCCAGGGAAACCTTTGGAGAGGTAACTTGTCCTTTGATGGAGGTCAGGTGCCATTTGGAAGTGATCAGGTGCTCTTTACAATTTTAAAAAATAAGCATGTGAGTGTAAAAAAGTGCATAATTTCATTACTGTCAAGCTCAGTGGAACTGTGAATAGACCTGTCAACATCAACTGTCAAAACAGAGAGAAGTACCTGCCAGGAGGACCTGTCAAAGGGAGCTGTCAAATATGTCACGAGGACCTGTCAAAAGCATCTATCAAAAGAAGCTGTGAAGCTATCTAGACATTTAAAAGTCCAGCCCTTTAAATCTTTGAAAACATGTCTGGAGTGTTAATGATTGCTATTTCACTCTGTCTGTTGCCATGAGGTTTTTGTTACTGCAATAGTGCTGTGACTGATTTCATAATGATCCATTATCACAGTCGGTTGCCTACCATTTCAGTTTGTTTGAATAGTGGGTATGGACTCTGATGTGAGACTATGGCTGGTCCCACCATTGAGGATTCCCACTGCAGTCAGGACAGGAAAATCTGACCAGCCAAAAGTCCGTTGGCTTCTGGCAGGAATACCAGTCTCACTGTGGGATGCAGGATTATGCACTTGAATGAAATATTCGTTTAACAGGCTTTATTTAGTTAGAAGAATAGAAATGTGGTAAATGGGTTTTTAACGAATGAGTATTTCTTTCAAAATTGTGAAGTCGGCAATAAATATTTAGAACTTCCTTTTACCATATCTCTGCATGGGCCCGGAGGTCTGTCCAGGGTGGATTCTAGATCAGTTGAGTGGTATGTGTAAAGGAAAGTGGTGGGAGGATGGGTTTGCACGAGTTGGCATGAAGTTGGTATAGGGGCTATAAAGGGCCACGTCGTGTGGGTGGAAGGGCACAGGTTATCTTGGGGAACAGTGGAACCAAGGATGTTAGATGAAGGGACATGTCTTGGCATGGGGGCATGATGGATCAACCATAAGGGGTAGGTGATGGCACATAGCGTGGCATGGAGGGGATGTTTTATTCTTTATTTTTAAACTTTGAACACATTGCTGGATCGCCGATACAGGCCTTCTGTCAATACCCTCTCTGCACATAGCAGCCTCTTCAGTTCTTCCAAGGGTTCCTCAGGACTGAGAATACTATGTCTGAGCCACTATTTTTAAAGGCTGGTTCCATGTTCACCCAGGAGTGAAATCTGGACCATTGTCTTTTGAATAAGGCCCCATCCTCAGTGTTCTGACCAATATTTATCCCTCCGTCAACACCACAAAACCATATTATCTAATCATTATTACACTACTGTTATTGGAGTTTGCCATATGCAAATTGGTTGTTGTGTTTCCTACATTGAACTGGATGCACAGCACTTTGGGTTATCCAGTGGCCATGGAATGAATTTTTATTGATAGAACTTCTTTTGGAAGCACTGCAGTTCTTCTACAGTGGTGGTGTTCATATGATGGTGTTAAGTAGGTGTGGAAATGTGGCCCCTTTAAGGGGCGATCCTTTGCAGGCCAAGTGATTGGTCAGATCCTATGGAGGGGTTGTGTGAGAAGTCAGGCCAATCGAGAGCAAGGGTGCACATCCTGGGACAGGGTGAACCTGCAGTTGGAGCCGGGGAGGACCACCTGGATATATTGTTCTGTCAGACCCTTGTCTTGTATACACATATTAGTTAATAATTTTTTGTTGGAGCCACAACAAGTTGCCTCCAAATTTACTACAATAGGAAATAAACAAATATTGACAGAGAGGTCATAGTTCTCCGATCTCGCACACTCAGCCACTGCTGCCAGTCAGAATGGAGAGATTGATGCTCAGCCCAATCCCCATTCACTGCAGCAGGACCGGAGAATCTGTAATAAGTCTTCAGAGGCAGAAGTCCCTTCACCAAAATTCCTAACGCCAGTACACAGAGTGCTAACAGTTAGCGGTCTATCTCAGAGGAACTGACACTCCTGGTTAAGTACAAGGCAAAGACTCCCTGATTGGCCATTAATTGGATCCTTAATCAGGGAGTTCATACTCCGACAGGCCAACCTCAATGGCCTGACTGAAGTCATTACAGAATCCCAGCTGCGGGCAAGATCGGAGAATTCCGGCCTGAGACAATAATGCGATAATGATACATGTCCAAATCAGCAATGTGCGATGATGAAGAGAACCTTGGCAATGATAATGATACCACTCTTGAACTTTTCAGTGATGTAGGCTTGGGGCTGTGAAGACAGAATCAAAGTAACCTCATTGAGTTACTGCAGTGCATCCTAAAGATGGCACATGCTGCAGTTACAATGCACTGGTCGTATGGGAGGTGGACATGGAGTCTTATTTAACACAATTAACTCTCACCCAACAGCCTCGAGACCACATAGAGAAAATTAGTAGTTACTAAATTATGCATGCACATGGCATGATTTCTCTGTGAATGCCCCTGACAGATGAGGCTTTGTCCAGGAATGTGTTTTTGGAAAACATACATTTAATTGCCCCAAATAGGAAAATATTGCATGCTTAATAAATAGAAAATGTCACAAAAATAGTTAATGTAAACAAACATGATATCCTTTTGTTCATTTCAGTCTTCATTGATTTTTGTTTTAAATATACTTATTTAAAAGTGAGTGCTGATATTAATGACATTGTTTACTGATTTGGAAGAGTTACTTAGCCTGACAGCATGGAGCAGCCTAATTAATATACATAACCAAAGCACTACAAAATGAATGATTGTATCTCTACTGCTGTTAATTATATTCCCTTGTGTTGTGAGCTCTGTAATTCTTAGCCAGTGGTGCTATCAGTAGTCCCAAGCAATCGGCTTTTATATATAAACAAATAAACAAATTTAATGATGACTGCCTTTGTAACTTGGTTTTATAGAGATGGTGAGGTTGGCAGGAACTTCTAACAACCTTTATTTGAAACATGTCTGTCAAGAAAATGAGGAAAGTACTACATATGTTTAATTTCCCTATTATTCTGAGGTTAGAACTTTGCCTATTATTTCAGCAAATTTGTATTAGTCTGTTCGTTTAATTTTGGGTATAGTGCATTCCACAAAATATTGAACATATGTACTAGCTTCATATCTGCGCTTTGAATGGCCTGCACAATTTCTATTACAATTAACGGAACTGGTTTCATTCTGAAATATGTCGAGAGAACACAACTTCCAATAATCAATAAATCTTTACCACTGCCTGATAAAAACTATAAAGCAACCAACATTGAAATCAAATTTCTCCATCAAAGACATTAATCCCTTTCGGTTCTGACATATAAATGTATAATTTTCATGACTTACAAAAACAATGTTAGTAAAATGATTAAATTAATGCATTCTGAATATTAATATGTTTGTCCAGTTGAATGAAAAATTAAATAAATAAATCACTAAATTCCTCCGAATGTCGGGGACATTCTCCAAGATAATCTCAATTTAAATACTGAATTAACGTGGAGATCAACCAGATTACTTAGACTGGGAAAAGACCAACACATTTGCAACCCTCTTCCCCAACAAAACCCCAATTACAATGTTAAAATTGGAAACTTTCACCACAAGCTATTTCAGAAATGCTTTTGCTTTCTTTGCCTGAATGCTCACACATTTCATTACACAGCTGTGGGGCCTTCAGTATGCTATATATTAAAAAAAAACTTTCATATCCTTTAGGGTTGAATGTCTGTATGGGTAAGATAATGAAGAATTATGGGATCTATGAATCCAGAACCCAACAGTTTGCCTGATATTTAATTACCTGTCAGAGATTGTGGCAGTTGTAACAATAAAATATGTCATTGATCGCAATGCTCTTTATACACACACACATACACACAAAACTAACCAAAGCATTCTGTTGAAAATTATCCTCATTTTAAAGGTTTACAGAAATGCAAACACTTTAACTAATAAAGCATCAGTAGCTCTGGCGTGTTGCGCTCTCAAAAAATCGATAAATTTACTATTAATGAACAGTCTTCACTGGTTTATCTCAAGGATAGTCAGGTCATGAGTTTTCTGCATGTTATATTTTTGTCCATTACAATGAGGCAAACATGAAACAAATGCTTGAACAGAAGAACCACAATTATCAAGGCCATTTGAGGCTGCAAGGCGCTTCCTAACTGTGAACTGTCCCAGTTCTGAAATTTCAGTATATGCAACAGGGGATGCTGATTTTAATAAAGTAGAATTATTTTCAGATTGTGGCAGCCAATAAAAAAATATTCTGCATTTTTGAAAGGATTATGTGGAATTGAAAAACACAGCTCATTACACAAAATAGCAGCTTCGATAACGATGTGTTTACAATTCTGAGAGCCATAATTTTGCAGTCGTTCTGCGACTTTAATCTTAGAACACATGAAGGCAGAGAGTCATAGAGATTACAGCACAGCAGAAGTCTATCCAGTCCATCATATCTGTGTTGATGTTAATTCTTCAACTGATGCTGCATATTTTCATTCCATACATCACATCAGTTTTTATTTTCTCTTTTCAAATGCCTATTCAATGCAATTTTAAAGGATGTTACAGCTCAGGATTTTCTGGTGTCGCTCATGATGATGCCTGCCAATGTCGGGGTTGGAATATCACCCGACCGCGCAGCCCCGAGGTCAACAGATCTTTCCATGGTCTGTCCCTCGCCCGCTACAATTCCCATGGTGGGCGGAATGGGAAAATTTGCCCCATAGTCTCTGCCTTAATAGCAATTTGTGGTAAAATATTCAATGCTCTAATGACTCTGAAAAAGAAACATGGGCCCATATTTACACCCCAGTGAGAGGGTCCTCCCATTTTATGTAAGCGAGATTGGGGGCAGAGATTGTTTCACGCATAGGCAATTTTTGGAGACACTTAAATCATAACCTGCCTCCACTGAAGTGGCATTTTGGTTGGTCTAGAGTGTGAAACCCAGTGCGCAGCTTGGATCAGGTATGGTATGAACTGGTGTTCAGTTGGTGTGAACTGTGTGGATTCATTCGGGTAGTCAGGGTACCGCTTTGGGGAGTTAAGGTACCCCTTTCGATCTGGTCCTGGAACACCTTTGGGGGAGGTAAGGTGCCCTTTGGTGGAGGTCAGTTACTTTTTGGGATAGTTCAAGTGCGCTTTGAAATTTATAAAAGTGTGTAAAAAACTACATGAATGCATTACTGTCAAGCTCATTGAAACGGTCAATAGACCTGTCAAAATTGTCTGTCAAAAGTACCTGTCAAAGGGGTTGTCAAGCTGTTTAGGCATTTAAAAAAATAATTTCTGCAAAGTTAAAAAAATGATTGCTTAATATTTCACTCTGTCTGTTTACATAAGCCTGAAGGTTTCCATTTATGGATTAATGCTGTATGAATGATTTCATAACCATACATTACCACAGTAGGGTGCTTGCTATTTCAGTTTGATTGACAGCTACAAGTGGTCATGAACTCTTTGATGTGGAATTATGAATTCAATGCTTGTGTTCTCAGGGATTATGTACTTAAATGAAATGTTAATTATTAGAAATATTTATTTAGTTGAATGAATGTAAATGCAGGTTTTTCTATATGAGTGTTTTTTTTATATGATGACGTCTGCAATAGACACTTAGAACTTTATCCTGGAGAACTTTATTTTGTCTCATCCCTGTACGGGACCTGAGGTCTGCCCATGGTAAATACAAGTTTAGTTGGCATAGTAGATGGAAGGGTGGTGGTTGGAGAGTTTTGGGTTGGTGATAAGTTGGCAATAAAGGACCATGGGGGTTGGTTGGGAAGGCATAGGTTGGTATTGGAGCTTTACAGGGCCATGGGGTTGGGGTGCAGTGTATGAAGCATTTTGGGATTGGGGTGGTGGGCATGAGGTGGCCTGGGTTGGCATGGGTGCAAAGTGTGCGGGATGAGGCGCGAGGGTCGGAAGGATGTTTCAGGTCTTGATTTTTATTGTTAAGCTTTGGAAACAGTGTCTGACACCTGAGGCAAGCTTTCCACCCAGCCTTCTTCCACACCCAGCATCCGCCTCAGTTTGTCCACTGGACTCCTACACCTGCTCAAATCCACAAGCACCCACTCACCCGATCGAAAATCTGATTTCCAGGCAGCCATTTTAAAGGTCAGTTTGCTGTGCCAGGAATCCTCCCGTCTCTGTGCACCTGATCTGAGAATGAAAATCTGGGCCATAATCTGCCTCCCTGCAACCAATTTGTCAACAGTAAACCTCACAAATCTTCCTGAATTTTGGCATCCTCGATTAAATTATTTGCATAAATTTATCTGTTCCAATGACAAAGCTTTTATTTGAAACCCTTTCTTGTTAACTATACAATCGCTAAGTCCTTGCATCATTCTACTGAGCCTTTGCTGGACTCTTCCTATCTTTCTCCCTTTCTTTTCCATGACTATCTTTCTATAATGGGATGGTTCAAACTGGGGGCAGCTGAATCTATGGGTTGCACGACATGATTGTCTTTTTCTCACATTTGATGTCCTTCGCATAAACCTAGAATCTAATCTGTCTTTTCATGGCCGATTCCCACTTTCAAAGGTCTCAAACCATCAAACACTACTCCCACAGACGATGTGCAATTTCTCAAAACATTGATTCTTCAATTTACTTGGTAACAAAGGAAAATAATATAACATTTCTCTCTTACCTCTGCTTCCACAATAATCAAGAAAACCTCCTGAACAGCAATCGTTCTCACCATTGTACAATGTCTCGTTATTTATAATGGATGACACTTCCTTGGTTATAGCAACATTTCTTTATGCACTGCAGCCAGATCCTAGAAAAAAATGTTGCTCACTTTCCTGTTTTGTCATAATCACCTCTACACCCCTTGATCACCCATGGGTGAAAGGACCTTTTCCCTAATCTCATTTGTTTCTTGCAAGGCAATGTCAGGGTCCAGCTGGAACACTCTCTGCACCCTCGGTATCTTTCTGCAGCATCCCTACCATAGGCACAAAAAACAGTTCAGTTTTTAGCTGCTCCAGGCCATTAAGAGTACCCTCCACTTGTCTGGATGAGTAAAGCTCCAACAATACTCAAGAAGCTTGACAACATCCAGGACAAAGCAACTGTTTGGTCGCTACCCCTTCCACAAACACTGAATTCCTCTACCACCAACAGTGGCAGCCGTGTGTGTCATCTACAAGATGCACTGCAGAAACTCACAAAGATTCCTTAGACAGCACCTCCCAAAACCACAACCACTAACATCTAGAAGGACAAGAGCAGCAGATACCAGGGATCATCCAACTCATTCACCATCCTGCCTTGAAAATATGTTGTCGTTCCTTCACTGTCGCTGGGTCAAATTACTGGAACTCCTTCCCTAACAGCACTGTGGGTGTACTTACTCCTCAGGGACTGCAGCAATTCAAGAAGACAGTTCACCCCCACCTTCTCAAGGGCAACTAGGAATGGGCAATAAATGCTGACCTAGCCAGCAACACCCATATCCCATAAACAAAATTTAAAAAAAGAAATTGCAACAGTTCTCAGTTGTCAACTTTCTAATCAATGAGTTGCAAATGGGAAGTGTACTGGCATTGGTGATTCATCTGAAGCAGATGAATCAATTGAGAAATTGAAATGTCTCTGGGTGGCCACTGCTCTTCCCCCAATCACCTCCCACTGGTTTCACCCTGAGACTCTAAAAATAACTTCATTGTGTCCAATGCAATATTTAATTATCTCAATTCAATTTGTATTTGTCCCTATAAACTTCAATTACATTCCTAACTATATTCTTTTATAGAAGGAGTTAATCACAAGCCACTAATTGCTTTTCCTGTGATTTGTTTCACATAGCCATTACTCTTTGGGAGAAAGAAAATAAAGGCTTCTTAGTTTTAGCTGCTGCCTGTCCATGAGTCAGTATGGTGTCACATTCAACCCTGAAAAGAGCTTCCGATCACATATCCCACTCTGTCAACAAGAGTGCCTATTTCCACATCAGATGCTTTGCTCATCTCCACCTCATCTCAGCTTGCTTGCTAGTGAAACCTTCACCTTTGTTTTTGTTACTCATAGACACAGCTATTCCATTGTACTGCTCATTGGCCTCCCATCTACAATCCTTAGTAAACTTGGCTCATCCGAAACACTGCTTCTATATCCTCACACTACATATATCTGTGCTCAATAATCTACATCAGATCCCAGTCTGGCTGTACCTCAGTCTTTTAAATTCTCAGTGTCTTCACATTCCTCCATGCCTTGCCCTGGCTTATTTCTGTAACTTCTTCTTGCCCAACAACCCTTCAAGATCTCTCTGTCCTTCCTATTCTGACCTCTTGAGCATCCCCAATTTAAATTTCTCTGACACTGTCTTCAGCTGCCTAAGCCCCAGGTTCTGAAATTCCCCTCCTTAACATTCCAGCTCACTACTATTCACCTGCCTCCTTTAAGAAACTCTAGGCCTGGGTAAGATGCTCTTTTGAAGAGTTGATGCAGACATGATGAGCTGAATAGCCTCCTCTTGCACTGTAAGGATTCTATGATTTAGGGATTCTGCCAAAATTACAAAGGAAAGTCAGTGAAAACCCTGTTAAAATTCCAGGCACTTGAATTAGTATGTTTTATTTTTGTATTAACAATCCAAACTAAACGGCTTTGTCTTTATCTCTCACCCCTAAAAAGGCATTATTCTGATATCAGTCTTCATTCTTTCAGCAATAACATGTTCAGCTCCACAAATCTCACTTCAGAACATACAGCGTTATGCAGCAGTCATCCATGTTACTCCACAACTGCCTGCAGCAAACCTATAACAGATGAGCATACTTCATGCTTAATTTCATAAAGTTATGAAATGCCTTCGGCTAAGAACAGTATAAGGCCCATTAGAAGACACAGTAGGAGCTGAATCATGGTGCATGGTTACCCCCATGCCTGATGGAAGAAGCTGGCAAACTTGTGCCAGTTGCTCATCTCCATGGTTGCAGTGTGCATCTCAACACTAAACGAGCTGTTGAGTGATTACACGGTCAATCGGGGCCGAAATCTGTATGAGGCAAGTACCAATTAAGGTTAGCCCGCACTTGTTAAAGCTGACCTGCATCTCTTAAAGACGAGCTACATTCTGGCTGTTGCTGGGGCTGAAAGTGGCTGTGAAAGAATTTCTTAACAGGAAGTATTAAGGGGGCAGTAAGTCAGAAAAAGAGGACTTGCAGGTTCTCAGATGCTGGGGGCCTCAATGCAGGGGGTGGGAAGGAAGAGAAAAGTGGTTCTTCTTTCTTCAGGGTGCTGGAGACTCTGCACACATGTACATAGAATGGAATGGGAGCTGATAGGCACAACGATCCATGTCAGAGGACTGGGATTCAGTGCCAGAAAAAGTTGCCTGACCTCACACGAGCCATCAAGCCATCTTCAAATGCCATCTCCTACCAACCACATGATTCATCCGGCAGTAAGGATACTCCAATAGCAAGCAATAAAAGAACTAACTTCACAGAGTAAATCAAAGTGAAGGTTTAATAAAGCAACTTCATTACGCCACCACCTGGGCCACAAATGCTCCCCACAATCCCCATCTGCTTCCTATTTATACCAGGTCAGCTGACCAACACATCATTTTGCCATTGGCTACATTGTTTACCTGGTCAGCCGACCCTCATAGCACGTCACCATTGGTTACATTATAACACACCACACTCGTCAACAATCTCGAACAATCAGGACTGATGCCTGACATTCATATGCTCTACCTCAACCTCACATGTACCACTGCTGCAAGACCCACAACTCACAGCTTCCATATACTTCCAACTATTCAGACAGGTACGTCACCCAAACGCATTGCAACACGCTCACTGACACGGCACATTATAGGCAGCAGCAGCAAAGAACCGGCATGAACAGGAACACTTGCATGTCCTCAAGCCCTTCGAGGAAATGCTGCTCCAGGTTAATGGCTTGGCCGTCACTTTGGACTTTACAACTGGTGTCGCTGAAGCCACCCATATTATGATGCCATGTTCCTGTCTTATACACCTTCTCAAATCATATTTCACCCTCACCCTGCAGTTTTCTACAAAGTACACATTGTGAATGGTTTGACTGTGGACCTCTTGTTTTCTACACAGCCCCACCCTTCCCTCATCCTAACCTTTCCCTTGTGTGTTCATACTTTCAGAAACCTAGATCTGTCACCTGATGAAGGGAGAGGTGATGGACACACCTCTGAGGATGAAGCACCAACACTTGATGTGACACTTACAGCTATTGGATATGTAGAGATGCTGGTTCACCAGTTTGGGAAAACACAACTGCCGTGACCTTACCTTATTGCCCCATCGGCCGATGGGTGGGGTGGGCCAGTAAGATTGCGAGAGAGCCGGGAAATCAGGTTTGTGCCCGATTTCTCACCTCTCATAGAATCCCTACAGAAGGGGGGATTTAGTCACAAAGCCCTGCAGTAGCAAGGGAGGCAGTGACAGTGATTGCATGTGCAATTGTGCCCTCTTCTGCTGTCTGTCAGCTTTTGGATGAGCTAGGCCTCCCCCATTCTCCCTGATGGTGATGAACAGGTTTGGCCCCATTTTTGTTTTGAGTCAGGTAAGATTCGATTTTGTACTCACCCAAAAAAAGGCACAAATTTCTCTGGTTTTTATGCTCATTTGGCACTTAGAATTTTTTTGGTAAGATCATCCCCAACTTGTTTACACTCAGGTTAAAACTATACAGAGGCTTTCAGCCTCGTGGCTACAGTCAGCTCCCGAGATGACTCTAATTACAGAAGCCCACACTTACCAGGGTGATTCCCCCACCTTGCTTCTTGATTGGTTCCCTGGGTCATGTGACCCTTACTCTGCAGGTTGATTCTCAAAGGGACAATCACCACAGGTTCAGATACCGGAAGTGCACATAACTGAGAGGGTAGTGCGGAGCTGGGAAATGCCCAGTGAGTCACCAGACATGAGTGAGCTGCAGAAAGGCCAGGAGGAGAATAGCACATGTGCCATCTTCTGTGAGGGTGAAATCACAGACATGTTCTGCTGCAGAGGAATTAGATGAGGTAAGTGACGGGGCAGCATACAGGAAGAGGCTAATGAGCCTTTGCATTGGAAGGCCTGTCAGTAATTCAGGGTCAAGGAGCACAGGGAGGAGTCCAGCTTCAACTTGATACAGGGCCTCGAAAAGTGCTTGGAGTTGACCCCTTCCAGTGCGAAAGGGCACTGCCTAGGGGGACTGGCAGTGGCTCAGTGGTGCACAGACCTGCTGCCTTCTTTCGGGATGACAGCTCCCGAAAGAAGGCTCCCACTAACTACACCTGCTGATGCCTCTCAGCAGGTACAGTAGTGGGAGCCAGTCAGTCCAGAACACAGCAACTCACGTCGAGGTGATACAATTTGAAACTGGGTCTTCAAGGCTCAGAGCTGCTTGAGGATGTCCTGCAAGTTCGCTTGGAACCCCCCTCCACCCCCACCCCCACCCCCCGGCCATGCTGCAGCCATTGGAGTAGCATTGCAGAAGCTCGACAAGGTCACCCGCAGGACAGGCACTAGGGGAAAGAATAATAGTGAATGGTTGAGTATTGTATGTATTATTGGAATTGTTTTTGGACAAGTTGGTATAGAATGGTTGGAGGATTATTATTGAAGGATTTTGAAGGATTATTGAAGGATTTTGTCCAAGCATCCTGTGACGGTACATCAGAGGGGAATGGAAAGGTGGGGAGGCGTGGGACAATGGAGACCCGGGAATATTTTTCGAGAGTCTGGTAAGATTCTCCAGACGCTGAAAGATGCCCTCATAAGAACAGGATATGGCGCTAGACTCATTGATCAACAGTTCCAACGCGCCACAGCGAAAAACCGCACCGACCTCCTCAGAAGACAAACACGGGACACAGTGGACAGAGTACCCTTCGTTGTCCAGTACTTCCCCGGAGCAGAGAAGCTACGGCATCTCCTCCGGAGCCTTCAACATGTCATTGATGAAGACGAACATCTCGCCAAGGCCATCCCCACACCCCCACTTCTTGCCTTCAAACAACCGCACAACCTCAAACAGACCATTGTCCGCAGCAAACTACCCAGCCTTCAGGAGAACAGTGACCAAGACACCACACAACCCTGCCACAGCAACCTCTGCAAGACGTGCCGGATCATCGACACAGATGCCCTCATCTCACGTGAGAACACCATCCACCAGGTACACGGTACATACTCTTGCAACTCGGCCAACGTTGTCTACCTGATACGCTGCAAGAAAGGATGTCCCGAGGCATGGTACATTTGGGAAACTATGCAGACGCTGCGACAACGGATGAATGAACACCGCTCGACAATCACCAGGCAAGACTGTTCTCTTCCTGTTGGGGAGCACTTCAGCGGTCACGGGCATTCGGCCTCTGATATTCGGGTAAGCGTTCTCCAAGGCGGCCTTCGCGACACACGACAGCGCAGAGTCGCTGAGCAGAAACTGATAGCCAAGTTCCGCACACACAAGGACGGCCTCAACCGGGATATTGGGTTTATGTCACACTATTTGTAACTCCCACAGTTGCGTGGACCTGCAGAGTTTCACTGGCTGTCTTGTCTGGAGACAATACACATCTTTTTAGCCTGTCTTGATGCTCTCTCCACTCCCATTGTTTTGTTTCTTAAAGACTGGATTAGTTGTAAGTATTCGCATTCCAACCATTATTCATGTAAATTGAGTCTGTGTCATTATAAGTTCTGTTTGTGAACAGAATTCCCACTCACCTGAAGAAGGGGCTCAGAGCCTCGAAAGCTTGTGTGGCTTTTGCTACCAAATAAACCTGTTGGACTTTAACCTGGTGTTGTTAAACTTCTTACTGTGTTTACCCCAGTCCAACGCCGGCATCTCCACATCAAGATTCTCACTGACAGTTTGGAGCAATGACTGTCCAAGAACGCAGAAGATTTACGAAGATGTTGCCAGGACTCAAGGGACTGAGTTTTCGGGAGAAATTAGACAGGCTAAGGTTTTTTTCTTTGGAACTTGGGAGACTGAGGGGTGATCTTATAGAGGTGTATAAGATCATGAGAGCCATGGATAGGATAAATGCACTCGGTCTTTTTCCCAGGGTTGGGAAATCGAGAACTAGAGGGCATAGGTTTAAGCTGAGAGGGGAACGAATTAATGGGAACCCGAGCAGCAACTTTATTACAAAGAGGGTGGTGCGTATGTGGAATGAGCTGCCGGAGGAAGTGGTTGACGCAGGGACACTGACAACATTTAAAAGGCATTTGGACAGATACATGGATGGGAAAGGTTTAGAGGGAAATGGGCCAAATGGAGGCAAATGGAGTGAGCTTAGATAGGCATTTTGGTCGGCATGAACCAGTTGGGGCCTGTCTCCGTGCTATAGATTCTATTAATGCCTCCTTCCCTTCCTCTTCCTGATGTGATCTCCACATGCCTGGTGTAAAAGGCAATGACCTCATAATTATCAGGTTGCAAAACCACATCAGACCACCACGAATTTTGTGCTGTGCTGTTGCTTTTCAACATTATTTATGGAAGATAAAACTACCAAGGAGGAAGTGCTAAAAGTTAAAAATAAGTATTCCAATTAATTTGCAATAAAACACACTATTTACTGTCTGATTGCAACAAATAATGGATATGGTGAAGTTAATTTTAGTGTGGGAAGTTTCAAGCTGTGTGGCGATGTTCTGTCTCCTAAAATAACTGAAAAGAAAATGTGCTGAGTCTATATAAAGCCCTCTGTCCAGTCACTGAAAATAGGACAATTACTAGACCTCGATCATGGACTGGCTTCAAGAACAGAACAGCAACAATATAATAACAACTAGATCTTAGAAGCAACATGTTCTAACAGGAACTATGAAATATTTAAAAGGAAAATAATTCAGTTTTAAAAGCCTTAGGGGTGGCATGGTGGTATAGTGGTTAGCACTGCTGCCTCACAGCGCCAGGGACCCGGGTTCAATTTCGGCCTTCGGTGACTGGGAGTTTGCACATTCTCCCCATGACTGCGTAGGTTTCCTCCAGGTGCCCCGGTTTCCTCCCATTGTCCAAAGATGTGCAATTTAGGTGGATTGGCTATGCTAAATTGCCCCTTAGTATCCCAAAATCATAAAATCGTAGAGTTATAGAATCCCTACAGTGCAGAAGGAAGCCATTCAGCCCATCAAGCCTGCAACAACCACAATCCCACCCAAGTCCTATCCCCACGTATTTACCCTGCTGGTCCCCTGGCACTAAGGGGTAATTTTGCATGATCAATCCACTAACCCACACATCTTTGGTAGGTTAGCTGGATTAGCTATGGTAAATGTATGGGGTTGTGAGGATAGGGTGGGGGAAAGGGCCTGGGTAAGATACTCTGTCAGAGAGAGAATCAGGGAAGACTTGATGGGCCAAATGGCCTCCTTCTGCACTGTCATGATTCTATAATTCTATGAATCATAAGAAATACAATAGAAAGAAGACTTACATTTATAAAATGCCATTCACAGCCTTAGGATGCCCCAAAGCCCTTCAATCAATCCTAAATTGTTAAAGTCTCCTAAGCGGTATTGTTAAAGGTCTCATAAATCACATCTAAATTATATTGTTACATACGAATGTCATTTTATATGATCTTTCTAGTTTATTTTTTATAATTGATGTAATATCTTTTCATATTTCCAATACTGCCCTTATTAAGTCCATTGCCTGCAAAGATTACGATATTGTAATCGAATTATCCCAAAATCCAAATGGAAATGATATTCAAGAATGTTAATCATAGATATCATAGAATCCCTACAGTGCAGAAGGAGGCCATTCGACCCATCGAGTCTGCACCGACCACAATCCCACCCAGACCCTACTCCTGAAACCCCACATATTTACCATGTTAATCCCCTGAATCTAGGGTCAATTTTAGCAGGGCCAAACAACCTAACCTGCACATCTTTGGACTGTGGGAGGAAACTAGTGCATCCGGAGGAAACCCAAGCAGACACAGGGAGAATGTGCAAACTCCACACAGTGACCCAAGGCCGGAATTGAACCCGGGTCCCTGGTGCTGTGAGGGCAGCAGTGCTAACCACTGTGCCACCCAAGTTAAATGCTTGGTTATTTTCAAACTTTCTTACTCCAGATGCCTTTCACCCGTGCCACTTCTAATCACCCTCATAGGTGAGCTGCCCTTAACAGCATCTACTTTGAGCCTTGATGTCAAGGAAAATCTTTTGGCAACTTGCCCATGATAATGAACAGAATGACCGTTCCATTAATTTAGCCACAGGAAGCATTGTACATTTCCACGAAATCCTTCCAGTCTAAGGCATCAAAACCTCAGATAGCGTGCAGCTTTGATCAGCATGGACCCAAGCAGAAGTGGGGCAGTGTACTATTTGTGTCCACTCAGGATCATGATGGGTGACCCAGGCATAATTTCCAGAGTCAACTCCATTATAACATTTCAGTCCGGCTCTAGGTATCAGAAATGACAGATTTTGAGACTGCCTGTTGGGGGAACGTGTAACAACATGCTGTTGCACGATTCAAGGGCTTGCAGTAGTTTAAAGGAACACTTCTAATCAGTTCTGCTGTAGCAAACAAAGCTTGGAGCAGAAAGCAGAGATGACAGGCCTGCAAGAAGTTCAAAAGCCTTCTGTTTGCCGATGGAAGTGCCACTGGATAAAATGAGGCGGTGAAAAGAGACCCACAGGGGGCCAGGACAAGCTGCCCAGTAAATTGTAATGAGATTATCAAGATAGTGTGTGTCAAAACTGAACTACCCCATACAGGACCAGGTAACAAAGGGTAAAGTCTCCTGCCTGCCAACTGATGACAGACCTTCCATCTCCCAAGCTAATCACACTCTTCTTTCCCTTGTTCTGTAATTGCATATAAACTTGTAAATCTCTAACTTCCTGCAGTTTGGCTGAAATGTCTTTGGCCAGAAACATTTAATCTACCCTCTCCCCAATAATTCCGCCTGACCAGTCAAGAGATTCCAGCATTTTCCTTTTTTTATTGCAGAATTCCAGCATCCACAGTATTTTACTTTTGGTACAGAATTAGGTCTAAGAATCTTATCAAGTCCAGCAAGATAACAACACCTTGGTAACACTTCTCAACATCAGAGTCTTCACCTGCATATGTATTCCCCCTTAAAAATTTTCAAAAGGACAGTAACTGCTAAATGTATGGAACCGTTATCAAACATGCTATGCTGATATAGACACCTGGGTTTCACTGCCTGTGTAACTTGGTTCCCATTTCACGGTTGTTCAAGGGAAAGACAACTCATGGGGGTGTCAATCATGGGCGGAACTCTCCCAAAAAATTCCCAAGTGTCATGGCTTTAAGAAAACAGGAGTGATCTGTATTGGTCTCAGGCGTGCTCCGTGCCACACTCCTCCCACACTCAGTCACTTTTTTGGAGAGTTAGGAGTTCCATGCTGGTGCTGGATGGGGAGGGGCCTAAAGACACCGGTGAACCCAGCTTCAGTACGCTCGGATGCTGTTTCACAAGGACACCACGATCTTGCAGTGCACTGGAATATCCCCTCCCTCCCACCATGGACATGAGGCACCCCATCATTGGCGGCATGTTACCCCGTGTCACCCCCTCCCCGACACAGGTTGCTGGCACCGGGGCCCTTCTGATGGGTCTCCCTGCCCGGTCCTCAACATGCCCCCCTATCAAGATCCTGACATAATGCCCCCGACATCAAGGCTATCAGACACCACCCTCTGCATAGATCCTGGTCAGACCCCTGCCCCCGCACAGTCCTGCTCAAGCCCCAACCCCTTGGCATTGCCCCAGCACATTGGCCAAATGACACTGTCGGGCATCAGGTGGGCACAGCCAGTGTGCCAGGCGGTCAGTACCCTCGACGGCACGGTAGCACAGTGGTTAGCACTGCTGCTTCACAGCTCCAGGGACCTGGGTTCGATTCCCGGCTCGGGTCACTGTCTGTGTGGAGTTTGCACATTCTCCTCGTGTCTGCGTGGGTTTCCTCCGGGTGCTCCGGTTTCCTCCCACTGTCCAAAGATGTGCGGGTTAGGTTGATTGGCCATGCTAAAATTGCCCCTTAGTGTTCTGAGATGTGTAGGTTAGAGGGATTAGTGGGTAAATATGTAGGGATATGGGGGTAGGGCCTGGGTGGGATTGTGGTCGGTGCAGACTCGGTGGGCCGAATGGCCTCTTTCTGTACTGTAGGGTTTCTATGATTTCTATGACTATCTGGGGGCTTCAATGGCCCCTGAGCCCATCGCCGTGACCATCAAGCCAGGTCTCCACTGGTGGAGACCAGTAGTGATTCTCGCTGTTCTCATGCAGTCCTCGAAGGCCGGAGAATTCTGTGCGCTGAGATTTGAATGGGCTATGTATATGTAAAAGATACTTTAAATATGCTAATCACGGCATGATCTGGTTCGTGCCATTAGAAAAAGGCCGGGAGGATCACAAACCGAGGATCCCAGCGCACGAAAGGTCAGAGGATTACACCATCCCTCCCCAACCCTCATAGCTCAGTGGTACCAAGCTCAACTCTGAATCAGAAGGTCAAGTAAAAACACTTGCGGGGGTGGAAAGCACTAAGATAGTGCTGCATTGTTGCGAATAACACCTTTTCGAATGAGAATTTAAATCCAGGTCCCGTATGCTCTCTCAGATAAGTGGAAAACTGGGTGAGCTCTGCAGCTCTTCACCAAATAATTCCAAATGTGTTTTACGTCCACCAGAGGGAGCTGACACGTCCTCAGTAAGAATCTGAAATATTGGACCTCCAAAAGTGCAGTACTCCCTCTGTACCCCATGAAAAATGACATCTCTGTGAAAGGAAGGGTTGAGCTATATAGAGTTTTGTTAGTGTGTGGTGAACCACCATTGGTTACCACTGTGGGGTTATTCCAATGTTACTGTTGGGTTAGGGTGTTGCCACTGTGGGGGTTGTTATAATGTTGTTGGGTTAGGGTGTTTACACTGTGGGATTAATATACCTGTGGTGGATGTTGTTATGGCACATCCCGGTCGGGCCCCGCCTCCTGGGGACAGGTATAAGACCCTCTGCTCAGGCGGGACCCCTCCAGTCTGGATTGGTGTACTCGTGTTAGATAGTTCCATTGTTTGTCAATAAAAGCCTTCAATCGCTGAAGCCTTGTACCTCGTGCTTGATTGTCGCGCATCATAGTGCAATGTTCAACTGTGGAAGTCCAGAGAAATTCTCATGTACCTCATTGGCATGAATGTTGCTTAGAAACTTAGGAACTGGAGTAGACTTCTCAACCTCAAATCTGTTGTGTTATTCAAGCTTGGCCATGGTTGATCTGTAGATAACTCCATTTACCCATCTGTTTCTATAACCTTTAATAACTCTGCCAAACTAAATCCTATCAACTTGGGTTTTGAAAATTTTCAATTGACCCAAGCCGGAATTCTACCGGCACGCTCACCCCGGAATCGGGCAGGCGAGGCTCGTAGAACAGAATTCTCTGTTGGCTTCGGGCGGGATTTTACAAGCCTCACCCGAGCGAGATCGCAAGATCCTGGCCCCAGTCTCAACAAATCTTACAGCAATACACTGCACACTCCAACTCCTCCCCTTCAACTCTTGAACTGTATTCATTACAAAAAAAACACTGGGACTAGCAAGAAGAACAACATCACTGGAAGGCGTGCAGAGATTTTCAGGCCAGATTCACAACAACTGATTTGTCATAGCAGAGGATAAAAAGTGTAAATAGTTACTTGACCTGTATGTATCTGGCTGGACTGCTGTAAACAAGGAACTATTCACAGGGCTAGGCAACAAGCCACTTCATTGCCTTTTCTCAACTCTGCAGTTTTCTGTGACTCAGTGCTTTTGAGATGGTAAGCTCTTCATCTGGAAATAATTCTGTTTGAGTGTAGAATACAATCACATCTATCTATATAACCTTGAGCCTACTGTGCATTTATCTAGTCATGCCTTTCAAAGAAGTTAAATCAGAAATTGCACACTTTTCAAGTGTCATTCTTGTGTATGTGTAGAACAAAAATTGATGCAAATGAATTAAGAACGATTAGCTGCAGTCAGTAGCATCAACAGCTTAGAAGGAGAAAACTGTAAAAAGTGGGAAATGTGAATACTGATCCGAACACAACTTGTATAGCTTAAAATGGAACACCAGTAAAAACAGGGAAATGAGAATACTGATCCAAACTGGACTGGTATAACTTAAAATGGAACACCAGTGTAAATGGGAACTGAGAAGACTGACCCAAACTGGGCTGGTATATCTTAAAATGGAACACCAGTAAAAACAGGAAAAAATAAATACTGGTGTGAATTGTTTTTTCCCCACTGGGAATGCACAAGTAAGCAGCAGAAAAATAAAAAATTGTATTGTTGTTTTGTTTTCTCTGAACTTAAGGTGGAAAGTAAAAGACACAAACCTATTAAATTGTTTAAATGATTCTGTGAAACTGATTTATACAAACATCTTAAATTTTTGAAGCTGCCTGTATCAGTTACGTAACAAAAAAATATTGTATCACTTTAAACAATTGAAGATCATAGAATCCCTACAGTATAGAAGGAGGCCATTTGGCCCATCATGCCTGCACCAATAACAATCCCACCCAGGCCCTATCCCCGTAACCCCACGTATTAACCCTGCTAATTTACCCTGACACTAAGGGGCAATTTAGCATGGCCAGTCAACCTAAACTGCACATCTTCGAACTGTGGGATTAGGCCAGAGCACCCGGAGGAAACCCAAGCAGACACGGGGAAAACATGCAAACTCCAGACAGTTACCCAAGGCTGGATTAATGTTAAGTTTGGTGATACTTCAGTGCTTAAATTATATAGCTTGGAGACTGCACTGAAGTCAGAGGATATGATTTTCCAAACCAGTATTTTTTGAGGTGTCTCTAGTTATTCATAGAATTCCTACAGTGCAGAAAGAGGCCATTCGGCCCATTGAGTGTGCACCGACTCTCAGAAAGAGCATCTTACCTAGGCCCATCCCCCCTCCGCCCTATCCCCGTAACCCCACGCATTTGCCATGGCTAATCCAACCAACCTGCACATCTTGGACTGTGGGAGGAAACCCACACAAAGGGAGAACATGAAAACTCCCCACAGTCACCCAAGACCGGAATTGAACCTGGGTTCCTAATGCTGTGAGGCAGCAATGCGAACCACTGTACCACCGTGCTGTCCCATAGGCAAATTGGTTTCCCACGAAAAAAAAAATTTGGGAGTAATTTATTGGCCAGGTTTTGGAGGAAGACCCTGTAGCAGGAATGCGCTCCACAAACAATGGTTTTATCTATAGAGAGGTCCACTCTGCAATTGAAAGTGCAGCCAGAGTGGCATGGATGGAAGTTGCAGGGTATCCGTAGGCCAAAGCTGGAAAAAAATGAAGAAGAAATGTGCAGAAATGCTAAGATAAAGATGCAGCCATGCTCAATAGTTCAATAGATTGTCCTGCCAAGCTTTGTTTCTTACTGTAAACTCAGTGCAGCATCTTAGGTAGGAATTCATTAGTGGAAGTAAGTGGTTGGTCCAGTTGGGGGCAGCAGTGGGAGAGAGTATTCACTGACATGCTGCTGATCAACTTCCTGTCCAAGCATTTGAGATCAGCAGGTGCTGAAGGAGCAGGAATCTCGAGGTAAGTGTATAGACAAGAGGGATAGGGAAATGGGGTCTCTTCCCTTTTCTTACAATTCTCTGGTTTCAAAGTATGCATGTAAGCCATTAGGCTTCTCTACTCCTGAGCCCCAGGCCAATGGCATTTTCCAGTTGGAGAAGGAAGGTGTGTGAAACAACACAATTGTACTTTGACTGGGACTTTCAGTGAAGAACGAACAGCTCGACTTTAAAATATCTCAGCGGAAGGACATTTCAATTTTTAAAATCATTCTTGGGATGTGGACCTTGCTGGCATTGCCAGCATTGCACATCCCTAATTGCCCTTGAGAAGGGGGTTGTGAGTTGCCTTCTTGAATCACTGCAGTCCATCTGTTGTAGGACTACTCTCAGTGCTGTTAGGAAAGAAGTTCGAGGATTTTAACAGAGCAACAATGAAGGAAGAGCGATATAGTTCCAAATCAGGATGGTGTGGGACTTGGAGGAGAATGGGCAGGTGGTGGTGTTCCCAAGCATCTGCTGCTCTTGTCCTTCTAGGTGATAGGGATCGTGGTTTTGGAAGGTGCTGTCGATGAAGCCTTGGTGAGTGGCTAAAATTCATGCTACAGATTGTACACACTGCTGCCACTATGCATTGATGGTGGACGAAATGAATATTGAGTGTAGTAGATGGGGTGCCAATTAAATTGGCTGCTTTGTCCAGATAGTGCCAAGCTTCTTGAGTGCTGATGGAGCTGCATACACAAGTAGAGAGAGTATGCCATCAAACACCTGACTTGTGGCCTGTAGATGGAGGACAGACTTTTAGGAGTCAGGAGGTGAGTTACTCATTTCAGAATTCCCAGCCTCTGACCTGCTCTTGTAGCCTCAGTAATTACATGCCTAATCTAGTTCAGTTTCTGGTCAATAGTAAACCCCAGAATATTGATAGTGGGTGCTTCAGTGATGGTAGTGCCATTGAATGTCAAGGGGAAATAGTTAGATTTTGGCTTATTTGAAATGGTCATCGCCTGGCACCTGTGTGGCATATGTGTACTTGCCACTTGTCAGCCCAAACCTCAATATTGTCTAGGTGATGCTGTATTTGGATATGGACTGCTTCAGTTTCTGAGGATTTACAAATGGTGCTGAATATTGTCCTAACATCCACAAACATCCCCACTCCTGACCTTATGATGGAGGGAAGGTCATTGATGAAACAACAGAAAATGGTTGAGCCCAGGACACTACCCTGAGGAACTCCTGCAGTGACATCCCAAGACTGAGATGATTGACCTCCAACAACCACAAACATCTTCCTTTGTGCTAGGTATGACTCCAACCAGTGGAGATTGACCCCACCATCCCCTCTCCCCAACCTGATTCCCTTTGATTCCAATTCTACGAGTGCTCCTTGATGCCACACTTAGTCAAATGCTGCCTTAATGTCAAGGGCAGTCCTTCTCACTTCACCTCTTGAGTTCAGATCTTCTGTCTATGTCTAAGGCTGTGGGGCGGCATGGTGGCACAGTAGTTAGCACTGCTGCCTCTGGGTTCAATTCCGGCCTCGGGTGACTGTCTGTGTGGAGTTTGCACATTCTCCCCGTGTCAGCGTGGGTTTCCTCCAGGTGTTCTGGTTTCCTCCCACACTTTAAAGACGTGCAGGTTAGACCGATTGGACATGGCACGTATGTGGGGTTACAAGGATAGGGCAAGGGAAGAAAGCCTGAGTAAAATACCCTGTCAGAGATTGGTGCAGACTCGATGGGCTGAATGGCCTCTTCTGCACTGTAGGAATTCTATGATTCTATCTGAACTGAGTGGCCCTGGTGGATTGTCTCACAGGCACTGGTCTCAAAGAGAGAAGGAGGTTTTCAGTAGTATAATAAATTAGATAATGGTATTTTACCCTCAGTATTTTATCCTCAGTAAATCAAGGAAGGCACAGTATTTACCTAGAAAGAAGATTTGATGATTATAGCAACTGTAATCCCAACATAGCCAATTAATGTGATTATCTTCTTTTATTGCGGATGTATTACTCAAGACTGTCTATCAATGTTTGATCCAGACAAAGAGCTTTAAATATTTAATTGGTTGACAGAGAGGGAGTGCCATTTATCATGAGTACTGTGTATTGTTTTTGTTTCCTTTTTTCTCTTTCTCATAGAATCCTAGAATCCCTACAGTGCAGAAAGAGGCCATTCAGCCCATTGAGCTTGCACCAACAACAATCCCACCTCGACCTTATCCCTGTAACCTCATATATTTACCTTGCTAATCCCCCTTCCAATAAGGGTCAATTTAGCACGACCAATCAACCGAACCTGCACATCTTTTGACTGTGGGAGGAAACCAGAGCACCCAAACGAAACCCACACAGACACAGGGAGAACATGCAGACTCCACACAGAAAGTCACCCAAGACCGGAATTGAACCGAGGTCCCTGGCACTGTGAGGCAGCAGTGCTAACCACTGGGCCACAGCACCGCCCTTTTTGTTAATGTCTAAGTATATAATTGACATAGAGATGAAGCTATTGAACCAAGTAAAGCTAAAAGAAACCTAAATATCAGCAGAGCTACAAAAAGTGGCCTTTTTTTGTATTCCTGTCAGTATCAATTCAGTTCCATCATACCCTTTGGTTGAATAATTATTTCTCATATTCGATGGTAAACGAGTGCAGCAGGGGCAACAATAAAAAAGGGCGGAATTTTCTGATTTTTTTTCAGTGCTGGTCCCGGCCAGAAAACTAGAGAGAATACCACCAGTGCCATGGATGGCAATAGTCACTGTAGATTCGTCCTCTTTAACAACATGTTTCTCCCCACATGTTTCATTCACACCACCCTCATGGCGGCTTGCCACTGATTCGCT
This sequence comes from Mustelus asterias, assembly GCF_964213995.1. Classification (NCBI taxonomy): domain Eukaryota; kingdom Metazoa; phylum Chordata; class Chondrichthyes; order Carcharhiniformes; family Triakidae; genus Mustelus; species Mustelus asterias. The sequence continues at coordinate 53,299,557 of NC_135811.1, forward strand.
TGCCTTGAGAAAACTTAATCTCTGCCATAAGTTGGGTGCTCCTTTTTACCACCGCCCCCCCCCCTCCCCCTCCCCCCCACAACCTGGCCACGCACTCTCCAGCACTTGTTCCACGTCCAGTCAGGGGGATGGTTGCCAGGAAAACAGCATCACGATTCAATGAGGGAGCCCTCAGAAGACTTCGCGAGGTATTGAACAGAGACATGACATGGATCGGACAAACTCGAGCCCAGCCGACGTGAGCGAGCACAACCTGCCAGAGTCTTGCCTGAGCTGAAGACCCTGATCCCCCTTGAGGAAGGAGCCCTTGAGCTGGCCGGCGAAGTGCAGGACAGCACCTGTGCAGAGGGCGAGGTGGGGGCAAGGGACACAGGTGAGAACTCTCAACACATCCGGTCATGGTGCAAGTCTCGTGTGAGTTAACCTTCTTCCATCTGTCTGCCCCTATGATGCACGAATGCCATTTCACTTCCCTTGGAGGTCAATCAGTGGGCCAGCCAGGACCAACTTTGTGCCCTCTGGAGGCCACAGGCCTGAGCAGCCCTGAGGGAGACATCATGGAGATCAGCATTGAAGAGGTATCACATCTGTCACCCACACTGTCCATTAGTGCAGATACTCATAACTCGGTGGGAGTAATGAGTAGGCAGGCTTCTGGGTCACTCAACGGTGAGCACCTCACACCTAAAGATCCACAGCCGAGAGAGGCAAGGACATCCCAGGGATTCAACTCTCGGAGCGACGTTGGAGCCCAGGACTCTGCTGAGCCCCAGGCCAATTAAGTGCCCCTGGGCCAGGTCGTCCCACAGCTGCTGGAGCTACAAAGGCAGAGTTGCGAGCATCAGGAAGTGATGACAGTATCCCTCCTCGGACTGAAAGGCCGATTGGAGGAGCCCCATCGCCTACTATCTGCGAAGGTGATGCCATCACTCCGATGCAATGAGGCCAACACCTTGGTGCAGGACATGCTCTCCATGATGGGTGAACCTGGACACTCGTTGAGATAAGTCACCATTGTAATAACTCACTTGTATTAAAAATCACCTGGTTGACCCGTTAAGAGTCTCCATGCTGCCATCTCACGGCACCAAGCTCCGCAAATCCTCGTGCTATCTTAGTACTTCCTCTTTGCAGCGTGTGAGAATGACAGTGAATATGTCTCTCCCACCTCCCATACTGAGTACACAGTAAAGCCACACCGCTGCTGGCACATGCTGTCCAGTGCCACCAACCTCCAGCACCCCTATTCATGGAAGGTTCATATAGTAATGGTGGTGTCTGTCTCCTTAAGATAGCAAAGTAGAAGGGGGTTACCTGACTGTAAGCGAAATTAATAAAAAGAATGGTACATCAAGAAAAGAAAACAGACTATTTAGCCAGCTAAGAAACATAAGAAAAGACTGCAGAAATTGATGTAGAAATCTTCCATCAGCTAAAAAAAGTTTAAAAAGGGTCCAAGGAGGAGGAGCTGTAGTTCCCACCAAAACTGCAGAAAGACGGGAAAAGAGTAAAACAGCAGCTGTGTCAGTTGACAGTCTTAAAGCGGTAATGCATTTAAAGGGTACAACATTTAATGCAACAACCACAAGAAGGAACAAAGGATAAGAGACAGGAAATCAGAGAAGACCATAGATAGAGGGCAACTCTTGAAAAGGGGGTCTGTAAGCAACACAAGACCTCAGTCAAGGAAATTAAGACTTCAAGGAAGAGGCAACGCTGGAGTTCAGAGGAGGTAAAAAGCCCTGAAGGAAAAGACAATGCCAGACTCAAAGTAGACAGTAAAAGACCCCGGGAAGCATCAAAAACATTGGAGAGGGAGAGCACTGGAAGAGGAGCATTGGAAGACCCCAGAGAAGAGTGAACTGAGAAACCTCAGAGAGGGTGGAGCACTGAAAACCATGATGAGGGGGGAGCACTGAAAGACCCCAAGGTGGGGGGAGGGGTCATGGAGGGAATCCAGAAAGAGAACAACAGAAGAACCTAAATGGCTAAATGAAGAGCTGAAGCAGCAAGATTCAGTTGAGTCCCATCCTCTTGTATTGTAATGAAAAGTTCCTTGAAAGTTTTAACAATAAACCACAAGCAAATAACAAAACTGTAATCAGTCAGGAAGTAAGACATGCCACAGCAGCAGAAGAAGTAAGAGGGAAGAGAAAAGAGTTGGATAAACTTAATTGAGAACTACAGCGAATAGGAATTGAGGTAAAAAGTTCTAAATGAGAAGCAGCCCATCTGCATCAAAGACAAGGAAAATAATAAGCACTATGAAAAAGGTGGAATTAGCGGGAAATCTCTTATGGCCAGTAAGAAACAGTACAATATTACCAGCAAGCGGTGAAGGAGCTGAAGCCAGAGAATGAAGATGTGAATAAAAGGTAAAAAGGGTTGAGAGAAAAAGCACAAGTAGAACTCGGCAACACAAGTCATAGCATGAACTCAAAAACAGCCAAGGAAATCCCATGTAATGGATGCTATCAGTTTTGTGATGGGTGAGAGAACTGCTAGTGTCAGAGTGAAACGCAACAAAGGTTTGATCCATGGCAATCATGTAGGACATCCTACATGACAGGGTGGCCCGGTGGTTAGCACTGCTGCCTCACAGCGCCAGAAACCCGGATTCAATTCTGGCCTCGGGTCACTGTCTGTGTGGAGTTTGCACATTCTCCCCGCGTCTACATCGGTTTCCTCTGGTTGCTCCAGTTTCCTGCATACTCCAAAGATGTGTACATTAAGTGGATTGCCCTTTAGTGAGAGGGGGAATTAGTGGGGTTACGGGGATAGAGACTGGGTGGGATTGTTGTCGGTGAAGGCTCGATGGACTGAATGGCCTCCTTCTGCACTGTAGGGATTCAATGTTATTCTGTATCATCTACTACGAGGGTCACTATGCTGTTGAAGCTTAAATTAGGCCAGAGCCATTATTGGGAATTCTTTAGAGATCCATTTGAATGATTGAACTACCAGCCATATGGAATATGAGCTTGAGAAAATGTCATCCTGCAGAGAGGCCTGGTGTTTGAGGGTGCTGGGGAGGACTTAGCAATGGACAGACCCAAAGAGAGAACGCAACTGTTGGAACAAGTTAGCAATTCAGGAGAATTGTCTAATGAATATAACAAGAAGGAAGAAATGTTGAATGTAGAAGTAGAGTTTGATGCAATTCCAACAAAAGGAATGTGGCAATTGTCTGAAAACATGCAAAGCAAATGAGAGAGAGATTATCAAATGTTGTTAGAAGAGAATGCTGATTCACCTCGGAAGAAACTCAGAAATGGTTAAACTGAATGGAAGCGGAAGCACGGAATAAAGAACTACTCATGTCTAAACAGAAGATCAGCTGGTGCAGAAGACGAAAGGAAGAGATTGGAAAATGAAGCCATTCAGCTGTGGAAGTTGTGCCGGAGAGAACTAGACAAAGCAGTAATTCAGGCAGAGAAGGAAACTGAGATTACATGCCAGATCAAGATTGCTGAAATGGTTACACTAATAAAAATGCTGGGAAGAGAAGGAACTTTATCACAAAACCTAAGTACCAGAAATAGAGTACCATGACCATTTCCTTCATAAGTAACAGACCAAGATTGTGAATAAGCTGTCAAGACACAAGACTGTGTCATATTGTGCTGATGGTACCTGCATGCATGGTAGAATAGGGTGCTGGACAGATAAAAGGATCAACAGAGGGTTAGAAAGTGGTACTGTCCGCAGAGTAAAGTATGTGGTCCCTGGTCAGTACAGGACAGAACTTGGACAGCAGCAAGCCTGTAAGGAAGAGTTCCATGTAAGATCTTATTTGCAACTGTACATAGTTGAAACCTACTAGTAGAAGTGTTATGTCAAATGGAAGCCTCAAGATCTCATCACTAAACAATCGCTACATCGATTTATAAATATCTAACTGGTGTGTATTACGTTTATTTAGAATGTGGGTTTGAGTAAATCGATTTTGAGGATTGTGTAAAAAAAATTAAAAAGGGAGGAATGTACTGATTGTGGTGTCTAAGACAGCACAGCAGAAGAGGATCACAGGGCTTGAAGGATCAATGGGAACTGAGAGTGAGTGATCACCCAAGAAGGTGGAGTCCTCCCTTGAACAGAATACATCTGGAAGCCATGTAGTCATCATGTAAGGGCTGGAGCAGCCGAGGACTACTGCTCCAAGGCAGCCAAGGGCTACAAACCCATGTACATTGTTCCTCTTTATCAAAAAATATCCTTTGTTCCCAACAAAACCAGAATTGTCTTGACGAGGCTTGGAATGCCACTACACAATTTATCACCCACCTGCCCCTCCCTCCCCTCCTGCCACCCCACTCCCCCCCCAAACAACAAGGCTCATCCTTTCACGTGTGCCAGCAATTCAGTAATGAGGATGCTATTGGATGAAAAAGTGAGGGTCTGTTCATCTCATCAATAAGTTAAGAAACCCACAGGAATCCTGACCTCGGGGAGGCAATAGCAGCTGAGATGTGTCATTCATCGCGGGGCCCTTAGATCACCCCATTCAGTGGCAGGTCACACTCAGCTCTCTGTCAGGCAGGAGTCAGACATTTCACAGAGAATAAGAGGCATATTGCTCTGCTCTCACTCCAAGTCTCATCATTCTCTTCTCTGAGTTCCCCTCTGCAACTGACGCCCTGGAGGGTGATGGCGACCTGAGCGCTCACCTCCGATATCCCTTCAGAGATGAGGCCACCACTTTCCCGTTTTTATACAGCCACTGTAAATCGCACTGGTGTGAATGAATATTCAGTGAGAGGGAAGAAAGTCCTGGCGGGACGACTCGCTAATTATATGTTGACGTATTTAAATAAGGTTCCCAACATTCCACGTCAGGAACCTTGTTATGTCACTGGCGAGGGGTGTAGAAAATCCGGAAATATGATCTCGCTGGCCAAAATCGCGTTTCCCGATTCCTACCGAATTTTGTCCTCACGTCGCCATTCTCGCTGACAGTTAACGTGGCCCAAAGTTTCACAAATCTAAACTTAGAGCAAATCGAAACTAGGGCAGCACGGTAGCACAGTGGTTAGCACTGCTGCTTCACAGCTCCAGGGACCTGGGTTCGATTCCCAGCTTGGGTCACTGTCTCTGTGTGGAGTTTGCACATTCTCCTCGTGTCTGCATGGGTTTCCTCCGGGTGCTCCGGTTTCCTCCCACAGTCCAAAGATGTGCGGGTTAGGTTGATTGGCCATGCTAAAAATTGCCCCTTAGAGTCCTGAGATGCGTAAACTAGAGGGATTAGTGGGTAAATATGTAGGGATATGGGGGTAGGGCCTGGGTGGGATTGTGGTCGGTGCAGACCCGATGGGCCAAATGGCCTCTTTCTGCACTGTAGGGTTTCTATGATTCTATGATAGAGCACGCTAGCAGCACAGAAAAGTGAGAGAAATTGTGCTGCAATGTCAATAGGAAAGACATATTCTCAATGTAACAATCCAGTTCAGAATCTGCATTTGAACCTCTGTACATAGGCTGCTGTCTTTTAAAGCAGGGGTTCATAGAATCATAGAGTGCTCATTGAGTTTGCGCTCGAGTTCTCAACCCTCTTTTTGCTTCTGAGACCCCCCCAGCTCCCATTTTATACTCCCATTTCCAGACGTCCTGGAACATAAGATTTTTCTAAATATAAATTAGTTGTACTATTAAACATAGAAACCCTACAGTGCAGAAGGAGGCCATTCGGCCCATCGAGTCTGCACCGACCACAATCCCACCCAGGCCCTACCCCCACATATTTTACCCGCTAATCCCTCTAACCTACGCATCCCAGGACTCTAAGGGACAATTTTTAACCTGGCCAATCAACCTAACCCGCACATCTTTGGACTGTGGGAGGAAACCGGAGCACCCGGAGGAAACCCACGCAAACACGAGGAGAATGTGCAAACTCCACACAGACAGTGTGCACGTTACTTTTTTTTAAAGCTTACTTACTGTCAAATTTGTTAGAGGTGTTTCTCCCCTCCCTGTCTCAATAATACCTTCCATCCCCGACAACCATCAAGATATATGTACACTTCCAATTCCGGCATCTGCTCATCAAGGATTTTCATTGCTTCACCACTGATGTCTGTACCTTGAGTTGACCAGTCTCAAAGTTCTGGAATTCCCTCCCTCAACTTCTCCATCTCTCTACATCTCTCCCTTCCTTTGAAAAGTTTCTCAAAACCTTACTCCTCGATTAACATTCTGGTATTAATACCCCCTTATGTAGCTCATTACGATAAGGTTCATACGATTTGCCTTTGGATGTTTCACAACGTTAAATGCACTATACATAATTCACCATATAAAAACAGTAGCTGCAAGAGCAGGTCAGAGGCTAGGAATACTGCAGCAAGTAACTCCTAACTCCCCTAAGACTGTTCACCATCGACAAGGCACAAATCAGAAGTATGATGGAATACTCCCCACTTGCCTGGATGGGCGCAGCTCCAACAACACTCAAGAAGCTTGACGACATCCAGGACAAAGCAACCGCTTGATTGGCACCATATTCACAAACATCCACTCCCTCCACCACCATTGTTCAGTAGCAGTGATGTGTACTATCAACAAGATGCACTGTAGAATTTCACCAAAGATCCTTAGACAGCACCTTCCAAACCCACAACCATTTCCATCAAGAAGGACAAGAGCAACAGATACATGGGAACACCACCATCTGCAAGTTCCCCTCCAAACCACTCATCGTCCTGACCTGGAAATATATTGCCGTTCCTTCACAGTCTCTGAATCAAAATCCTGGAATTCCCTCCCTAACAGCATTGCGAGTTAGCACACATCACGTGAGTGGCAGCGATTCAAGTAGGCAGCTCACCACCACCTTCTCAAGGGCAACAATGGATGGGCAATAAATGCTAGCCAGGCAGTGACACCCATGTCCCATGATTGAAAAAAAAATGAATGCACTTCCTTGTTGGGGCAATAAGGATTCTGCAGACTGTGTGGGAGAGGGTCAGCTCAGTAACAATAGCTGAATTGCCCTGGAATCAACAATCTTTTTAAATCAGTTGTGAATTATTCAGCCAATGCTGCAATTCTTTCAAAGGTATCATTGATTATTTAGTGACTATAAAGTTTAACAAAACTGACCTGCAATATTATCCCTCAGCTTCAGAAACGACAGCCTGTCTTTTGCCTCCATCTGTTCCTGAACCTTTGAAAGTTTCAGCTCAATAGCACTTAATTTCTCCAGCATTTCTCAATTTGTGTTCCTTCATTATTTTTGGAATCTTCCCCTCTCTTTCCCCGAGTGTTCTGAATGAACGATACTCCCTTCTCATTCTGTGTGACAGGCAAGCTAATCAACCTGATTCTTCAGGAACACCTGCATGGAAACCCATCAACATCACTCTAAGTGACAGGCATGCTGGCTAATCCACTTCCCCAAGTGTTTCTCAATGGAACCCCACCTACGTCATTCTCAGCAAAAGTGCATTGTCCGACTGACTTACACAGGAGCTCCTCAAAGCACCAAAAACATTGTTTTTCCATTATTTGTTCACGGCATGTGGGTGTCACTGAGTGAGGGTCATGTTTGTAAGATATAAGCCGCCTTCTTGAACCATCTCAGTGCTCTTAGAGGGGGAGTATTTAGGATTTTGGCCCTGTGAAAGTGAAGGAACAGCAAAATGTTTCCAAGTGTACACTTATGAGGGAAGTGTACAGTTGGTGATATTGTTGTACATCTGCTGCCCTTGGGTAGGATTTTCCAGTCACGCCTGCCAAGAGCGGAAACTCCTGCCCATGGTCAATGGCCTAAAGGGCCTGTCAAATTTTCTGTCCCATGGTGAGCAGGATTGGAAAATTTACCCCCTTATTCTTCTGGATGGCAGAGACTGCGGGTTTGAAGATGCTGCCACGGAGCCTGGGCCAACTGAAGCACATCTGATAGATCTCAGATCTGCTGCCACTGTGTGCCAGTGGTGGAGGCAGTCAATATTTAAGGTGGTGGATGGGGTGCCACTCAAGCAGGCTCCTTTGTTCTGGATGTTGGAGCTGCACTCATCCAGGCAAATGGGGGAGGAGGGTAATTGCGCCACACTGCTAACTTATGCTTTGCAGATGATGGATAGGATTTCAGGAGTCAGGAATTGAATTATTGACTGCAAAATTCCTAACCTTTGGCCTGCTGAAGTAGCCAGAGTATTTATGTGTTTTGTCTAGTTAAACCTCTGGTCAGTGGCGACCCACCAGCATGTTGATGGTGGAGGATTCAATTACGTTAATACAGTCGAATGTCTTGGGGAGATGGCCAATATCAGGCACTTGCATGACAGGCATGTTACTTGCTTGGAACAGCTTGGCGAGGGGTACAGCTAATTATGGAGCACAAGTCATCAGCACTACGACTGGATAAGTAATATCAGCCCTTACTTGATATTATGCAAAGGACATCAAATTGGCACTTATAGAATCTATAGAAGAATTCATTGAATCCCTACAGTGCAGATGGAGGCCACTTGGCCCATTGAGTCTGCACCAACTCTCTGAAAGAGCATCTTACCTAGGCCCATCCCTTGCGCGCGCAACTCCCCCCCCCCCCCACCCCCCCCCCCCCCGCCAATCCTGCATATTTACTGTGGTTAATCCACCTGACCTACATATCTTGGGACGCCAAAAGGCAATTTAGAATGGCCAATCCATAGAACCTATATATCTTTGGATGGTGGGAGGAAACCAGAGCACCTAGGAGAAACCACGTAGACATGGGAGAACATGCAAACTCCACACAGACAGTGACCCAAGGCTGGGTCCCTGGTGCTGTGAGATTAGCAACAGTGCTAACCACTGTGTCACCATGTCACCCTTTTTATGAATGTAATTACCACTGTAACAGCACTGCCATTTTAAGAGCTGTCTCCGTAGCTTGCTGATTGTTTCTCTATGCTTTACCCACCCTATTCTAATTTAGGCAGACTCCCCAGTGATTGTGGGCCTTCTTGCCAAATTTTTGAAGTTTGGGCATTAATTTCTTTGTTCTCTATGCAGGTCCGGCCTGTTTTGAATTCTGTTGGCTTCCTCGGTCTTTGATCTTCCCATGTGTTTGAAACCTCAGGAGGCGGTCAAGGTGGATCATCCACTTGGCACTTTTGCCTGAAGATGGTAGTTAGTGCTTCAGCCTTGTCTTTTGCATTGTCGCGCTGAGCTTCTCCATCACTGAGGGTGCTTTTTCTCCCCTGGAGTCTCCTCACCTTTGTTAGTTATTTTAATTGTCCGCCACAATTCATGACTGGGTGTGACAGGGCTGCAGAACTTTTATCTGATCTGTTAGTTGTGAAATTGCTTAGCTCTGTTTACTGTCTTGCGTCATAGCTTAACTTTTAGTCTTTATCTTTAGTCTTGCGTCGTAGCTTAACCAGATTAGCACCAGAATTTTAGCTGTACAGCAGGCTTTAAGGAGTTAATTGCAGCTTCAAGAAGCTCGTGCTTTTAACTTGCTGGTTTGATTTAAATATATTTTTACATTATGAATTTGCACTAAATCTATTTCAATTGCTGGTGATCAACTTTCTTGTGACAAGCAACATGCTTTGGTGGACTGCTTAAAAACTTCTCGCAGATGTTTAGTCGAGAGCTCCTTTCTAAATGATTACACTAATAGTGAGTCTCACAAGTAGAGATAGTCGGCTGAATTTTAAGAGGAGAATTGGGACCACAGCCTTGGGGTAAAGAGCAGGTCCCTACTTGGCAGCGATGGGGTCTGCTCAGCAATTTTATAACAGCTGGCCTCCCAGTTGACTGCCTGTGGACCTGCCATTCAATTAGTGAAGGTCAGCGAAGACAAGCAGGCTCCTGACATTGCATGCAAAGGCCAGCAGCTCCGAGGGAGCTGTGGGAGGTCGCTGCTGAGGAACGCAGGAGATCCGGGGAATACTCCAAATATTTAAAGAAATAAATTTAAAACATCATCGGGTGCAAAAAGGGGGGGGAGGGGGGGGGGTGGCGGCGGGGAGTGCTTTCTCTCCCTGCAGCTTCTCTCTGTTCAATTAAACTTCGTTGCGAAGCCATCTTAATTGAGCTGATGGCTTCCTAACATGGCAGGGGAATGCGGCGAGAAGTCATTCTGCTACTGGCAAAATGTTGGATCACCAGGAATGGGTTTAAATAGGACACTTAAACTTGGAAATTGGCTACCCGCCTCCTTGGAGCACGCACCCTCTCTGCTTCTCGTCCCACCATTGGTAAAATGCCATGACACCAGGACCATGTCGTGAAGTCATATCAACATGCGTTGCCACAATTTCCCATCCAGTGCGCCACACAGCTCACCTCCCAGGGACTGGTAATACCCTAGTTAACATGTGCAACGGCGCTGCTGGTAGACTTTGCTGATGGCTGGATTGATACAGAATGTTGAGATACAAGCATATTACTGTTACAGCACCAATTTCACCACAGATCCTGGAGAGTCAAACAACAGGCTGGAAATTGCTGGTTCAGAAGCTGGTTCTCTTTGGAATGATTCATGCCTTTTAGGTACTCTTTTCCACGAGACTGGTTCAAATCATCTTCTTCCTTCACAGTCCTGTGTCTTCTTTAGCCCATTATATAGCAGTTAATAGCAGCCTTAATTGGCCCAAAGACTGCAAATGATGCTGGATAAAGACTGGACTTCTCAGAACTCACACATGGGAACAAGTAAATAATCCAGGCACAACCTGAAAGATAAAGTTTACCATACTGGAGTTCTCATACTAGAGATTCAGCAAGCATATCCTTGTCATTTTGCTGGATTTTGCCTCGATATTTGGAACCCTGAAGTTGGGTTGGATTTCATGTCAGGAACTCGGAAGTGGCCATGGAGGGATATCCATTACGATCTTTCCACCTGCGATTAATTAAGAAGCCACTGTGGGGAGTCCTGTCCAATTAGAAATGTTGGGCGGGCAAGGGAACCAACAGCCTCTATCAAAGTGCCTGCACCCCATTGCGAGAGGTGAGCTCTGCCAATATAGGAAGAAGATTGCAAAAGCAGCACAGAATGGATGTGCCCCCTGTAGAGTTATAAAAGTGTAAAATATCAAGAATGGCCACAGCTGCCAAGCCTTCACAGGAAGAATCTTCAACAGGTGGCCACAGCTGTAAACCTCTGGTATCAGAAACTAGGAGTGGGGAGATCGGAAGGTGGACTTCCCGGACCCCCAGCCTGCTATTGTGAGACTACAGCCAGGCAACTGGCGGGCTTCATCCTTAGTGGCGAAGGAGGGGGAGGGGGGGGGCTTCATCCTCTGTGGTGAAGGAGAGGTGGGGGGGGGTGAGGGAGGGGGGGGGGTGAGGGAGGGGGAGAATGTGTGAGAGGGATGGGTGTGAGAGGGATGGGGGTGAGTGTGTGGGGGGGGCGAGTGGGTGGGGGGGCCGAGTGTGCGGGGGGGGGCCGAGTGTGCGGGGGGGGGGCCGAGTGTGCGGGGGGGCCGAGTGTGCGGGGGGGCCGAGTGTGCGGGGGGGCCGAGTGTGCGGGGGGGCCGAGTGTGCGGGGGGGCCGAGTGTGCGGGGGGGCCGAGTGTGCGGGGGGGGCGAGTGGGTGGGGGGGTCGAGTGTGCGGGGGGGGTCGGGTGTGCGGGGGGGTCGAGTGTGCGGGGGGGGTCGAGTGTGCGGGGGGCCGAGTGTGCGGGGGGCCGAGTGTGCGGGGGAGCCGAGTGTGCGGGGGGCCGAGTGTGCGAGGAGGCCGAGTGTGCGGGGTGGGGGGGGGGGGCGAGTGTGCGGGGGGGCGGGGGGCGAGTGTGCGGGGGGGGCGAGTGTGCGGGGGGGGCGAGTGTGCGGGGGGGGGGCCGAGTGTGCGGGGGGGGGGCCGAGTGTGCGGGGGGGGGCCGAGTGTGCGGGGGGGGGCCGAGTGTGCGGGGGGGGCCGAGTGTGCGGGGGGGGCCGAGTGTGCGGGGGGGGGGCCGAGTGTGCGGGGGGGTCGAGTGTGCGGGGGGGCCGAGTGTGCGGGGGGGCCGAGTGTGCGGGGGGGCCGAGTGTGCGGGGGGCCGAGTGTGCGGGGGGGCCGAGTGTGCCGGGGGGGCCGAGTGTGCGAGGGGGGCCGAGTGTGCGGGGGGGGCCGAGTGTGCGGGGGGGGCCGAGTGTGCGGGGGGGCCGAGTGTGCGGGGGGGCCGAGTGAGCGGGGGGGCCGAGTATGCGGGGGGCCGAGTGTGCGGGGGGCCGAGTGTGCGGGGAGGCCGAGTGTGCGGGGGGGGGGGCGAGTGTGCGGGGTGGGGCGAGTGTGCGGGGGGGGGGGCAAGTGTGCGGGGGGGGCCGAGGGTGCAGGTGGGGGGCGAGTGAGCGGGGGGGGGGGGCGAGTGTGCGGGGGGGGGGGGGGGGCGAGTGTGCGGGAGGGGGGCGAGTGTGCGGGGGGGCAAGTGTGCGGGGGCGGCAAGTGTGCGGGGGCGGCAAGTGTGCGGGGGCTGCAAGTGTGTGGGGGGGCGACTGTGTGGGGGGGGGCAAGTGTGCGGAGGGGGGCGAGTGTGCGGGGGCGGCAAGTGTGCGGGGGCGGCAAGTGTGCGGGGGGGCGAGTGTGCGGGGGGGGCGAGTGTGCGGGGGTGCGAGTATGCAGGGGTGCGAGTATGCGGGGGGGGCGAGTGTGCAGGGGGGGCGAGTGTGCGGGGGGGTGAGTGTGCGGGGCGGGCGGCTGTGCGGGGGGGCGATTGTGCGGGGGGCGAGTGTGTGGGGGTGGCGAGAGTATGTGGGGGGGGCTCGAGTGTGTGGGGGGGGCGAGTGTGTGGGGGGGGGCGAGTGTGTGAGAGAGGGGGCGAGTGTGTGGGGGAGAGTGTGTGAGAGAGGGGGCGAGTGTGTGGGGGGAGACTGTGTGGGGGGGGCAAGTGTGCGTGGGGGGGGCGAGTGTGCGGGGGGGAGCGAGTGTGCGGGGGGGCGAGTGTGCGGGGGCGGCGAGTGTGCAGGGGGGGCGAGTGTGCAGGGGGGGCGAGTGTGCAGGGGGGGCGAGTGTGCAGGGGGGGTGAGTGTGCAGGGGGGGCGAGTGTGCGGGGGTGGTGAGTGTGCGGGGCGGGCGGCTGTGCGGGGGGGGGCGAGTGGGCAGGGGGGCGATTGTGCGGGGGGGGGCGAGTGGGCAGGGGGGGCGATTGTGCGGGGGGGGCGAGTGGGCAGGGGGGGCGATTGTGCAGGGGGGCGAGTGTGTGGGGGTGGCGAGAGTATGTGGGGGGGGCTCGAGCGTGTGAGAGAGGGGGCGAGTGTGGGGGGGGAGAGTGTGTGAGAGAGGGGGCGAGTGTGTGGGGGGGAGACTGTGTGGGGGGGGCAATTGTGCGGGGGTGATTGTGCGGGGGGGCGAGAGTATGTGGGGGGGGCTCGAGTGTGTGAGAGAGGGGGCGAGTGTGTGGGGGGGGGAGAGTGTGTGAGAGAGGGGGCGAGTGTGGGGGGGAGACTGAGTGGGGGGGGGCGAGTGTGCGGGGGGCGAGTGTGCGGGGGCGGCGAGTGTGCGGGGGGCGGCGAGTGTGCGGGGGCGGCGAGTGTGCAGGGGGGGCGAGTGTGCGGGGGGTGGCCACTGTGCTGCGGGGGCGAGTGTGCGGGGGGGGCGAGAGTGTGTGGGGGGGGCGCGAGTGTGTGAAAGAGGAGGCGAGTGTGTGGGGGTGGAGAGAGTGTGGGGGGGGCGAGTGTGTGAGAGAGGGGGCGAGTGAGTGGGGGGGGGAGTGTGTGAGAGAGAGGGTGAGTGAGTGAGTGTGGGGGAGGCGTGTGTGAGAGAGGGTACAGTGCATGTGAGAGAGGGGGTGAGAGGCTTAAACATTTTTAAAAATATATTTTTATTGAAGATTTTTCCTATTTTTCCAAACAACGCAAGAAACCCTCAAAGATTGGAATAATACAGCATTATCATTTTTCCACAAATACAGACAGAAAGAGACAAGCGAGCACCAATATAGTTGGTTTGGATTATTCATTACAAAACTCCACCTCCAAATATACAAATAATGAAAGGATGTTTCAAAGATTGGGGGGAAAACAGGATAACAAGATAAAGCCATGAGTACTGATGCGCGTTATCACACACGAGGCTTGAGATGCTCAGGAAATAAAGGCTTTTATTTGCTGTACAACGAAGCTACTAATTATATACATGATCCCAGACTGAGGGGTCCCAGACAGAGCAGAGACCTTTATACCTCTCCCAGGAGGCGGAGCCCGACTGGGATGTACCACAATAACTACAATACAAGGTGTAACAGCCCAACCCTAACCTCAACAGCAACAAGTAGAACAACCCATCCCTAACCCCAACAGCAACATATATACATACTTGTAGTACTGGCCAGACCCTGGCTCAGTACTATCTAGTGGGAACCAACGATGGTTCACCACAAGTACATGGCGTAATGGTGCACACTCTCGCTTACAGGGTACTGGAGACAGCGCTACCGAATTTATATTCCAGTATTTTCAAAGTAGCCATTGCCATTCCATATTCAGCCAAGGGAATTTAGGATATTGACGCAAGTATAGAAAAGGCTGATCAGCCAAAAATTCTCGCACCATGCTTACGTGTGCACCAAAGCATACTTCCCCATCTCCAGCTATTTCAGGGGTGCCAATTGTTACAAAATGGTGTCTTTTCCCAAGATGTGTTTTCAATCTGCACCTTTACAGGAGTCCATCCGAGATTCTTTGACCACAAAACAACAAAAATACAGAAACAAACTAGAAGACACCAATATTTCTAAGGGGGTTTCCTTCACCAGTTGTGAGGACTCATTGTGGATAAATATTGCACAGCCATACAATCTACCCAGCTTGCTCCCCAACACACTCAAACTCTTTAAGGATATTAATCCATTGCTATTCAACTTCGACACAGGATAGGAGCAATGCAGGTAGTCCCCCAGGCCACCCCTGGCATAACGAGGATATGATCGGATCAAATCTGTGTCTTAAGCTTGGTTTAATTCAAGGAATTCACTGAAGGATACATTCCATTATAAATAAATGGATGTCCCTGATTTTCAAAAGGTAATAGGTAACATTTGCCTCAGTGTTCATATACTAGATCACCCTTGTCAACATGATAAATCACATCACTAAATCAAGAAAGGAATGTAACAACAAGGGGTAAAGTCCAGGATTAGTGATGAACTGCAGATTAAGACTCCAAATTATTGCCATCCATGGAGTGTAGAAAGGTCATAGCCTGAGTAGGATTATCAAACAGCCTTAAGGATTCGTCAGATGTCACCCTCAGGGTAGCAGGATAAAGCAAAGCAAACCGTATTCAGATAGCTTTCAAACACTTTCCAGCTTCATCAAAACATCTTCAACCAAAACTATGAAAATGCATGTCTACTGGCCATACGTCTGGGCTCAAATAGGATACATGTGCCCTTTCAAGATTAAAATGCCCAGCTTTCATGTCAAAATTAAGAAAATGTGGCAGCCAGTTCTTAAAAGATTTAGTGAGGAGTTTACTCTTGGCTCTTTCTGGAAAGCCAAGTCACACGAACTCTCCACTTCCAGCCCAGGCTCTCCACATCGATCAGGATATCTAATATATCATGCAGCTGATTTTCCAAGGATTGAAAGCGGGGCCTCAATTGAGGAAGCTGCACTCTCAACAATAAGGATTCTTTCCTCTGCTTCATCGAGCTTCTTATCAGTACTCTGCAGTTCAGCAATATAAGCACTGAAATTCTGTGCCAGAAAGCCTAGTTTGTCGTCTATAACCTCAATCATGTTGACAGTCATCATCTACAATGCCATCAATGTCACCAAATTGAGAGCCACTCACTGACCAAATCACCACATTGAGGACTCAGAGCTACCCAGGCTGCCTTCGACTGCTTCTTTCCATCGAGAATTTCTTGATTTTTCTTGGCACTTTCTCCCAAAACTTAACCAGAAATCTTCTAGGGACATAGTGTGGAGTTTTTGCTCCAAGATTAGGTACTTCTGGGCTGTACATCAGGATAGATTAAAAGATGAGTAGCACCAGAGCTCATGAAAAAACAGCCTTTGCCCTAATCTTTTTTTAATAATACAACTTTGTAGATTACCCATTCCTAAAGTGGGTACTACTTCCAGCGGTTAATGTTAAGGGGCATTGGGAGAGTAGTTTTGCCATGGATTAATGCGAGGGTGCCATGTAGCTGGCGAATGAATTTGAGATTGTGCACCTCTTCCTAAATCCTAATATAAGCAGAGGTATAGCGAGAAAAAAAACTTGCTACATCTGATTTCTGTGTTCGCACATATTTCATGCCAAAAAGGGATGCTGACATTACGAGAATGTTTGGGGTTTCCCGATGCATTTGGGAGGTCATGGTTGGGGGGGGGGGGGGAGGGGCGGAGGGTTCTCTGTCAGAGAGGTGTTGCAGACTCAATGGGCTGAATGGCCTCTTTTGCACTGTATGGATTCTACGATCCTATTTCAAACAGGAGCATGGGTCTCCATGGCATCTCGGCTCAAAGTCTGGGAAATCCTACTGGAGAAAAAGGGTTAACATCAGGACCTGATACTGATGTAACTATGATGAAATGTCACATGATTAAGTGACTGAGATCTGGTGAGAAGCAGAAATACACCCTTGTGTTGAGTGCTGAAATGTACCTAGATCTGTAACTAAACAATGTTTTTTTACGAATGACAGGTAGCATTCGTAGGGTAATAGGCAAACCCCATCTTGACCCTAAACTCAAGACAAAACAGCAGTTTCACCAATTTGACCAAATGTGAGACTTAATTGAGCCCAATTAGCTCCTAGTTACTGCTGTTCAGACCTCCAAACTTGCCTCCATGGGACAAGGAAAATTCATTATGTCTATAAATGGTATTGGTTTAATCAATCACATTCCCCAGGATACTTTAGATTTCAGCCATGGTTCAGTTGTTGCACTTTCTCTAAGTCTCGAGTTTGTAGGTTCAAGTGGAACTCAAGAAACCTGAGCCTGAACAATTCAACTGACACCGTCAGGATGTGTTGAATTTTCAATAAGACTTTAAAACGCAGTCTTTCTGGCATCCATGAAACTTCCCAGAGATGGGCGGTAGAGTGGCATAGTGATTGGCACTGCTGCCTCATAGCTCCAGGGACCCGGGTTTCAATTCCGGACCTGGAGTGACTGTGTGTGTGGAGTTTGCACGTCATCCCTGTGTCTGCGTGAGTTGCCTCCGGGTGCTCCGGTTTCCTCCCACAATCCAAAAATATGTGGGTTCGGTGGATTGGTCATGATAAATTGTCCCTTAGTGTCCCAGGATGTGTAGGTTAGATGGATTAACCATGGGAAGTGTGTGGGTTATGGAGATACAGGCAGGGGTGAGGGCCTGGATAAAATACTCTGTCAGAGAGGTGTTGCAGACTCAATGGGCTGAATGGCCTCTTTTGCACTGTAGGGATTCTACGATCCTATTTCAAACAAGGACATGGGTCTCCATGGCATCTCAGCCAATGTTTATCTGTCAGTCAATATTACAAAAAATAAAATCTTTGATCATAAGCAGGATTGTGGTCTGTGCAAATTATTTGCAAGGTTTCCTGCATTCCAACAGTAACCACTCTTTGAAAAAAAAGTACTTAATTGGCTATAAAGTATTTTTGGAGATCCCGAGGTCAGAAAAGGTGGTATATAAATGTAAATCTTTTATTTAATTTTCACCCACCTCCTTGGACCAACTGCGTTCAATTGAAACCCACATGGATTGGCATGTGGTGTGTGGTGTTGAACCTTTCAGTTAATACACCAGCTGTTTATGTTGTCTAAGTAACACTATCAATTACTGCTATTTAGTGCCTAATTAAGGGGATGTTTTATGATACAGATTAACGCGCAGTGAGAACTGTTTGGAGACATCCAAACTCATTTCATTTAAGATCCTTCCAGGCATCAGAAAGATTCACCAACTGGACTCCACAACAGGGGGTGTTCTCAGACAAACACAGAAAAGACTCCCTGGAGCTTTGCAGGCAGGTCAAAGAGTCCAAGGATTCATCAACCAATGAGGCAACAGTGCTAAGAGCAGCAATACTCCTAACCTCCAGGTACATAACATACAAACAAGATTGAACCATAAGAAGCAAGTAAAGAAATGAACAGCAGTTGCCCTGCAGCCAACTTTAATGGAAATATCTCTAAATATGATGCAAATATTCCAGCATAATTAAAAATGAAAAAATGTAAATAATCAAAAATGAGAGCAAACCTAATGCTCCGCAAGCAACATGCCACATTTGTTAGTGAAGAAATTTTTGTGCGTATTTGTGGTCACACTACTGATTAGCACAAATTTCACTTAACCTTTTTGACTCCTACGCAAATTTCACATTTTATACTACATCATCGCCTAGTATGTAGCCTGCTGATATGAAGGGAAGTGTTGCTCTGTGAGAACAGGGTTTTTAAAAGTGTATCGAACTGTTCCTGTTGTTTTTCACTGGAAAGCTTTTTCTTTGTTTTTTAGCGTTATTTACATCAACAACGACCACTTTTATTTACATTCCAATTAAGGCACCTCACATGAACATTTATCAAACATCAAACCACATTAAGAGAAGGGGGTCATAGTTTGAAGATAAGGGGTAAACCTTTAAGGGCTGAGGTGAGGGAAATTTCTTCACCCAGAGAGTGGTGAATCTGTGGAATTCATTACCACAGAAAGTAGTTGAGGCCAAAACATTGTGTGAATTCAAGAAGAAGTTAGATATAGCTCTTGGGGCTGAAGAGATCAAGGGATATGGAGGGGGGAGGCAGGATCAGGATATTGAATTTGATGATCAGCCATGATCAAAATAAAAGGCGGAGCAGGCTGGAAGGGCTGAATGGCCTAATCCTGCTGCTATTTTATTTGTTTCTATATCAGGATAGATAAGAGAGTTAGGTTTTGAAGAACATCTTAAATAATTTCTTAAAGGAAGAAAGATAGGTAAAGTGGTAGAGGGGTTTAAGCAGGAAATTCTGGAGCTCAGGGCCTTTGCAGCTGAAGGCACACCAATGATGAAGTGATTAAAATTAGGGATGCTCGAGAAGGCAGAATTGGTGGAGCGCATATATCTGAGAGGGCTTTAGATCTGGAAGAGAAAAACGGAGAGGCTGTGAAGATATTTGCCAACTGGGATGTTAATTTTAAAATCAAGGCAATACTTCAATGGGAGACAGTGGCTGGGATTTCCCAGCACGCCGGAGGTGGAGGCAACTCCCCATTGGCCACCGGCAGGACCTCACAGTCCCACAGACGTCAAGCTGAATTTGCGTTGCTCGCCCCCCACACTGCCGGGTTGCCTGCCTTGATGCGGGGGGCGGGGGTGGTGCCGGGGGGGGGGGGGGGGGGGGGGGGGTTGCCTTCAGCAGGACGGGAAGACCTCACCGGTGGGAAGCACCAGAAAATCCCACCCTATGTCGGTCAGGCATGATGGCTGAATGTTAGGACATAGGACAGTTAGGACATAAGCAGCAGTTTTGAACGACCTCTCATTTAAGGAGGCTAAAACGTGAGAGACTGGCCAAGAGAACATAGCAATAGACGAGTCCAGAGCTAACAAAGGCATAAATGAGGGTTTCAGCAGCAGATGAGCTGAGGCAGGGGCAGAGTCAATGTTATGGTGGAGAAAAGCAAAATCAGCTCTGACAAAGGGCCATCCTGACTTGAAACGTTGGTTCTATTCTCTACACAGATGCTGTCTGACCTGAGATATCCCAGCCTTTCTGTTTTTGCTTGTGACGTTATGGTGGAAATAGGTGGGTTTCATGATGATGTGAATATGCGATCAGAAAATAACGACACCAACCCAAAAAGATCAATTGAGTCTCAAACAGTTGTCAGGGAGAGGGATGGAGTTGGTGACTAAGGAATGTAGTTTGAGGCAAATAGAGGCTTTGGCTTTCCCTATGTTTAGTTGGGAGAAATTTCTGCTCATTCATTCATGGATGTTGGACAGGCAGGCTAACATTTTGAGACGGTGGAGTTTTTGAGGGAAGTCATGGTTCAATAGAGCTGGATGTGATCAGCATTTATGGTGAAATTTATGCTGTGTTTTCATATGATGAAACAGAAGGATGTTATGACTGAGAGACAAAATTTGGTCTTGAGTTCTAATACTCCATAGGTCACAACATATATGTAAATTGTTGCTCCAGCTCCAGCTAGCGATACAGCCAAATATGCCCTGGCGGCACGGTGACACAGTGGTTAGCACTGCTGCCTCACAGCGCCAGGGACCCAGATTTGATTCCTGGTGTGGGTTTCCTCTGGGTGCTCCAGTTTCTCCCACAAGTGCATTGGCCATGCTACATTCTCCCTCAGTGTACACGAACTGGTGATTAGGGAATTTTCACAATAACTTCATTGCAGTGTTAATGTAAGCCTACTTGTGACACTAATAAATCAACTTTAAACTTTAAAAAAACTTAAACTTTACTTATGAATCTCAGAATGGCCACTCAATGTCTCAATAAACAACATTATTAATTTAACATAAAACCAAACTTATCAAGTAGAAAGGCAAAGCTTATTAACATACAGTATGAAATATTAAAGTAGAATAATTACTCTAAAAATCCTAACTCTCTTTCACACACATCATCACACAAAGAATAATAAATTAAAATAGAAGAATCTTGCCAAAAGGTTAAAAGTCGATGCTTCAAGGGAAAATGATAGATGAAATGTTAGATGGGGTGGCACGGTGGCACAATGGTTAGCACTGCTGCCTCACAGCGTCAGGGACCCAGGTTCAATCCTGGCTTTGGGTCACTGTTTATGTGAAGTCTGCACCTTCTCCCCGTGTCTGCGTGGGTTTCCTCCGGGTGCTTTGGTTTCCTCCCACAGTCATAAGATGTGCAGGTTAGGTGGATTGGACGTGCTAAGTTGCCCTTTGGTGTCCCAAAATGTGTAGGTTAGATGGGATTAACCATTGTAAATGTATGGAATTACAGGGATAGGGGCAGGGGAGATATCTGGGTAAGAGACTGTATCAGAAAGTCAATGCAGACCCAATGGGCCAAATGGCCTCTTCTGCACTGCAGGGATTTTATGATTCTGCAATTCTAAGATTCTATGATAGAGTCCTTGAAATGGTGTCCGGGTTACATGGTTGGCTTCTCAGCACTGGTCTGTGAAATAATCAATGACTCTTGCACGACTTCTCAGGCGAACTTGAGGAAATCTTCCAGTCAGGCGATTTCAGAACGTAGATTGATATTGGAGCAACTTCCATTAACTCTCCACTTTGGGATTGGGTCTGGAGCTTCAGGAGTTGGTGCACTATCCAAGTAAATGATCTTCTTTTCTCCTCCAAAGCAAAACCAAAATCAGCTTTTAATCACAGTTCTTCAGGCATGGTGTTTTTCCAAACCTATAAACCAACCATGTGAACCTTTTGTAAACAGTCCACGAGGGTCAAGAGATTTCCAGCGTCTTTCAAACTGCTTAATTACCTTTTCTTGTAAAATGCTGTCTTTTCCAGGAACAGCAGCAACCAGAGTCCTCGCATTAACCCTTTAAGGGACAGCGTCTTTTAAAAAACACACATTCTTCCGGAATATTCTTAGTCCTTGAAGATGAACCATTTCCTATGTTTAAAGCGTTCATTACAGGGGAACCAAATAGATGAGAAATAGAAGGGAACCAAGGAAAGATACCTTAGGGGATACCAAAGGTAACAGAATGGAAGCAGGAAGAAAAGGATTGTAGGTGATTCTATGACCATGACTGAATAGACGAGAACAGCAGCAAGGTGAGTTACATGTTGACCTTGCCGTGAATTCTGACCGCTGTCTGGCCCTGATGTGCTTCCGGCAGTAGCTTTTCCCCACTCAAGTTCACACAATTATTTTTTTGACAGCTAAATCTGACTTAAAATACATTTGCAGAATGGATGGCAAATGAACTTCAATATAGTAAAGTGTGACATGAGCTATGGGGAAGCGGTGTCAGTAATGTCACTGGACTAGTAATTCAGAGCCCCAGACTAAACCTCTGGGGGCAAGAATTCAAATCCAACCACATCAGTCATTGGAATTTAAATTCAATTAATAAAATCATTTATAGTGACCACAAAACCATTGTCCTTGGTTGTAAAGACCAAACAGGTTTACTAATCCCTTTTAGGGAATGAAAACGCACTTTCTGGCCTGACTACATGTGACTCCAGATCCACAGCAATGTGGGCTAGAAGCCGCTCAGTTGTATTAAATTACTATAAAATCTAAAAGAAATTAACCCGGACAGACCACTGATAAAGCACCAGAAACAACAATGGCAAACTTTGCCCCTGTTCTCTTTGCTAACATTTGGGGCTTGCGACAACATTTGGAGAGTTATCCCAGGGACTAGTTAAGCAACAGCCAGGCACAATAATACTCGTGGAACCACACCTTACAGCTGATGTCCCAGACACCACCATCGCCATTCCTGAGTATGTCTGGTTCCACCGACAGGACAGATACACCAGAGGTGGTAGCAGCACAGTGGTGTACAGTTGGCAGGGAGTTCAAGGCATCGACTGCGGACCCCATGATGTCTCATGGCAAACATGGCCAAGGAAACCTCCTTTCAATTATCATCTACCACCCTACCCCCACATCCCGTCTCAGCTGATGAATCAGTACTCCTTCATGTTGACCACCAATCGGAAGGAGCACTGAGGGTGGCAAGGGTAAAGCATAGGGTTCTTCAATGTCCATCACCAAGAGTGGGGCAGTAATACCACCACTGACCGAGCAGGCCAAATCCCTAAGAACATAGCTGCTAGATTGTAACTACTCCAGTATTGAGGGAACCAGCAAAAAGTAAAAACCTACTTGACCTCATCCTCACAAATCTACCTGTCATAGAAGCATCTGTTCAAGACAGGATACCCAGAATCCGATTGTGTGGCATTACCACCGTGCTAAATAGGATAGATTTAGAATGGTTTCGGTAACTGAAAACTGGTCATCCGTGAGGCGCTGTGGGCTATCAGCAGCAGCAGAATTGTATTCAATCACAATCTGTAACCTCATGTTCCAGCCTATCTTCCACTCTACCATTACCACCACGCCAGAGGATCAACCCTGGTTCAATGAAGAGTGCAGGAGGACATGCCAACAGCCACACCAGGATACCTAAAAATGAAGTGTCAACCTGGAGGAGCCACAACATGTGACTACTTGCATGCCAAACAAAATAATTAAGTGATCTGACAAATAAGGGAACTGCAGTCCTGCCGCATCCAGTCGTGAATGGTATTGGATAATTTAGCAACTCATTGGAGAAGATAGCTCCACAAATATCCTGATCGTCAATGATGTAGGAGCCCTGCACATCAAGACTGGAGAATTTATAGCTATCTTCAGTCAAATGTGCCGAGTGGATTTTCCACCATATCCTCCTCCGGAGGTCCCCAGCATCACAGATGCCA
The DNA here is from genome assembly GCF_964213995.1 of Mustelus asterias. NCBI lineage: Eukaryota > Metazoa > Chordata > Chondrichthyes > Carcharhiniformes > Triakidae > Mustelus > Mustelus asterias. Next base: position 53,322,869 of record NC_135811.1, read on the forward strand.
GTCCTCAGCCCATTAGATTCACTCACCTTATATCAAGAAATAGCTGAAGGCACTGGATACTGCAAAGGCAATGAGCCCTGACAATATTCCAACAGTAGTAAAGAAGACTTGTGCTCCAGAACATGCAGCGCCCCTAGCCAAGCTGTTCCATTGCAGCTACAACATTGGCATCTCCTGGGCAATGTGAAAAATTTGCCCACGCGTGTCCTGTCCACAAAAAGTTGGACAAATCCAACCTGGCCAATTACTGCCCCATCAGTCTACTCTCAATTATCAGCAAAGAATTTATCATGGCCAATTCACCTAACCTGTACATCTCTGGATTGTGGGGAGAAACTGGAGCACCTGGAGGAAACCCACGCAGACACGGGGAGAACATGCAAACTCTACACAGACAGTAACCCAATCCGGGAATCGAACCGGGTCCCTCGTGCTGTGAGGCAGCAGTGCTAACCACTGTGCCACCATGCCGCCCACTTTCTTTCTGCATTTAGTTTACTCAAATTCACCTTCCTCATATTAACAGATATCCTCACATACTCTTTGACCACACGCAAGGTTCCAGAGGACTGGAGAATAGCCAACATTGTTCCATTGTTTAAGAATAGAAGAATAAAAGTGATGGAAGGAGTCATCAACAGTGCTATCAAGCAGCACTTACTCAGAAACAAGCTGCTTGCTGATGCTCAGTTTGTGTTTTGTCAAGACCATTCAGCTTCTGATCTTATTATAGCATTGATTCAAACATGGACAAATTAGCTGAACTGAAAAGGTGAGGCGAGAGTGACTGCCCTTAACATCAAGGCAGCATTTGACTGAGTATGGCATCAAAGAGCCCCAGCAAAACTGGAGTCAATAGGAACCAAGGGGAAAACTCTCCACTCTCTCCTTAGAACTCAACACATTTGTTCTTCCCCTCTTATTACAGAATCCTTGCAGTGCAGAAGAAGGCCATTCAGCCCATCAAGTCTGCACCAACTCTCTGACAGTGACTTACCCAAGAAACCTCTCCCCCACCCTATTCACGTAACCCCACACGTTTTACCATGACTAATCCATCTAACCTACACACCTTGGGACACTAAGAGGCAATTTAGCATGGCCAATCCACCTAACCTGCACATCTTTGGACTGTGGGAGGAAACCGGAGCATCCGGAGGAAATCCACACCGACACAGGGAGAGGGTGCAAACTCCACACAGACAGATAACCAAGGCCAGAATTGAACCTGGGTCCTTGGTGCAATGAAGCAGCAGTGATATCCACTAAGCCACCATTCCACTCTGTTGCTGCTTTTCTCTCTGCTGATTGTCGACAGGTGTTTTATTTTTCATTGCTACTGCAGTTGATGGTCATCTTGCTGCTCATACGATGTCCAACCTACGGCAGCCAACAGTCTATTGGCTTCACCAATGATTTAAGAATTGATAATGCTATGAGGGAAAGAACAAAAAACAAAGAAAAGTACATCACAGGAACAAGCCCTCCAAGCCTGTACGGATCATGATGCCCTAACGAAAAAAAACCTTCTCCCCTTACTCGGTTCGTATCCCTCTATTCCCTCCCTATTCATATCACCTTGCATTTGTCCGGATTAAACTCCATCTGCCATTTCTGTGCCCAAGTCTCCAATCTATCTGTATCCTGTTGTACCCTCTGACAATCCTCGGCACTATCAGCAATTCCACCAATCTTCGTGTCATCTGCAAACTTATTAATCAGAAGACCCATATTTTCCTCCAGATCATTTATATATACTACAAACAACAGCTGATCCCTGTGGAACACCACTAGCTACAGATCTCCATTCTGAAAAACACTCTTCCACCGCTACTCTGTCTTCTTTGGAATTTCTACACAGACAATCCGTAACCCAATCCAGGAATCGAACCTGGGTCCTTAGTGTTGTGAGGCAGCAGTGCTAACCACTGTGCCACCATGCCGCCCATGGAATTTGGAATTTCTGGAATTTGAAAATCTGGAATTTCCCAGATTTTTTTCCCCCATATTGGCCCTGGGGTTTTCACTCTGGGTTTTCGCCTCTCCCTGGAGATCACATGGTCTGGAATGGGGGGGTGGGGGTGAGTTACTAGGTTGTGATGAACAAAGCATCGTAGCTGTGAGGGACAGCTCGGTGGATAGGATATTAGTATGTAGGTAGGCTGGAAAATTGGGCGGGGATCCTGGATTCAGGATTCAATCCTGGACCGGGGAGCGGCGCGGGCTTGGAGGGCCGAAGGGCCTGTTCCTGTGCTGTATTGTTCTTTGTTCTTTGTTCTATAAGCAAGTTAGTTCTGTAGCCATCTAGCCAGCTCACCCCGAATGCCATGTGATTTTAGTTTTTGTACCAGTCTGCCAGTTGGAACCTTGTCAAACACCTTACTAAAGTCAATATAAATTACATCCACAGCCCTTCCCTCATCAATTTTCTTTGTCACCTCTTCAAAAAACTCAATCAAGTTGGTGAGACATGACCTTTCCTGTACAGAACCATGCTGCCTGTCACTAACTAGTCCATTTTTCGCCAAATGTGCATATATCCTGTCCCTCAGTATCTTCTCCAAAAGCTTCCCCACCACTGATGTCAGACTCACTGGCCTATAATTTGCTGGATAATCCCAGCTTCTATTCTTAAACAATGGAACAACATTGGCTATTCTCCAGTCCTCTGGAACCTTGCGTGTGGTCAAAGAGGATGTGAAGATGTCTGTCAATATGAGGAAGGTGAATTTGAGTAAACTAAATACAGAAAGAATGTGGGCGGCATGGTGGCACAGTGGTTAGCACTGCTGCCTCACAACACTAAGGACCCAGGTTCGATTCCTGGATTGGGTTACGGATTGTCTGTGTAGAGTTTGCATGTTCTCCCTGTGTCTGCGTGGGTTTCCCCCCACAGTCCAGAGATGTACAGGTTAGGGTGAATTGGCCATGATAAATTCTCCCTCAGTGTACCCGAACAGGCGCCAGACTGTGGCGACTAGGGGATTTTCACACTAACTTCACTGCAGTGTGAATGTAAGCCTACTTGTGACACTAATAAATAAACTTTACTTATAAAAGGAGGAAAGTAAAGAATTAAAAAGAACAAGAACAAAAATGTTTGACAAAAACATTTCTAAATCTCTAACAATTTATTGCATGCACGTATAGAATTAGCAGCTTAAATTGATCTTTTTCAGTTGCCGGTGAGTTTGATAGCCATTACATTAAAAATTATCATGTCATGAAAATGGTGTTTATCCTGTTTATTATGAGCCTTAACTTTTCCGCAGCAAATGTAAAGGGCAATTAATGTGCAAATACAGCAAGTTCATAAAAATAATGGGGAGGAGAAGGAATTTGAATCTTCCTCGTTTGTGCCGAGAAAATGGCAGACTGGCGTAAATCAACCACCAGGTTCTTGAGATCCGCAATTCATGACATAGCTCTTACTCCCCTGGCTGACTTGTGGATTATTAACTGCATACATTGTTAACACACCATTATTTTTCCAAGACTTGGTCTTTGATATACAGCTGAGGTTATTTTTAACACTGCAAATCCCCTGGAGAATAATTTACTCTTTCACAGAGGCAAAGTAAGAATTCCCATAAAAATAAAAATGAAATGCACTTGCAGCTAGAATAGATTCATAGAATCTATTCTAGCTGCAAGTGCACTTGCAGCTTGCATTGTATTTATGCTGAAGATTGTATCTGTATCAGTGGAACCAAACCTCTTTGATCTAAACGATATGAACAAATCCTTCAACATTTCTTCCATCATTGATATCTAAGCTGCCTACTATGCAGCAATGTTTTGAAGATATAGTTTAAAATGTCAGCAATCAGGTTGGACATCAATCAGTATCTATCTATTTGAAAAAGAGTAGTTTGGCTTCTCACAAAACTATTTAATTCAAACTGATTTTGGAAGCAACATTTATCCAGCATATTGAGTTTTTTTCTGATAATCCACCTTGAACTAAATCATAGAATCATAGAATCCCTGCAGTGCAGAGGAGGCCATTCGGCCCATCGAGTCTGCAATGACTCAAACTCTTACCCAGGTCCACACCCGCCGTAATCCCAAGTATTTACCCTACTAATCCCCCTAACCAACACATCTTTGGACACCAAGGGGCAATTTATCATGGCCAACTCACCTCACCTGCACATCTTTGGAGCGTTGGAGGAAACTGGAGCACCCGCAGGAAACCCATGCAGACACCCATGCAATTCAAAAAGGGAGATAGAGAGAAAGCAGGGAAGTATAGACCAAGGAGCCTGATGTTAGTACTGGGGAAGTTGCTAGAGTCCATTATCAAGGATTTCATAACTCAGCAGTGATATAATCAGATGAAGTCAGCATGGATTTACAAAGGGGAAATAATAGTTGATGAATCTATTAGAATTCTTTGTGGATGTAACCAGTAGAGTTGACCGAGGAGAACCAGTGGATATGAGTTATTTAGACTTTCAGAAGGCTTTCGACAAGGTCGCACAAAGCAGACTACTATGTAAAGTTAAAGCGCATGGGATTACAGGTAATGTCTTGAGATGGATAAAAAGATGGTTAGCAGATAGGAAGCAAAACGTTGGCATTAATGGCCTTTTCCTGATTGGCAGGCAATGACTTGTGGGGCACCGCAGGGATTTGTGCTAGGACCCCAACTGTTCACATCATAAATTAACATGATACAAAGTGGAGGGTAAGCTGTGAGGAGGATGCAGAGATGCTTCAGCATGATTTGGACAGGCTGAGTGTATGGGCAGATGCATGACAGATGCAGTATAATGTGGATAAATGTGAGGTTATCCACTTTGGTAGCAATAATAGGGAGAGATTATTACTTGAATGGGTGTAAATTGAGAGAGATGGATACTCAGTGAGACCTTGGTGTCCTTGTGAATCAGTCGCTGAAAGTAAGTGTGCAGGTACAGCAGGCAGTGAAGGCAAACAGTATGTTGGCCATCATAGTGAGAAGATATGATTATAGGGTTCAAAATATTTTGTTGCAATTGTTTAGGGCGTTGGTGAGGCCACACCTGGAGCATTGTGTGCAGTTTTGGTGTCCTTATCTGAGGAAAGATATCCTTGCTATAGAGGGAGTACAGCAAAGGTTTACCAGGCTGATTCCTGGGATGGCAGATCTGTCAAATGAGGAAAGACTAAGTCGGTTAGGATTGTATTCGTTGCAGTTTAAAAGAGTGAAAGAGGATCTCATAGAAACTTATAAAATTTTAACAGGGTTAGACAGGGTGTATCCAGTAAGAATGTTCCCAATGGTTGGGGAGAACCTTTTAGAACTGAGGTGAGGAGAAATTTCTTCACCCAGAGTGTGGTGAATGTGTGGAATTCACGACCAGAGAAAGTAGTTGAGGCCAAAACATTGTATGATGTCAAGAAGAAATTACATATAGTTCTTGGGGCTGAAGGGATCAAGGGATACGGGGAAGGGGGGGATCAGGAATTTGATGATCAGCCATGATCATAATGAATAGCGGAGCAGGCTCGAAGGCCCGAATGGCCTACTCCTGCTTCTAATTTCTATGTATGTTTCTATGACACGGTGAGAACGTGCAAACTCCACACAGACAGTCACTCCCAGACTGGAATCGAACCCTGGTCACTGGCGCTGTGGGTTAGCAGTGATTTGATTTGATTTATTATTCCCACATGTATCAGTATACAGTCAAAAATATTGTTTCTTGCACACTATACAGACAAAGCATACCATTCATAGAGTACATAGAGAAGAGGTAAAGGAGAGAGTGCAGAATTTAGCGTTACAGTCATAGCTAGGGTGTAGAGAAAGATCAACTTAATATAAGGCAAGTCCATTAAAAAGTCTGATGGCAGCAAGGAAGAAGCTGTTCTTGAGTCGGTTGGCATGTGATGTCAGACTTTTGTATTTTTTTCCCGACGGAAGAAGGTGGAAGAGAGAATGTCCAGGGTGCGTGGGGTCCTTGATTAAGCTGTCTGCTTTTCCAAGGTAGTGGGAAGTATAGACAGACTCAATGGATGGGAGGCTGGTTTGCGTGGTGGACTGGGCTATGTTCACGACCCTGTTGCTGGTGCCTTCTAGACCCTTGGCCACCCCCACCCCAGAGCACTTTTGCCACCCAAATGCAACATCACAAACCAGAAGGTGAGTTTTAGATTTAGCTTTAAAACTAGGCTTGTAGCTGCAACTAATCAATTAGATAATTGGCTTCAACAAGTTTCCAGAGGCTAGTTTGACTGGAGGACAAAAGTAGGCATTCTTAAAGTGGAGCTTGGACTGCAGTAGAGTGTGACAGTTGCAGTTTGTTGACCGAGGGAGCTTGGTGAGCCTTTCCTTTTCTACTTTTCCTCAGAAAGAGGAACAGCAGCCTTGGAAAGTAGGACCTGATGAGTATTTCTACTGTCCTTTGCATACACTGAACTAGAAGTAGTAAAAGTAAAGGGAGTAATTTAAGGGTAAGTTCTGGCAGGGCAGCTCAACCATGCTGAATACTCCTCTTACGCAATGTGGGAAGTCAGGAACACTTCCATTCTCCAGGGTGACCACATATGCAGGAACTGTCTCCAGCTGGAATTTATTCAAAATCTGTGTTTCAGAGCATCAAGTCATGACTGGAGTTATTGTGGAGCATCCCCAAGGATGGGATTTTTGAGGATAGTACATACACTGCAGGTAAAGAGTACACTGGCAGAAATGGAATGGGTGGCTGCCAGACAGAGCAAAAGCACTCGGCAGTGCTGGGATCGCCTGGGTCCATCTCCCTTTTCAGCAGGTTTTCTGTTTTGGAGACTGTTGGAGAAAGTGGTCACTCAGGGGAATGCAGCAACGGCCAGGTCCATGGCACCACAAGTGGCTCAGCTGCAGAGGAGGGGAGAGAAAAAACAGAGTGGGAAGGCAATAGTGATAGGGGATTCTATTGCAAAGGGAACATAGATGTTCTGTGGCCTCAGATGTGGCACTAGGATGGTATGTTGTCTCCCCAGTGCCAGGCTCAAGGATGTCACTGAGTGGCTGCAGGACACTCTGAAGTGAGCAGCCAGAGGCAACCCATGTGGCACCTGCAGCTCCCTGGCAGTATTTAATCAAGGTCCAATGCTGAATTTTGATTCAGGCCAGTACAGATAAGCACATGAATGAGTAACACAGGTGACTTTCCCTCCTTCAGGGTCTCTTTCCCTCCTCCAGGACGGTGTCTTGAACCAGACGGTCTCTGAGTAACTCCCTTACTCAGAACTTGAAGTCGTCCAGTTAGAACTGGAAAAGATAAACTGACCATTGCTAAGAGTGAATGTATCTACGAGAGTATTTGATATTGTATATATATTTTTTCCTTTTTGCAATTAAATGAGAACAAATCTCATTTCATTCCAGTGAAAAAGGGAAGTGTCATAATAATGAAGGGAAAACACTGAAGTGCATCCGGAAACATTGAACTGTAAATATGACCTGTCAGTTTTTATAAAAACGGATGTTCAAGCCAAGGATGTCCGAGCATGCAAAGTCAGTCACTGGCTGAATTGCTGGGGTGTGAAATTCAGAGAGACAATGGAACCATTCTATTGCCAAACAAAGATACTTCTAAAGCATACAGAATTTTATTGCCATCTCAATGGGACATAATGGATTTTTAAGTCAACCTTCCAGGGCTACAAAACGACTGGGATAAAAGCTGACTGAAAGGCATGTGTGTATGTCTACGTGCGTTAGTGCTGGGCTGTCAGGAGAGCATGACACAGAAGCAAAATGCCAGCCAGCAGCAGCAACACCCCTCCAAAAATCTTTCCCAGGTATATCTCTGTATTTTCCCCGATTGTTGAAATAAGGTAAGCCAACAAAGACCACAGCTGAAAGGGGAAACTGAGAAGCTCCTCCGCTGAACTAAAGAGAACAAACCTCAAAATCGACAATTCATCCGCTGAAGTCATAGCCATCGGAAACCTGAATCACAACATCCGCAACACTCAATTATCTACTCCTCACAAGTCAACGACTGTTTTATGTATCTTTTAACTTACTTACTTTGGACTCACTTCCTCACTTCTATTCTGTATGAATATGTATGCATGTGTTTTATCTTATTCTCACATTTAGTAATCACTAAATCCGCTCTATCTTTAATTCAAGAAAACCTGGTTAAACTGACTCCTTTTAAAACATAAATATTGGACTGGAGAAAAGGTATCCGCCAAGGAAGGGATCCTTTTTAGATTAATCTTGTGATCAACAAAAAGGGAGCCGGTTCATCCACCCCCGCCCCGAGGAATAACAATTTGGGGGTGTCCCAGCCAGAGGGTAACAAGTTGAGTGTTCTCAGCTGTGTTAACAAATTTGGGGCACCTCACCTGGGGACTGGTTGCAACAATCCTCAATGGAAAATCTTTTCATGTGACATCTACGAACACAGCAATTCAGCCATTTCTTATCAGCAGTGGTGGTATACATCATGCAGGATTTAAATCACTTAAATCCTAGAGCAACACAAATTAATACCTGATCTCCATAACAAATTAATTCTCCAAGAATCTAGGATCAGAAGTTTAGGGCAGGAGAATGGGGATGAAAATTATATCAGCCATGATTGAATGGCGGGGCAGACTCGATGGGCCGAATGGTCTAATTCTGCTCCTATATCTTATGGTCTATCTTATGCTCTTTAGGACATAACCCAAAAATGACAACCAGCCGAAATACGAAAGGTAATTAGCAGTAAATTGGAATAACTCCACTACTCATTATTAGCTGCAACTTTTGTCACGTAACTTTTTTTCATATCAATAATGCAAATTTGAAACAGCTCAGATATTACATAACTGCCAAGAGTGGGAAATATGATCATCTCAAAGGAAAGCTGTGTCTTGGATTTAAATAAATGCTTCCCTGCAGACTGAAGAAAGAAAGAACAAGCATTTATATTGTGCCTTATCACATCTGTCAGGAACAGCTCCAGGTGAATTACATTGTACATCACTAAGGATTCTCAGACTTCCATCGCATGACAGCTATATTATTGGGAAGCTACGCTCATATGAACCTTTTCGTTCTCCGAGAATGTCTAATACTGTGCAAATTAGTCTTTAAATAGGGATAGTTAATAATAAATGACATTGTAGGAGAGAATTGTAAAAATCATATTTCTTTTACTCTTTTATTTAGACTAGACTTATCTTGACAGCAATATGTCTGTTTTCTTTGGAAATTATCTCTTCCTCTCCTCACTTCACGGTACTCAACTTTTAAGGGATCAGCAATGAAAGAATAGCATAAAACTGCCATTGCTAATCCATGGATTGGTTGGGGAACAGGACACAAGGAAAACAGCTCCTCTATCTTCAAGCTATGTTTCTGACAGGAGGCATGAGGACAGATTTGGCCCCAAGTAGAGTGGGCAGCAAAGCTAACAGGTAGGACAGGGGATGAGCAGTTGTTTATGGAGATACTCAAGTCCTCACAACTAAAATATATCCCAGTGAGGAAGAAAGATGGTAAGGGAGCGGGGGGGTTTTAAAAAACATCCATTGCTAAACAAGGAAGTCAACGACAATATAAAGACAAAAACTAAGGTATACCATATTGCAAAGGCCAGTGGCAGGCTGGAAGATTGGGAAACTTTCAAACATAAAAAAGTAATAAAAAGAGCTCAGGTAAATTACGAAAGAAAACTAGCGCAAAGTATCAAGAAAGATAGCAAAAGCTTCGATAGGCATAAAAAAGGGAAGTCGCCTGGGTGAATGTTGGTCCCTTGGAAGATGAAACCAGAGAGCTAATAGTGGAGAACACTGAAGTGGCAGAGATGCTAAATCAATACTTTGCCTCAGTTTTCACAGTAAGGGACACTAGTATCAGTTCTATAGGAACGGGCAAGTCAGAGGTAAGAGAAAGGGTAGAACTTAGAACAATCGATAAAGAAAAGGTACTCAACAAACTATTGGGATTGAGGGCAGATAAGTGCCCCGGGCCGGATGGCCTACTCCTTAGGGTATTAAAGTGGTGGCGGAGATAATGGATCCATTGGTTATAATATTCCAAAATTCCCTGGACACAGGAAAGGTTCCAGTGGATTGGAAAAATGCTAATGTAACGCCCTTATTCAAAAAGGGAGGGAGGCAAAATGTGGGAAATTACAGACCAGTTAGTTTAACATCTGTTGTTGGGAAAGTGTTAGAATCAATTATCAAGGAAGCAATGTCAGGACATATGGAAAGTCAAAATGCTACCCATCAGAGTTGGCATTGTTTTATGAAGGGCAAATCACGTTTGACTAATTTGCTAGAGTTCTTCGAGGATGTAACAAGCAAAGTGGATAATGGGGATCCTGTAGATGTAGTACATCTGGACTTCCGGAAGGTGTTTGATAAGGTGCCGCACGAAATGTTAATTCACAAGGTTAGACCACATGGGATTAGGGTTAATATATTAGGTTGGATAGGTGACTGGCTGATGGACAGAAAACAGAGAGTCGGGATAAATGGTTTTTTTCTGGATGGCAGGAAGTAATGATGTGGAGATGCCGGCGTTGGACTGGAGTAAACACAGTAAGAAGTTTAACAATACCAGGTTAAAGTCCAACAGGTTTATTTGGTAGCAAATGCCACTAGCTTTCGGAGAGCTGCCCCTTCGTCAGGTGGAGTGATCTCCACTCCACCTGACGAAGGGGCAGCGCTCCGAAAGCTAGTGGCATTTGCTACCAAATAAACCTGTTGGACTTTAACCTGGTGTTGTTAAACTTCTTACCATGGCAAAAAGTAACCAGTGGGATGCCACAGGGTTCGATCCTTGGGCCTCAGCTATTTACAATCTATATTAATGACTTGGATACAGGGATAGAAGGCTCTATAGCCAAATTTGCAAATGCCACAAGAATAGGCAGGACGGTAAGTTGCAATGAGGAAAGAAGAACCTTACAAATGCCTATAGATAGGTTAGGAGAGTGGGCCAAAATGTGGCATATGGTGTTTAACATGCATTTTGGTCACCAAAATGGGAAAGCGACTTATTATCCAAATGGGGAGAGGCTTCGGGGTGCTCTGCTGCAGAAGGATCTACGTTCATGAGTCACAGAAAACTAGCGTGCAGGTACAACAGATAATAAAGAAAGCAAATAGAATGTTGGCATTTATAGCTAATGGAATAGAATATAAAGGTAAGGAATGATTGTTGCAACTATACAAGGCAATGGTGAGGCTGCACCTGGGGTATTGTGCACAGTTTTGGTCCCCTTATTTGAGGAAAGATGTAGTGGTATTGGAGACAGTTCAGAGGAGGTTCACTAGATTGATTCCAGAGATGAGGGGTTTATTGTATGAAGGGAGATTGAACAGTTTAGGCCTGGAATTTAGAAGAATGAGGGGAGATCAAATTGAGGTATACAAGATGATAAAAGGTATGGATGAAGCAAACGTGGAGCGGATGCTTCCTCTTGTGGGGCATTCTAGGACGAGAGGTCATTGTCTTAGGATAAGGGGTAGCAAAGTTAAAATAGAGTTGAGGAGAAACTACTTCTCCCAAAGGGTTGCGAATCTGTGGAATTCGCTAGCCCAAAGTGTGGTGGATGCTGGACAGTGAGTAAATTTGAGGAGTTAGACAGATTTTTAATTGGTAATGGGTTGAAGGGTTATGGGGAGAAGGCAGGAAAATGGGGATGAGGAACATATTAGCCATGATCAAATAGTGGAGCAGACTCGATGGGCCGAATGGCCTAATTCTGCTCCTATATCTTATGAGCTAAGGAACTTGTGTATTATTAGATATTCACTATCATCAAGAAGACAACTATGGATGCAAAGCAGCAGACAACACTGACATCTACGTGGATGCAAATTTAATTTGGATTTAATTCTCCCGTTCTTATGTATCTGATTCAAAACTACTTGACTGTTTTCGTGCCTTTCTTTTAAGTGGGAGAGATGAAAGCACTGTTGAAAATGTTACAAACGGAGACAATAATCAAGATCCAAGTTGTTTCATGAAGCAGTCCCATCTCAGCCTTCAGACAAGATATCCACAGATCATCAGATTGAAGACTATAAATCATTCATACAGATAAAAGCAATTATCTGGTGGCAGCAGAAGAACATGTGGTATAGGTATGGGGATTTCACTTGATTCTGAGGGAATAGTGGAAATGACATTCAGATAGTTCCGACTTGTGTCACTAATAAATAAACTAAAACTAAACTTCAAGGCTCAATCTCTGGTGTCTGGAGAAGTGGTGGAGAAATTGCGTCCATCAGCTAAAACTCATTGTTCTCCAGATTAGCACAGCTGGCACAACGAAGGAAACGCTGATGTAGTATCTTGCAATCTTACAGGCGATTGCCAAGTAGACTGACAAATGAATGGTTTATTAAGGTAACTATGTACAGGCAGTGATAATAAAGGCTACCATACTCCACGACTCCAGACTGCAAGGAAAACCCACATTCAGCTCCAGGAGTCATGTGCTCCAGCCTGATTGGCCGAATGGGTCATGTAACCCTCTGGGAGCTTGCTCCGTAAAGGGGTACATTACCGCAGCAGTTATTAATGAAATTGGGCTTTCATGTGGACAAACATTAGCCAGGTTCTACATACCTACCCTACCCTATCAGATTACCAGACCATGTGGTGAAGGTGAAAATTACATCCTTATTTTAGAGATTTATTGCAAATCATGGTATTTTAAAAGATTGGAGATATTCAGCAGATCAGTTTGCATCTGAAATATGTTAGCATTGTTGGAGTAATCCTCCACCAATTCTGAAGAGTGGTCATAACTCAACAAATTTCCATCATACATCTAAAATTAAGAAGCAAAACTTTCAACATTTTACAGGTTTGGACTCATGTGATTTTCTCTTGAGAGAAGAAAAAGTTAAGCAGACATACAGAGGCATTCAAAATTATGAAGGATTTTGATGGACTAAATGAGGCAAAACTGTTTCCACTGACAGGAGGATTGGTAATCAAAGGACATAGATTTGAGATAATTGGCAAGGGAACCAGATGAGGAAGTTAGGAGTTTTTGTTTCATGCAAACTAAAAATATATTACCATCTGAAATTCACTGCGGAAAGGATAGTGGAAGCAGATTAAATTATAATTTTCAAAAGGGAATTGGATATATTCTTGAAAAAAAATGCTTATCAAAATGAGTAGCTAATTGGCTAGCTCTTTCAAATAAATAAATCCCAGAAACCAACTTCAAAATATTTCTTATCATTGCATTTGAATCAAACAAAAACATGTTTGCACCGTTCAAGCAATGTGATCAATATACAGTAAATGTTGTCGTATAAGTTTGGGTGTGGGTGGTCGCCAACTTTGTTATTCCCCATGCATGGTCTGCTGTTTGTAGACATGTCTTAAACATCCACCTATCTTCACAACACAGCCCATATCATCTGCATTTATTTTAGTAATTCATAAGACGTGGGCCAGCATTTATTGCCAATCCCTAATTGCCCTTGAACTGAGTGGCTTGCTTGGCCATTTCAAAGGGCAGTTAAGAATCAACCATACTGCTGTGGATCTGAAGTTACATGTAGGCCAGACTGGCCTTCCTTCCTTAAAGGACATTCGTGAAATAGATGGGTTTTTACGAAAATCGACAATGGTCATCATTTGACTTTTAATTTTTATTGAATTCAAATTTCAACATCTGCCATGTTGCGATTCAAACCCAGATCTCCGAAGCATTATCCAGGGTCTGTGGATTACCAGTGCAGTGATAATACCACTACACCATTGCCTCCCCTTAATGATCCAGTGCACCCAGTTATGGCAAATGGCAAATATGACATCCATTTGTGGGGCAAAGACTTGAAGCTGATGATGAATGCAAGTAAAGCATCCCGTGGCTGAAAAGGAGGGTTGGTGGGACTGATGTATGAGGAGAGATTGACATGGTTAGGATTGTTTTCGCTGGAGTTCAGGCGAATGACGGGGGGATCTCATAGAAACTTATAAAATTCTAACAGGACTAGAGAGGGTAGATGTAGGAAAGATATTCCCGATGGTGGGGGTGTCCAGAACCAGGCATCACAGTCTGAGGATCCAGGGTAGACCATTTAGAATGGAGATGAGGAGACATTTCTTCAGCCAAAGAGTGGTGAGTCTGAGGAATTCATTACCACAGGAAGTAGTTGATGCCAAAACATTGAATGTATTCAAGAGGTGGCAAATGGGATCAAAGGTTATGGGGAAAAAGCAGGAATAGGCTACTGAGTTGGATGATCAGCCATGATCCTGATGAATGATGGAGCAGGCTCAAAGGGCTGAATGGCCTCCTCCTGCTCCGATCTTTTGTTTTTCTATGAGTTACATGCAGAGTATATGCAAAAGCATGATTTTGGAGTCAAAAATGGGAGTCTCTTATGCACAGTCAAATTAAACGCTGCGACCTGTAGTATTTCTGTCATGTTTTACTCTGATAGATCTTATATTAACATTTAACTAAATGTTGTCTCTATAAGAAAGTTGGAATCCTGCAGCAATCTTTCAACTACAAAGTTGGAATGTTTTGTATATTTCTTGCACAGTTTTGTTTGGATAGCTGCCTAGCCACTTACTAATATAGTAAGGATAATTTTTTCCTGGTACTAAACTTAGCAATAGGAATCCACCTAACTTCATAACATTTCCTAAGGCTTGGTATATGTAGCAAATTCTATATGAATCCCTACAGGACAGAAGGAGGCCATTCAGCCCATCAAGTCTACATCGACTCTCTAAAAGAGCATCTTTCACAGGCCCACCTTCCGGCCCCACCCCCATAATGCCACGCATCTACTGGAACAGTCGGAGGAAACCCACGCTGACACAGGGAAAACATGCAAACTCCACACAGACACAGAATCAGCGATTCATAGAATCCCTACAGTGCAGGAGGCAGCGATTTGGCCCATTGAGCCTGCACCGACAACAATCCCACACAGGCCCCATCCCTGTAACACCATATCCTTACCCTGTGAATTCCCCTGACACTAAGGGGCAATTTAGCAGAGCCAACCAACAGTCTTTGGGATGTGAGAGGAAACCGGAGCACCTGGAGGAAACCCATGCAGACATGGGGACTGTGTGCAAACTCCACAGAGACAGTCACTCAAGGCTGGAATTGAACCCAGGTCCCTGGCAGTGAGGCAGCAGCGCTAACAACTGTGTCACCATGCCACTCAAATTGAATTTATATTCGCCTAGCAGCTGCCCTAGTGTGATTCGAAGCCATGCTTACACAGCATTAGCCTGGGTCTCTAGCTTACTAGTCGAGTGATATGACCACTGCACCACCAAATAGTGACAGATCATAATGGATTTGCCTGTATCAGATACTTGGTTGACCAACAAAACAGAGCCAAAACTATCATGGGGTTTAGTAACAATGATGACAGCAACAGTTGCTACTTAAGGGTAGGTTTGACAAATCTTTCCTCGCAACACAGCACTTCACATATCTGCACTTTCTGCTCCCTGAGCACATGAAGGTCACCCATGGGAGCACTCTTTCATAAAACCTACTTGAGTATAAATCATTTAAGTCTGAATCATGCATCATTAGTGAATAAAAATTTTAAAAATGCAAATTCTAATATTACATCGTGGACTTTGCAGAATTTATTAGTATTTGAACTAAGATGTAGCCGATTCTATGTCATAATAGATTATCTGTGTTTCAGAAAGTCCCATCTCCCTCGACAATGCTAGCTCTATCTCCCAAACACTTGTACAGCAAATTGTCACCTATGGTTGTCTTTCCTGATTCATCATTCTTCTTTATCTTTTCCTGGCTTTTTAGTTAACAGCTTGAGTGCTCCAGTACCCATTGTACTGTACCCGATGCATCAAGTAAATTATTGGACCGCACAGTATATTGTCTGCTTCTATTTTGATCCAAGCACCATGAAAGTAGGATGGCAAAACCATCTTAAATTCTTCTCAAAAATTAAACTTATATCATGTAATAACTTCCTCTGGCTTTCTATTTAGGATCCTGTAAATGAGCATAATTCAAGTCCAACTGATCCATGATCATAACAATAAATTCATCATTGCTAATTATTCAAAAGATAAACCTCAGCTGGAGTAGATGTGTTTAAGTATCTGTAGCTGCAAATAAAATATATTTTGGGGGAGGCTGCTCCATCAATCACATTCCCTCCATCATAAGAAGTGGGGATGTTCTCTGATGATTGCACATTGTTCAGCATCATTTGCCACTGCTCAGATACCGAAACAGTCCATGTCCAAATGCAGCAAGACCTGGATAATATTTAGGCTTGGGCTGATATATAGCAAGTAACATTCGCTCCACAATGGTGCCAGACAATGACCATCTCCAACAAGAGATAACCTAAGCATCTCGACATGACACTCAATGGTCTTACCTGGATCTTCCACTATCAACATAGGAACATAAGAACTAGGAGCAGGAGTAGGCCATCTGGCCCCTCGAGCCTGCTCCGCCGTTCAATAAGGTCATGGCTGATCTTTTCGTGCACTCAGCTCCACTTACCCGCCCGCTCACCATAACCCTTAATTCCTTTACTGTTCAAAAATTTATCTATCCTTGCTTTAAAAACATTCAATGAGGTTGCCTCAACTGCTTCACTGGGCAGGGAATTCCACAGATTCACAACCCTTTGTGTGAAGAAGTTCCTCCTCAACTCAGTCCTAAATCTGCTCCCCCTTATTCTGAGGCCATGCCCCCTAGTTCTAGTTTTACCCGCCAGTGGAAACAACTTTCCCGTTTCTATCTTATCTATTCCCTTCATAATCGTATATGTTTCTATAACATCTCCCCTCATACTTCTGAATTCCAATGAGCATAGCCCGTCTACTCAGTCTCTCCTCATAAGCGTACCCTCCCAACTCCGGAATAAACCTAGTGAATCTCCTCTGCACCCCCTCCAGTGCCAGTATATCCTTTCTCAAGTAAGGAGACCAAAACTGTACACAGTACTCCAGGAGTGGCCTCACCAGCACCTTATACAGCTACAACATAACCTCGCTGTTTTTAAACTCCATCCCTCTCGCAATGAAGGACAAAATTCCATTTGTCTTCTTAATTACCTGCTGCACCTGCAAACTAACTCCTTGTGATTCTTGCACAAGGGCACCCAGGTTCCTCTGCACAGCAGCATGCTGCAATTTTTACCATTTGAATAATAGTCCATTTTGCTCTTAGTCTACCCTTGAATTATGACCTCACATTTACCAACATTGTACTCCATCTGCCAGACCCTCGCCCACTCACTTAGACTACCTATATCCCTTTGCAGACTTTCAGCATACTTTGCTCTGCCACTCATCTTAGTGTCATCTGCGAATTTTGACACACTACACTTGGTCCCCAACTCCAAGCCATCTATGTAAATCGTAAACAATTGCGGTCCCAACACTGATCCTTGAGGCACACCACTACTCACGGATTGCCAACCAGAAAAATACCTATTTACCTCCACTCTTTGCTTTCTGTTCGTTAACCAATCCTCTGTCCATGCTAATACATTACCCGTAATACCGTGCACCTTTACCTTAGGCAGCAGTCTTTGGTGCGGCACCTTGTCAAATGCCTTCTGGAAATCCAGATACATCACATCCACAGGTTCCCCATTGTCCACTGCACATGTAATATTCTCAAAGAATTCCACCAAATCAGTCATACATGACCTGCCCTTCATGAACCCATGCTGCGTCTTACCAATGGTACAATTTATATCCAGATGTCTCGCTACTTCTTCCTTGATGATAGATTCAAGCATTTTCCCTACTACAGAAGTTAAGCTAACCGGCCTATAGTTACCTGCTTTTTGTCTACCTCCTTTTTTAAACAGTGGCATCACATTTGCTGTTTTCCAATCTGCGAGAACCACCCCAGAGTCCAGTGAATTTTGGTAAATTACCACTAGTGCATTAGCTATTTCCCCTGCCATCTCTTTTAGTACCCTGGGATGCATTCCATCAAGGCCAGGAGACTTGTCTACCTTTAGCCCCATTAGCTTGCCCAACACTACCTCTTTCGTGATAATGATAGTTTCTAGAATCTCATCTGCCATAGCCTTCCTGTCATCAATTTTTGGCATGTTATTTGTGTCTTCCACTGTGAAGACCGACACAAAATACCTGTTCATTGCCTCAGCCATTTTCTTATTTCCAGTTATTACATCCCCCTTCTCATCCTCTAAGGGACCAATGTTTACTTTAGCCACTCTTTTTCATTTTATATATTTGCAGAAACGTTTGCGATCTGTCTTTATATTCTGAACTAGTTTACTCTCATGATCCATCTTACTTTTTTAATAGCTTTTTTCATGGCTTTCTTTTGACCTTTAAAGATTTCCTAATCCTCTAGTTTCCCACTAATCTTTACCTCTTTGTATGCATTTTCTTTCAATTTGATACCCTCTTTTATTTCCTTAGATATCCATAGCTGATTATCTCTTCTTCTACAGTCCTTCCTTATCACTGGTATATACTTTGGCTGAGCATGTGAAAAATCGCTTTGAAAGTCCTCCACTGTTCCTCAATTGTCCCACCATAAAGCTTTTGCTCCCAGTCTACCTTAGCCAGCGCCTCCCTCATCCTCGCGAGTGACCATTGATCAGAAACTGAACTGGACCAGCCATATAAATACTGTGGCTACAAAAGCAAGGCAGAGGCTGGGAATTCTGTGGCAATTAACTCACCTCCTGGCTCCCCAAAGACTATTCACCAACTACCATGCACAAGTCAGGATTGTGATGGAATACTCACCACTTGCCTGGATGGGTGTAGCTCTAACAACACTTAACAACTCGGCCTTTTGGCTAAGATCAAGTGTAGTATTGACATGCTGCGCTTGGTTGAAGTCATTAGGTTACATTTTAGCTTCATTTGAAGCAATTTTTAAAAGCGGCATCTTGGCCTTTTGGCTAAGATGCAAATGAGGTCAAGCCTTGGAGCAGGAACTATGTCTACTCCAATCAGCTTGGATCATGTAGATCAAGCCCAAGACAGGAGTTGAGAGCCCTGTCTTGTCAGCTTGGATCGGGAATGTCTCAACTTGTTGAGACTCTGAATTGGACTTGATTTGATTGAACTGGAATAATTTTTTTTTTAAATCAGCATCCAGGACAAAGCACTCTGCTTGATTGGCACCTCAACCATATACATTCACTCCCATCTCTGCTGACGCACAGTGGTAGCAGTATCATCTACAGTGGTTCCTAACAACTGGTGGTCTGTGAGGGTACTGCAACTGGTCCGTTGGCGAAAAATGCAATTACACGTACCTCATATAGGCAAACACGAATGAAATTGCAGTGAAAAATAAAATTGCCAAAGTATTCAGTGTACTTGGTGCTGTGTGACAAGGTGAGAGTCTCAAAGATTCAGTCGCTGAAGAAGTTAAGCAGGACAGATAGAAAGGCCATCTGCTGCAGACTTAATCAATATGGTAAGAAGCCTCACAACACCTGGTTAGACTTGACATGTATGCTCAAGCTATCAGATGTGTCAATACCAGACTCATCAGCCACGCTTGCGAGATAGCCCCGAACACTTTAACCTGGTGTTGTGAGACTTCTTACTGTGCCCACCCCAGTCCAATTTCGGCATCTCCACATTATTAATAAATATGATAAGTATGACGAAAGGCACCAGAATGAGCTCAGCCTTGACAGTGCCATTGTGCCCAGATCTCATGACGTTGCTTATCCATACACCTTGCCTAGCTCTGCAGGAGGAGCTACACAGCCCTGCTCCTGTGTCCTCACACACGGAGGTGGTTCCTCTGGCTGCACATTGAGCCAGCCTTTAATGCCACTGCTGGCTGTCTCTTAGGGTCTAAGGGACACGAGCAAACTGAAACCACACTATCCAATTCAAAAGGGATGAATGATAAATGGGTGGGAGGTGTGCAGAGGTTCATTGCAGTGCCAGACAACCAGATATGTGATTTGAGTGGTGTTGCCAGTGGAATCTTGCACAGCGCAGAGAGTGTAACTACAAAGGGGTTTGACCCAACAGAAGAAATTGTTCCTGAAATTGACAATATGGTTGGAGACTAGACGTGGGAGCTGAAAAGCTCTCTTGATAATAAAGAAACGGGCAGAGATGCACCAGTGACCACCAAGTGCAAGAGGTAGATAGACTTCCCGTCTATTAACTCCAACGAGCGCATATAAGTCGGCAATGAGTCAACACAGCACAACTTCCTCAGCATTGCTGACCACTCATCTGATCAAAATGTGGAGATTGCATACAGGCATGATATGCTTACAGTAATGGAGAACTCCAAGGGAAACAGAAATGTTGGGTAAAATGACAGATTGTTTTCCAACTTTCAGCTGGAGGAAGTCACCTCAAATAAGTACACAGATAAAGCTCATGATGAAACACCCAATGTGGATCCTTGGCTCGGTTTCTTAGCAGCACGGAATAAATGGGAACATTTGTTTGAAAGGACAAAAGAGAAAGAGCTGACAGCAGGTACAAAACTGGTCACAGCAGCCACAATTCCCAAGAGCTTTGGTCAATAAATTCCACCTCCAACAGAAATTAAATCTGGCCAACTGACTCGTCATTGTTCAGAGTTTGCAGATGGTGCTGAAAGGACCCAACAGAGTTCTGCATCAATCTGTGCAAAATTACCAACCCTGGGCAGTCAAACAGCGATTCCCAATCTGCAGATAACCTCAAGCAATGACTTTATTGCAGAATCAGAGACAGTTTTTTATGTGTAGGACAAAATGGAAGCAATGATCAAAAAAATAGAGATGTGGGCCAAACGACTTGAGAAGTCAAATTACGACTCGCATGTGAATCTGTCAGATGTTTTGGCCATTGCAGAAATACAGCTTAGAAACGGTGTGAAACATGACTTCAGAGAACACCTGCAGAGGTTGAAAGCACAGCTATACGAGTATTTCCCTGTTCCCAACACAAAGTTCAACTCGATACAAAATCCCTTTGTGAGTCTTCATGATAACCTTGCAAATCTGACCTCAAGGGAGCGAGAGCGCCTTGTGGAACTGTTTTGTGACAGTGCTTTAAAGATGGATTTTTCTCACAACTACCTGACTGACTTTTGGTTTAAAGTTGCCATGGAATACCCAAACTGTCTAACAAGGCAGTAAAGTTTCTGATGCCTTTTCCTCCAACTTAACCTTGCGAAACTGGATTTTCAGGGCTTGTCACATTGAAGACCAAATGTCAGAATAAAATTAATGTTGAACTAAATCTCTGATTGAGACTGTCATCCCTGGCATCCAGCATTTGACATCTACAAAACAACATCAGCCTTCTCATTAGGTAAGTGTTATCTGTTTCCACTGGTTGGCCTACTGCAGGTAAATGTGCTGTGACAAGTGTAATGTATTTTTGAGCGTGCATCATAAAGTATTAGAAATAGCTGCATTTTTAATACCCATTGATATACAAGTTTGGGAAGCCATGGGTTATGTTGAAAAATTTTTAAAACAGCTTGCGAAAGTTGTGGTCCACAAAAGCTTTTGATGACGATCGAGTGGTCCGCATAAAGGAAAAGGTTGGGAAACACTGATTTACAAGATGCACTGTGGAAACTCACCAAACCTCCTTAGACAAACCCACTACCATCACCATCTAGAAGGACGAGGGTAGCACATACACTTAAACACCAGCACCTGTGAGCTCCCCTCCAAGTCACACGTCATCCTGAGTGTGGTAGCATGGCCCCTTTAAGGGGGGAATCCCTGAGGGTCATGTGGTCGGGCTGGTCCTGAAGAGGCAACACAGGAAGCCGAGCCAAACGGGTGCAAGAGCATGCATCCTGGGTCATAGAGGTTTACAGCATGGAAACAGGCCCTTCGGCCCAACTTGTCCATGCCGCCCAGTTTTTACAATTAAGCTAGTCCCAATTGCCCGCGTTTGGCCCATATCCCTCTATACCCTTCTTACCCATGTAATGGTCTAAATGCTTTTTAAAAGACAAAATTGTACCCGCCTCTACTACTATCTCTGGCAGCTCATTTCAGATACTCACCACCCTCTGTGTGAAAAAAATGCCCCTCTGGACCG
The DNA here is from genome assembly GCF_964213995.1 of Mustelus asterias. Taxonomy (NCBI): domain Eukaryota; kingdom Metazoa; phylum Chordata; class Chondrichthyes; order Carcharhiniformes; family Triakidae; genus Mustelus; species Mustelus asterias. The sequence continues at coordinate 53,344,866 of NC_135811.1, forward strand.
TTTTGTATCTCTCCCCTCTCACCTTAAATCTATGCCCTCTAGTTTTAGACTCCCCTACCTTTGGGAAAAAATGTTGACTATCTACCTTATTTATGCCTGTCATTATTTTATAGACCTCTATAAAATCACCCTGTCCACCTGTGACTCCACTTTCAAGGAGCTATGAACCTGTACCCCTAGATCTCTTTGTTACTATAATTCTCCCCAACACACTACCATTAACTGAGTAGGTCCTGCTTTGATTCGATCTACCAAAATGGATCACCACACATTCAATTAAATTAAACTCCATCTGCCATTCATCAGCCCACTGGCCCAATTGATCAAGATCCCATTGCAATCCATGATAACCTTCTTCACTGTGCACTATGCCACCAATTTTGGTGTCAGCTGCAAACTTACGAACCATGCCTCCTAAATTCTCAACCAAATTAATATAAATGACAAATAACAGTGGACCCAGCACCGATTCCTGAAGCACACCGCTAATCACAGACCTCCAGTTTGAAAAACAATCCCCTGTAACCACTGTCTTCTGTCATCAAGCCAATTTTATATTCAATGGATTACCTCGCCCTGGATCTCGTGAGATTTAACCTCATGCAACAACCTACCATGTGGTACCGTGTCAAAGGCCTTGCTAAAGTCTATGTAGACAACATCGACTGCACTGCACTCATCTACCTTCTTGGTTTCCCCTTCAAAAAACTCAATCAAATTTATGAGACATGATTTTCCACTCACAAAGCCATGCTAACTGTCCCTAATCAGTCGTTGCCTCTCTAAATGCCTGTAGATCCTGTCTCTCAGAATACCTTCTAACAACTTACCCTCTACAGACATTAGGCTCACCACCTGTAGTTCCCAGGCTTTTCCCTGCAACCCTTCTTAAACAAAGGCAGAACATTTGCGACCCTCCAATCTTCAGGCACCTCACCTGTGGCTGTCGATGATTCAAATATCTCTGCTAGGGATCCTGCAATTTCTTCCCTAGCCTCCCAGAATACACTTCATCAGGCCCCGGGGATTTATCTACCTTGATGCACTTTAAGACTTCCAGCACCTCCTTCTCTGTAATATGTAGGTCGGGGAGGGACCTTAGCTAGAGACAGGGAGGAGAAGAAAATAGACATGTATACAGTTCTGTCAGACCTTTGTTTGTACATATAGAAATATTGTTGGTAATAAACCCTTCATAACTTAGAGCCACAATGAGTTGTCTTCGAAGTTATTACACTGGTGACAAGGAAACCTTCATTAGTTTTCGGGAGATTGCAGCGTGCAGCTGGACGGGGAGAAGAGTGAGCATTGAAACTATGAAGAAGCAAGGAACATAGGCCACAAAAAATGCTTTCAATTGGAAGGAATGAGCCCTTTGACCCAGAGCGGAAAACTGGGGGCAATATCTGGAAAGGCTAAGTTATTTCTTTGTAGCAAATGAGATCACAGCAGAGGAAAAACAACAGGTTATACTGCTCACAGCCCTCAAACGTACAGCCTAGGGAGAAGTTTAACATCACTTGATGCTCCAGACAAATAGGGGGTGATCTTATCGGGTTGCCACGCTAGTCGATCAGTGTGGCGAGCCGGTAACATCAGGCAAGAGGTGAAAAGTCAGGCTCGCACCCAATTTCTCGCCTCTCATGATATTACCAGCTGTATTCTGCCGGCAAAATCATTCTTGACTGATTTAAGTATTCATTTGTTAATTTCAATGTAATTAGTGAGTCCCGGACGCTATTGTCTGGGCTCACTTGTCCTTAGCTGCTTGCTGGTGGAAGTCCTCACCACTGAGGATAACCTATGGTCCCCACCAGCGAGTACCTGATGTGATGGCCTCTCTGGTGGGGCTGGAGGCCACTGAAGCCCCCTGGGTTGTTGGGCAGGGGCAGGCAGTGTCAACCTGGCACCCTGACAGTGCTCACTGGGTGTCAGGCAGTGCCAAAGTCAGGGGGGGGGGGGGGGGGGAGTGGGCAGGGCCTGAAGGAAGTGGGGCCACGACGGAAAGACTGGGGGAGCTCCCTCGGGGGAGTACTCTGCATTGATGTGGAGAGAAGGGAAATTGAACAGGGCAGTGATTAACTGGGGGTGGAGGTCAGAGGCAGCGATTGGCTGGTGGGGAATGTGGACGGCGATTGGATTGGGATGGGGGTAGCAACCAGGGGCGGTGATTCGGGATGGGGTGCGGGGGTGGAGGGGGGGGTGGGGGGGGGGGGGGGGGACGGTGGTGTCCAGCAAGTCACTGGGGTAGTATGGGGCAATCTGCAGGGGGAGGGGCTAGTGACAGATTTTCCAGTGCACTGTATACATACTGTACTCAGTGCACTGGGAGATCATGGCACCTGCCCAACGGTGCCCCTGGAGCTTCGCAGCCAGTTTCCCGGCCTGAATAGGCTCCCTACTGGCGAGGTTCATATTTTGCTTCATTTCTTTTTAAAGTGCTGTACAATTACGGCTGGGAGCTCACCCATAAAATGGGCACAATATCTCCCGTTTTCATGCTTGTTCGGCACTTAGAATTTATTTTGGTAAGATCACCCCCCAAAGTCTTTTGACCAGATAGTCAAATTGGTCAAACATCATTTTAACCCCTGACCCTCAATCATTACAGTGAGGTATAAATTTAATTCTGCAGTCCCGGAGCCAGGGGAGACAGTCTTCAGTTTCGTGTTCAGATTGACAGGGTTAGCAAAACACCGTGAACTTAGTCCAGTTTTAGAGGAGATGTTAAGAAACCATTTGGTCTGTAGTATAAACAGCCTCATGATACAGAAGTTGTTACTGACTGAGACCAAAATCTCTTTAGAAAAAGCTGCAGAGACAGCCCAGGTGACTGAATGCGTTGAGCAGAGCATAGCAGGTGACAAGGTGTGCCCAGCGAGGTGAACCATTTGTGGTGGGAAACGGCTGCTGCGAGGAACAGTCCGAGCAAGGTTATAGCAGATCCTGAGAAGGGGAGTACAGCAATGAGGGTCGAAGCTTGTTTTCACTATGAGGGAGAGTACTCCCTAGAAACATGTCAATGCAGAAATTACGTATGTGACCAATGTAAAAGGAAGAGTCATTTATAAGCTTGGTGCAGAATGAAGCAGTCAAGATAGAACAAAAAACAATGGTGAGTTTAATTCCACTAAAAAAACTGGATGATGTGCCCGACAAGCGAGGTAAATTGCATACCTTAAACCAGGTTCAACTCAATAAGGTGCATCCTATAGAGATAGCCTTGAAGGTAAATGACAGATCTCTTAAAACGGGAGTCGACACAGGAGCCGCAGCCACAGTATTGGGGGGCAGGCATTTCATTACCTTCAAAAAGGTTTTGAGCTATTAAGATTGAGTTAGTCAGGAGCCACATTGTCTACTTAAACAGGAGAGACATCGAAGACAGTTGGGTGAGCAATAGTTACTTTATCCCACAGAAACCAAACAGCGCAACTGCCTGTTCTAGTCATCGAGGGTCATAGACTTTGCCTCGTGGGTTGAGATTGGTTGAAGCAGATAAAATGAAGTCGGAAATATTAAACTATGGGATGGAGGCTTTAAGAGTTATTGTGCAAATACTTTGAAGTTTTCCAAAAGAAACTGAGTTGCTCTCTGAGTTTCAGAGTAGCTGGTGCTTCCAAATGACCATGGCATGCTTGTCTCCAGTCCATTGCCGGGGCCAGGACACCTGTCAAAAGTTAACCCTTACACTGAGCATGGCACAATCATTCTAAGTTGAAGCATATCACTGGAAGATTTCAGAGGTAACATCACATTGTTGGATAACGGAGAATGGGTGGTGACAACAAAGGGAAAGTGCACACATTAGGCCCCAATTCGTCAAAAGAGTTAGAAAGGAGAAATTGCAGATTCAGTCTGGGGTGGCATGCTGGCACAGCGGTTAACACTGCTGCCTCACAGCGCCAGGGACCTGGGTTCAATTCCTGGCTTGAGTCACTGTCTGTGTGATGTCTGCATGTTCTTCCCGTGTCTGCGTGGGTTTCCTTTGGGTGCCTTGGTTTCCTCCCACAGTCCGAAAGAAGTGCTGGTTAAGTGAATTGGCCATGCTAAATTTTCCCTCAGTCTGTTCGAACAGGTGCCGGAGTGTGGCGACTTGAGGATTTTCACATAAGTTCATTGCAGTGTTAATGTAAGCCTACTTGTGACACTAATAAATAAAAATAAATAATCAAAACCAGCCATGCTGGCATCTTGGTCTTTGAACTGTAAAGATTCTGCAGTAGAGTCATAGAGGTTTACAGCATGGAAACAGGCCCTTCGGCCCAACTTGTCCATGCCGCCCTTTTATTTAAACCCCTAAGCTAATCCCAATTGCCCGCATTTGGCCCATATCCCTCTATACCCATCGTATCCATGTAACTATCTAAATGTTTTTTAAAAGACAAAATTGTACCAGCCTCTACTACTACCTCTGGCAGCTTGTTCCAGGCACTCACCACCCTGTGTGTGAAAAAATTGCCACTCTGAACATTTTTGTATCACTCCCCTCTCACCTTAAATCTATGCCCTCTAGTTTTAGACTCCTCTACCTTTGGGAAAAGATATTCACTATCCAGCTGATCTGTGCCCCTCGTTATTTTATAGACCTTTATAAGATCACCCCTCAGCCTCCTACGCTCCAGAGAACAAAGTCCCAGTCTATCCAGCCTCTCCTTATAACTCAATCCATCAAGTCCCAGTAGCATCCGAGTAAATCTTTCCTGCACTCTTTCTAGTTTAATAATAATGTCCTTTCTATAATAGGGTGACCAGAATTGCACACAGTATTCCAAGTGTGGCCTTATCAATGTCTTGTACAACCTCAACAAGACGTCCCAACTCCTGTATTCAACGTTCTGACCAATGAAACCAAGGATGCCGAATGCCTTCTTCACGACTCTGCCCACCTGTGACTCCACTTTCAAGGAGCTATGAACATGTACCCCTCAATCTCTTTGTTCTGTAACTCTCCCCAACGCCCTACCATTAACTGAGTAAGTCCTGCCCTGGTTCAATCTACCAAAATGCATCACCTCGCATTTGTCTAAACTAAACTCCATCTGCCATTCGTCAGCCCACTGGCCCAATTGATCAAGACCCCATTGCAATTGGAGATAACTTTCTTCACTGTCCACGATGCCACCAACCTTGGTGTCATCTGCAAACTTACTAACCATGCCTCCTATATTCTCATCCAAATCATTAATATAAATGACAAATAACAGTGGACCCAGCACTGATCCCTGAGGCACGCCACTGGTCACAGGCCTCCAGTTTAAAAAACAACTCTCTACAACCACCCTCTGGTTTCTGTCAAGAAGTCAATTTTGTATCCATTTAGATACCTCACCCTGGATCCCGTGAGATTTAACCTTATGCAACAACCTACCATGCGGTACCTTGTCAAAGGCCTTGCTAAAGTCCATGTAGACAACATTAACTGCACTGCCCTCATCCACCTTCTTGGTTACCCCTTCAAAAAACTCAATCAAATTTGTGAGACAAAGTACTAAGGAGAAAAGTCATGAGAGATGTCCCAACAGTACAGAAAACCTGAGCTCCCTCCTGCAGATTATTGCTGCAATTATGAGTGAGGGAGGTATGGAGACCTAGAAAGTAATAATGGAGAAGCTTCAGCCCCTGTAGTTGTCCAATAGCTTGTGTGGCTGAGAGCAGCAACTGCAGGGTGGATGCGCAAACTGATCACAGCACAATAGTGCAGTCAACCATTTGAGTGGAGGGAGTGAAAAGGAATATAATGTATTAGCATGGATAGAAGATTGGTTAATTGGCAGGAAGTAGAGATTTCCAATTTGGCAGACTGTGACTCGCAGAGTGCTACAAGGACCAGTGCCGGGGGCTCAGCTATTTACAACCTTTATTATTAAGGGGGAGAGAGTAACTTACCTAATTTTGATGTTGGTGCATACATAGATGGAAATACAAGCTGTTAGGAGCACAAAAAAGAGGTTGCAAAGAGATTCTTTATATATATTTTTATACAGATGTAGGCGTCATTGGCTAGGAGAATGCTCATCGCTCACTGCCCTTGAGAAGGGGTGGTGAGTTGATTTCTTGAATTTCCGCAGTCTATGTGGTGTAGGTGCATCCACAGTGCTGTTAGGGAGGATGTTCCAAGATTCTGATCTAGTGACAGTGAAGAAACGGTGATATAGTTCCAGGTAAGCATGGTTAGTAGCTTAGAGGTGGTGGTGTTTTCATGCATCTGCTGCCCTTGTCCTTCTATGGACTAGGTGAATGGGTAGCAGAGTGGCAGGTGGAATATAATGTGCGAAAAGTGGAGCTGTTCACTTTGGTCGGAAGAAATCTAAAACTGAACATTATAGGGGAATATTTTGATTCAGCCAAAATAAATGTGAGGATGAGGGTTTGGAGCAACAGGATTGAAGAAAATTGGGCAGGGATCCATCTTCATTGATCTTTGTTCTTGCTAAACCTCTCACAAACTACTGGGTAGATCTTAAGCTTGGATCAGGAAGTCTTATCAAAAATAGGCTCAAGTTTCAATTATAATATTATTGAGATGTCTCTTAGCATATCGTGGGGTAGATTTTAATCTTCACCACCAGGATTGAAATCAACTGGAGTGGACAGTTTTACTGTTGCAGAACCCACCAATGGGTTATCTGACTAAAAATAGGAATTGGTCGGGTTTGATAATGAGTGGGAAAACCTCTCCACCAGACTATCTGCCAGTGGATTTGAAGATGTAATACCCCAAGGTCCCCTCATAAAACTCACTTTGGGACAGGTATATTGTAGGCAACTGAAAAGAAACATTAGGAAGGAACCCCTGCTGTTTTTAAATAAGAATATCTGCTCTTGTAGCTTATCATTAGATTAATAATTGATGTAAGTTTCAGTCAGTGCTGCTTCATGTTGTATTTTCTTTGACGTTTTACTGCCAGGATTTTACTTGCTACAAAGCGAATGCAAATTGGGGGTTTTCTATTTTGCGTTCCTTGGAGAACGAGGAAGAGGGTGAACAAAGGGTTGTCAGGCAGGCCAGACTGCCTCAAAGACAGACTTCCCCTGCCTGCCCTTTACATCTGAAGCCACATCAACAACAACAAGATGCATTTATCTAGCGCCTTTAATGTAACAAAATGCTCCAGGGAACATTACAAGAGCATTATCAAACACAGGATAAAAGCAAATTACTGCAGAAGCTCGAATCTGAAACCAAAAGAGACAAGGGTTTCTTGAGACAAGTGACAAAGGGTCGTCTGGACTCGAAACGTCAGCTCTTTTCTCTCCTTACAGATGCTGCCAGACCTGCTGAGATTTTCCAGCATTTTCTCTTTTGTTATCAAACACAATCTGGTGTTGAATCACATGAAGATATATTAAGACAGATGACTAAACACTTGGTCAAAGTGGTAGACTTTAATGTGCATCTTAAAGGAGGAAGGGGGAATAGAGAGGTGGAATAGCTGAGGAAGGGAATTCCACATCTTTATGCTTAGGCTGCTGAATGCACAAAGATAGGGTTGTTGTGGTGGGAGACTTCAATTTCCCTGGTATAGACTGGAAATTGCGTAGGGCTGGTGATCTGAATGGGGAGGAATTTGTAAAATGCATACAGGAAGGTTCTTTGGAACAATATGTAGATAGCCCGACTCAAGAGGGGGCTATACTGGACCTAGTACTGGGGAATGAGCCCGGTCAGGTCTTCAAAGTTTTGGTAGGGGAACATGTGGCAAATAGTGACCACAATTCTGTTAGCTTTAGGATAGTGATGGAAAAGGATGAGTGGTGTTCCAAGGGTAAGGTGTTAGATTGGGGGACGGCTAACTTTAGTGGGATTAGGCAGAAATTGACAGCTGTTGATTGGGAGAGGCTGTTTGAGGGTAAATCCACATCTGGCATGTGGGAGTCTTTTAAGGAACAGTTGTTAGGGCTGCAGGATAGGCACGTGCCTGTAAAAAAGGATAGGAAGGGTAGGATTCGAGAACCGTGGATAACCAGGGAAATTGAGGGATTGGTCAAAAAGAAAAGAGAGGCGTACGTTAGGTCCAGGCAGCTAAAAACGGAGGGAGCTCTGGAGGAACACAAAGAAAGTAGGAAAGAACTCAAACTAGGAATTAGAAGGGCAAAAAGGGGTCACGAAATGTCCTTGGCACACAGGATTAAGGAGAATCCCAAGGCATTTTATTCATACGTTAGGAACAAAAGGGTTGTCAGGGAAAAAATCGGACCTCTCAGGGACAAAAGTGGGGAATTATGCTGAGAGCCCAAAGAAGTAGGGGAGATCCTAAATGAATACTTTGCGTCGGTATTCACAAAGGAGAGGGATGTGTTGACTGGGAGTGTCTCGGAGGGGAGTGTTGACCCGTTAGCGAAAATCTCCATTACAAGGGAGGAAGTGTTAGGTTTTTTAGGGAATATAAAGACTGACAAATCCCCAGGGCCTGATGGAATCTATCCAAGGCTCCTCAGGGAGACGAGAGATGAAATCGCTGGGCCTCTGACGCAAATCTTTGTCTCGTCACTGGACACAGGTGAGGTCCCAGAGGATTGGAGGATAGCTCATGTGGTCCTGTTATTTAAGAAGGGTAGGAAGGATAACCCAGGAAATTAGAGGCCGGTGAGCTTGACGTCCGTAGTAGGGAAGTTGTTGGAGAGGATTCTTAGAGATAGGATGTATGCGCATTTAGAAAGGAATAAACTCATTAACGATAGTCAACATGGTTTTGTGAGAGGGAGGTCATGCCTCACTAACCTGGTGGAGTTTTTTGAAGAAGTGACTAGAATGGTTGACGATGGAAGGGCCGTGGATGTCGTCTATATGGACTTTAGTAAAGCGTTTGACAAAGTCCCTCATGGGAGGTTGGTGCAAAAGGTTGGATCTCATGGGATAAAGGGGGAGGTGGCTAGATGGGTGGAGAACTGGCTTAGTCACAGAAGACAGAGGGTGGTAGTGGAAGGGTCTTTTTCCGGCTAGATGCCTGTGACTAGTGGTGTTCCGCAGGGCTCTGTATTGGGACCTCTGCAGTTTGTAATTTATATAAACGATCTGGAAGAAGGTGTAACTGGGGTGATCAGTAAGTTTGCGGACGACACGAAAATGGCTGGACTTGCAGATAGTGAGGAACATTGTCAGAGGCTACAGAAGGATATAGATAGGCTGGAAATTTGGGCAAAGAAATGGCAGATGGAGTTCAATCCTGATAAATGCGAAGTGATGCATTTTGGTAGAACTAATGTAGGGGAGAGCTATACGATAAATGGCAGAACCATAAAGGGTGTAGATACGCAGAGGGACCTGGGTGTGCAAGTCCACAGATCCTTGAAGGTGACGTCACAGGTGGAGAATGTAGTGAATAAGGCATATGGCATGCTTGCCTTTATAGGATGGGGCATAGAGTATAAAAGTTGGGTTCTGATGTTGCAGTTGTATAGAACGTTGGTTCGGCCGCATTTGGAATACTGCGCCCAGTTCTGGTCGCCACACTACCAGAAGGACGTGGAGGCTTTTGAGAGAGTGCAGAGGAGGTTTACCAGGATGTTGCCTGGTATGGAAGGGCTTAGTTATGAGGAGAGATTGGGTAAACTGGGGTTGTTCTCACTGGAAAGACGGAGGATGAGGGGTGACCGAATAGAGGTGTATAAAATTATGAAAGGCATAGATAGGGTGAACGGTGGGAAGCTTTTTCCCAGGTCGGTGGTGATGTTCACGAGGGGTCATAGGTTCAATGTGAGGGGTGGGGGGGGGGGGGGGGGGGGGGGTGGTGGGGGGTGGGGGGGGGTGTTTAACACGGATATCAGAAGGACGTATTTTACACAGAGGGTGGTGGGGGCCTGGAATGCGCTGCCGGGCAAGGTGGTGGAGGCGGACACACTGGGAACGTTTAAGACTTATCTAGATAGCCACATGAATGGAGTGGGAATGGAGGGATACAAAAGAATGGTCGAGTTTGGACCAGGGAACGGCGTGGGCTTGGAGGGCCGTAGGGCCTGTTCCTGTGCTGTATTGTTCTTTGTTATCCACCAATAATAGATCGATGAAAACTGGAGATACGCAAGTGGTCACAATTAGAAGAGTTCAAAGACCTCGGAAGACTGGGGGTGCTTACCAATATAGATAGGGTGGAGCAAAGCCATGGACAGATTTCAAAAGTAGGATGAGAACTTTAAAATAAAAGCAAGTTATGCAGATGTTGGAAACTGAAAGGAAGACAGAAAGAGCTGAAAATGACCAGCAGGTCTGGCAGCATCTGCGGAAAGAGAAAATGAGTGGTGTTTCAAGTGGAATATCACTGTTCTTTGTTGAGAACTTTAAAACTGAGTCATTGCCAGACCAGGAGCCATTATAGATCAGCAAATGCAGGAGTGGTTGATGAATGGGACACGGTGCGAGTTAGGATATAGACAGCAGAGTTTTTAATAAACTCAAGTGCTCTATGAATTATAAAAGTTGGGAGGGTGGGCAAGGGAGAATTGGAATAGTTGAGCCTGGAGATAACAAAGGCCCCCAATGTGGGTTTGAGTAGCAGGTAATCTGAGAGAGATTGGACATGGGCAATGTTATGGAGGTGGAAATACAGGGACTTCGAGCTGGAGAGGATATAGAAATTATCAGAAAAGCACACAAGCAAAAGAATACATGCTAAGGGTGTAACAAAGAAAAGCTGCCTTCACACTGTACGGTTTCCTGGGCAGTGGTGTCTGAAAAAGTCATACGGACTCGAAACATTAACTCTGTTTTCTGCTGCCAAACGTGCTGAGTTTTTCCAGCATTCTCTGTTCTTATTTCAGATTCCAGCATTCTCAGTATTTTGCTTTTATTTTTGTGGCAGAGTTGTGCTCTTTGCTAGAATCTGTCCTTCAGTCCACATCCGCTATAGGACTGGCATTGCAGAAGGTTGTCAAGGTCATACAAGCCCTATATATTTTTCTTACATGTCTCATTCCTTGCTGCCACAGGGAATATCAGCCAATACACAGCTCATAGATGTATCCAACAGGTAACCACTATTAGGTCTGTATCAATTTCATTGTTTTTCCCCGTGAAAAGCCAGCAGCAGAATGAGAGGGATCTGCAATTTTATACAATTTAGACAGGACTCCCTGAAGTCCAAGGCATCATTCTTGGCGTTGCATACAATGATGAACTACGAGAGTATCCATTTCATCACAACACAGACCATCTGTGACTATCCAAACAGGATCATGTAAGTGAATGTCCACTTTCCAGACACCAGATCAATTCCTCACTCTCACAGCAAAAGGTTGCCTGCAGCAGCACATTGCTAAGAATTTTAACTTTCTGTCTACTAAAATTAATGTTCATTGAAATACCTTCACCGCATGGACTGCAGCAGTTCAGGGAGGCAGATTAACGCTATTGTTCTTGAAGCTAATTAGAGACAGACAATAAATGCCTGCCTTCCTGTTGACACTCATAACCCAAGAATGAATTTTAAAAATTATTCCATTCAATCAGCTCATGAACAGTCCCTTCCACAGCTGCACAATGCAGTGGCTAAGTGCATTACCATCAGCAGAGGTCCCTGTGTCAATTCACCTGACGTAGATCCATGGGTTTCATCTAAAATGATTCACCGAAGCTGAAATAGATTATCTGAGGGCACATGAAATAACCAGGGCTGCGATAAACATCATTACTCCTCCAGCTGTTAACAAGTTCTTAGAGTAGGTCCATTCAATTTGGTAGTACTGCCGTAAACAACTAACTTACCGGAAGGAAAGCTCAGTTCAAAATTGTTAACTCCCAATGAAAATCAATAATATTGGCATCAGTAATTCTGGAGTTCTATTTAAGATGTACAAGATCAGGTCAGACAAGTTTTATCAGTGCCCTTCCTTTCATTTCCAATTTTAAGTGGATTTTCCCTGGTGTTTAAAATCAGGAATATTTCTGATGGAGCATTAAACACGAAGCTGGTCGAGTTATCAAGCAAGGTCATAACTGCACAAAAGCAAAATGTTGCAGATGCTGAAAATTTAAAATAACAACAGAAAATGCTGCAAATACTCGGCAACATCTGAAACAAGGGAAACTTTCAGCTTGATGAACGTTCTATCGGAACATAACCTTGGTTATCAGTTTAATTCGGAATGTTTTCCAGCTCTGACACATGGGGTGTCTGTCTGCTCTCTGAACTTTGGGCAGGACTGTAACATGACATTCTGCACTCTCTCCTTTAGCCTAATTGACTTTTAATTATTCATTTAATTATGTTGAGTGGCCTACTGATTTTGAGGTCCGTCCACCAAGCGGATTATGGTGTCCGTTTTGGGGATGACCCCCCCCGCCCGTAAACGTGCCCAGCAGAGGCACATAACATTCAGTCCTCCATTTCGTCCTGACTTTGGAGTCCTAAAGCCCATGGTAAAAGCCCATGATAGATTCCTGCACTTGCGTCTCTGCATCTAAACCACCAGCTTGCTGCTAGTCTCAATACTAAAGCCTAAAGAATGGGCCAAAATACAGAAATTGGAATTAAAAATATAAGCTGCCCGCACAATTTAATACAGATATATGTCCCCAAAATATATACACAACTGGCCCAACTCTGGTGCTCCATAACTGAGACTTATTGTACAACAAATAAGAAATAATTTATGAACGACATTTATTCTTCAAATTTTATAGAATTCTTTAATCAGTTGTAGTAAGACTATGAATACACAATTTTATAAACCCACAAGTGACTGAACACTCCATAAAGAATTAGCTGGATTAAAATAACAATCAGTTGCAACCTCCCTGTGAGACACCAGCTGATTTATAGAGGATGAAGTCCTATAGTCTGCAGATTGGATTACGTGTGGTACATCCCATATATAAAAATACTAACGCCAGAAGAGTTGCCCTTAAAAATAGAACTAGTTCGCATAATAATATCTATAATTAATATGAACAAAACCCTTAGGATGCATCAGCAATTTTACGATTAGAGCATACAGCGGAGCTTCCCACAAATTAATTGTAATTTCTATTGAATTGTTATTATGGATCGGGAGGAGTCAAAAATTAAAATGCATTTTAACCTAATTTAATAGTGTACTGTACTTATTTGATGTTAGCAGATCTCACATGGCATTGCTCAGGATGATGCACTGTTTGATAGCAGCAGGAGCAGTATTCCATATTAACACTCAGAATATTATTCAACTGCTAATATGGAGCTATGTCTTCAGGCTACAAGGTCTAATTGATTAAAATTGGTGCATCCTGAGGTTACTTAACTGTATGTTTTCTTGTTCGGAAAGTTTCTCTTCATGGTAAGGTTTATTCATCACAAATGAGCACCCTTTTTTTGCAGGGAAGATCTATTTGAGTCCATTGAAAACAGCAGAAAAGCACAATGCAACAGGAATAGCACATTCTAGATGATGGAGGTAGATCCAATTGCAAAAAGGTACAGATTTTTCAGAAATGAAATGATGACTGGTGTCAGTTGTATCTCGATTTGAGGATAACGTCTTCTCAGGGTCCTGAGATCGTGCCACGGTTTTTCATGTGACTGAACAGCCCGATTCGCAACATACAGATCTTTGAGCACGTGGGAGATAAGAACGAGGAGCAGGAGTAGGCCATCTGGCCCCTCGAGCCTGCTCCGTCATTCAATAAGATCATGGCTAATCTTTTAGTGGACTCAGCTCCACTTACCCACCCGCTCACCATAACCCTTAATTCCTTTACTGTTCAAAAGTTTATCTATCCTTGCCTTAATAACATTCAATGAGGTAGCCTCAACTGCTTCACTGGGCAGGGAATTCCACAGAGTCACAATCCTTTGTGTGAAGAAGTTTCTCCTCAACTCAATCCTAAATCTGCTCACCCTTATTTTGAGGCCATGCCCCCTAGTTCTAGTTTCACCCGTCAGTGGAAATAACTTCTCCGTTTCTATCTTATCTATTCCCTTCATCATCTTATATGTTTCTATCAGATCACCCCTCATTCTTCTGAATTCCAATGAGTATAGCCCCAGTCTACTCAGTCTCTCCTCATAAGCCAACCTTCTCAACTCCGGAATCAACCTAGTGAACCTCCTCTGCACCTCCTCCACTACCAGTATATCCTTTCTCAGGTAAGGAGACCAAAACTGTACACAGAACTCCAGGTGTGGCCTCACCAGCACCTTATACCTATAGCTCAAAATATTTTTTAAAATAGTAAAAGTTTCTACAAATATATAAAATGAAAATGAGTGGCTAAAGTAAACATTGGTCCTTCAGAGGACGAGAAGAGGGATGTAATAACTGGAAATGTGAAAATGGCTGAGGCATTGAACAGGTATTTTGTATCGGTCCTCGCTGTTTTTAAACTCCATCCCTCTAGCAATGAAGGACAAAATCCCATTTGTCTTCTTAATTACCTGCTGCACCTGCAAACCAACTCCTTGTGATTCTTACACAAGGACACTCAGGTCCCTCTGCACAGCAGCATGCTGCAATTTTTTACCATTTAAACAATAGTCGATTTTGCTGTTATTCCTACCAAAATGGATGACCTCACATTTACCAACATTGTACTCCATCTGCCAGGCCCTCACCCACTCACTTAGATTATCTATATCCCTTTGCAGACTTTCAGCGTCTTCTGCACACTTTGCTCTGCCACTCATCTTAGTGTCACCTGCAAAGTTTGACACACTACACTTGGTCCCCAACTCCAAGTCATCTATATAAATCATGAACAAAATTGCGGTCCCAACACTGATCCCTGAGGCACACCACGAGTCACTGATCGCCAACCAGAAAAACACCCATTTACCTGCACTCTTTTCTTTCTGTTAGTTAACCAATTCTCTATCCATGCTAATACATTACCCGTAACATTGTGCATCTTTATCTTATGTAGCAGACTTTGGTGTGGCAAATTGTCAAATGCCTTCTGGAAATCCAGATACACCACATCCACAGGTTCCCCATTGTCCACTGCGCACGTAATGTTCTCAAAGAATTCCACCAAATTAGTCAAACATGACTTGCCCTTCATGAACCCATGCTGTGTCTTACCAATGGGACAATTTATATCCAGATGTCTCGCTATTTCTTCCTTGATGATAGATTCAAGCATTTTCCCTACTACAAAGGTTAAGCTAACCGGCCTATAGTTACCCGTCTTTTTTAAACAGTGGCGTCGCATTTGCTGTTTTCCAATCTGCGGGAACCACCCCAGAGTCCAGCGAATTTTGGTAAATTACCACTAGTGCATTTGCTATTTCTCCTGCCATCTCTTTTAGTACCCTGGGATGCCATCAGGGTCCGGGAGACTTGTCTACCTTTAGCCCCATTAGCTTGCCCAACACTGCCTCTTTCGTAATAGTGATAGTTTCTAGGTCCTCACCTGCCATAGCCTCCCTGTCATCAATTTTTGGCATGTTATTTGCGTCTTCCACTCGCTACGTCTTCCACTTGTATCTAAGGAAATAAAGGAGGGTATCAAATTGAAAGAAAAGGCATACAAAGTGGCAAAGATTAGGAGGAACTTAGAGGATTGGGAAATCTTTAAAGGTCAGCAGAAAGCCACGAAAAAAGCTATAAAGAAAGCTAAGATGGATCATGAGAGTAAACTAGCTCAGAATATAAAAACAGATAGCAAAAGTTTCTACAAATATATAAAATGAAAAAGAGTGGCTAAAGTAAACATTGGTCCTTTAGAGGACAAGAGGGATGTAATAACTGGAAATGAGAAAATGGCTGAGGCATTGAACAGGTATTTTGTATCGGTCTTCATAGTGGAAGACACAAATAACATGCCAAAAATTGATGACAGAAAGGCTATGGTAGGTGAGATCCTAGAAACTATTATCACAAAAGAGGTAGTGTTGGGCAAGTTAACGGGACTAAAGGTAGACAAGTCTCCTGGTCCTGATGGAATGCATCCCAGGGTACTAAAAGAGATGGCGGGAGAAATAGCAAATGCACTAGTGGTAATTTACCAAAATTCACTGGACTCTGGGGTGGTTCCCGCAGATTGGAAAACAGCAAATGTGACGCCACTGTTTAAAAAAGGAGGTAGACAAAAGGCAGGTAACTATAGGTCGGTTAGCTTAACTTCTGTAGTAGGGAAAATGCTTGAATCTATCATCAAGGAAGAAATAGCGAGACATCTGGATATAAATTGTCCCATTGGTAAGACACAGCATGGGTTCATGAAGGGCAGGTTATGTTTGAATAATTTGGTATAATTCTTTGAGAACATTAAATGCGCAGTGGACAATGGGGAACCTGTGGATGTGGTGTATCTGGATTTCAGAAGGCATTTGACAAGGTGCTGCACCAAAGACTGCTACATAAGATAAAGGTGCACGGTGTTACGGGTAATGGTTTGGCATGGATAGAGGATTGGTTAACTAACAGAAAGCAAAGAGTGGGGGTAAATGGGTGTTTTCTGGTTGGCGATCATTGACAATGGTCTGCCTCAGGGACTAGTGTTGGGACCGCAATTGTTTATGATTTACAGAGATGATTTGGAGTTGGAGACCAAGTGTAGTGTGTCAAAATTTGCAGATGATACTAAAAAGAAGGTGCCATAGGTAATTAAGAAGGCAAATGGAATTTTGTCCTTCATTGCTCGAGGGATGGAGTTTAAAAACAGCGAGGTTATGTTGCAGCTGTATAAGGTGCTGGTGAGGCCACACCTAGAGTACTGTGTACAGTTTTAGTCTCCTTACTTGAGAAAGGATATACTGGCACTGGAGGGGGAGCAGAGGAGATTCACTAGGTTGATTCCAGAGTTGAGAGGGTTGGCTTATGACGAGAGACTGAGTAGACTGGGGCTATAGTCATTGGAATTCAGAAGAATGAGGGGAGAACTTACAGAAACATATAAGATTATGAAGGGAACAGATAAGATAGAAGCAGGGAAGATGTTTCCACTGGCGGGTGGAACTAGAATTAGGGGACATAGCCTCAAAATAAGTGAAGCAGATTTAGGATTGAGTTAAGGAGGAACTTCTTCACACAAAGGATTGTGAATCTTTGGAATTCCTTGCTCAGTGAAGCAGTTGAGGCTACCTCATTGAATGTTTTTAAGGCAAGGATAGATACATTTTTGAACAGTACAGGAATTAAGGGTTATGGTGAGCAGACGGGTAAGTGGAGCTGAGTCCACAAAAACATCAGCCATGATCTTATTGAATGGCGGAGCAGGCTCGAGGGGCCAGATGGCCTACTCCTGCTCCTAATTCTTCTGTTCTTATGAAGACCGACACAAAATACCTGTTCAATGCCTCAGCCATTTTCCCATTTCCAGTTATTACATCCCCCTTTTCATCCTCTAAATGACCAATATTTACTTTCGCCATCTTTTTCGTTTTTATATATTTGTAGAAACTTTTGCTATCTGTTTTTATATTCTGAGCTAGTTTACTCTCATAATCCATCTTACTTTTCTTTATAGCTGTTTTTGTGGCTTTCTGTTGACCTTTAAAGATTTCCCAATGCTCTAGTTTCCCACTAATCTTTGCCACTTTGTATGCCTTTTCTTTATCTCTTTTTCTACAGTCCTTCCTTATCACTGCCATATACTTTTGCTGAGAACATGTGGTAGTGGTATCCGGAATGCAGGACTTGCTTCCTTTTCTTTCCTTCTCACCTGCCTCACCATTAAGACATTAGGCTCAAAGCATGATGAAACTTGCTGGACATATTGTTGCCACTTTGGATGATTGTTATCAACTCCTCCCGTCATGAATGCCAATGCTGATTTTTTTTTGTTCTTGTTTGAGAGCTGAGGAAACAGGCCCTCGTGGGGGAGATGCTTTTCAGCCATTGGGACACAGTGTTCAGTATTTCACAGTTGATTTTGCAGTAGTTTTGCAGGAATGCGTGTGGAGTTGGCTTCAGCAAGGACTCTAGTGCTTGTTCGACTGTCCCCCAACTGTGGTGGAGGCATTGCTGATGGAATTTCTTTAGCACTATGTATCGGTGATACGCAGACCAGGCCTCCCTGCAGTATAGGAGTGCGGAGATGACAACTGCTCCATACACCAGGGTCCAAATTTTCACTCGCATATCGGGAGCACAGAGATGGCGGAATTCCCAGCTCCACAAACACAACCTTCTGATCACCCTGCCAGATGAGTATCAAAGCTGTAAATGTTGTCCAACTGCTGGCTGACCCTGGAACAGATGGCGCATCATGTTTTTCCCAATGGAAGAATTGCTATTGTTGCTGTTTAATCAAAGTGTACTCTACAGAACCATTGAAAGCATGGAGTTGATTCTCAAGACACAGCCATGAAGAGAGCACCATCCTTGCCATTAATACCTGGTACAGATATTATGTAGTCATGTAGTTAGCTGCAGGATGGGTGAATGAATCATGCACAGTGGCTTGGTCACTATTCCACACTTGTCCTCTTGCCATCCATCTATCAGGATGCACCCACAATGTTATGCACTGACCAGGTCCTTCACAGCCACTCACAGTCATGGCATAACTGTATGATTAAGGAGGAGGAAACTAGTAGGGCTGTCAGTGGCTAAAGATTTCCACTCCATCTGACGAAGGAGCAGCGCTCCGAAAGCTAGTGGCGTTTGCTACCAAATAAACCTGTTGGACTTTAACCTGGTGTTGTTAGACTCCTTACAGTGGCTAAAGAGCACAGATTCACAGCCACAATGTACTAGGCACCAAGTATTTGCACAGAACCTTTTTTCCCAGCAAATTTTAGCAGTAATTGTTGATGATATGTTGAAAATAGTGAGTGCATGTAAGCACAAAAGTGAATGGGAGCATTGTAATCTGAATGGCTCACAAACCTTTCTGCCTTACATTTTATTCGTAGATGGTCACACAGAAGAGATACAGGGGAAGGGATGGGTCCAGCCACTCCAGGCTTCAACCTCACCAGTTTTGGTGGAAGGGATCCAGAAGTGGAAACAGTCCTCTACCCTGCTGGCCATCGTGATGCCCCTGCAGCAGCCAAGATGGCGTTGATTCAAATTGCGGCTGTGGTAAGCACTGCAGGACACCACCAATGCTCATGGATTCAGGTCAGCAAAAGGTTCCATAAACCTCTTACATTCTGGCAAGATGAGTAGTTTGGCTCCTCCACACAGAGGTCAAAGGAAAGGGTCATATCTACATACGGCAGCTAAGTTATAAGAGATGAAGCATACCTCTAGATCAGCATTGATGATTATAGTAGGTGCACATAGAACACATGTGAATGAGTACTGTGATGCACAGATGCAGCGAAGAGCAATATCACTTCATGCACTATACATCAGGCTAACATAAATTCATGTTGTTGCAGTCGAAAAGGGTGAAAAATGCCATGGAAGTGGCCTGGGCTGGGGGTGAGTCAGCCTGGATGAGATGCATCAGTCTATGGAACAGATGGCCGTGGAGATCGCCAGTGTTGAATTCACCTTGGTAAATAGTGGTAATAGTGAGGTCATGATGTCGGTTCACGGAGCACAATGGGATGCTG
Organism: Mustelus asterias; assembly: GCF_964213995.1. Lineage (NCBI taxonomy): Eukaryota > Metazoa > Chordata > Chondrichthyes > Carcharhiniformes > Triakidae > Mustelus > Mustelus asterias. Next base: position 53,364,287 of record NC_135811.1, read on the forward strand.
GCATGACAAGGGAGTGCAATGATCTGGTTACATCATAACAGTCATGCGAGCATAGTTAAGGCAATGGTGTACCTCAGAAGAGTGCATTCACAATGATAACAGCTATACCTAAATAACTCCTTTTGTGTCTCACACCGGTCCTGGCTCTCTTCCCTTAGCTCCCCCACCCCCCAGGCTATCTCATCCCTTGGGCATTAGGAGAAAGAAGAGGTGTCCAAGGAGGCAGCATGACATTTGACTAGTCCACGCTCTGCCAAGTCAGATGCCAGCACATTGGAAGAAGGGATGATGGCTCATTGAGCACAGTGGGACATTGGCATGACCTTGTATATAACACATTAGAGCACCTACTTAAAATATTTACTTACGCCTATATATGACTCATTGTGTGTTTGTAAACTGGAGAACTGAAAAAGAATGGTAACATTATGAAGGTGATTCTTAGCAGTAAAAATGAGGGCAACACAGAGGCCCATCTCGTTGTGACGTAAAGAGGATCAATGTTGCCAACTGATTTATGATGTTTTGAAGGGCTTCATCCTTCTCTGTCCTATCACATAAGAATCCAGAGTTCAAAGGCCTCAAGCACTGAGATTTTCCTTGATCTTTCATTGATCACCCAAGCTTGACTTTAAGGGAGGCTAAGTTTTCGACTGTATGAACACAAACAGATGCTGGGCAGTAGATGCATCTCCAGCGCGAGTGCTGTTTGCAAGGCATTTAACTACACTGCAGTGTTACACATTGGCCTAGGTTTAGGCGTCACAGTTCAAGGCTCTGTATCATCTTGGTAATATTGGTTGTCTGCTGTGTCCACCACTTTGGCTGCATTTGCATTGCAGGTGTCACAGAGTGTGCTTTATGCAGTAAGGTTTATACACAAGCCAGGAGGGTTGCAGTGGTGCTCACGTTAGGAACGGGACAATTGGCCAGAATTGGTGGTGTACAAATTCTTTCAGAGTTGTTGTTGCACCATTATGAGCTCTTCATGCGCAAAATAACTTATTTGTATAAATGCTACAAAATATAATCCTTTCAACATGTATAGAGTTTGAAATCTGATATTGTCATTCTTAGCATTGTGGGTATGACTTGATTATGGACCATGTGGTGACATGGTTCCTCATTTGCAGTCTTTAGTGTTCTTGTGAGTGGGCTAGTTTGTGAATGACTTATTACCATGAACGTTTGCAATGTGATGAGGTCCATGTTTATGATGGTGAGACTTTCAGCCATATCAGTGTGGCTAACTCAAACTTTCCCTTGTGAAGGATAGGCAATCCCTTGAGCAACTATGGAGTCAGTGTACAATGTACTTCAGGTGGACGTGTTGTACCTGTTAATTCTCAGATACTTTCAACCAGTTTACTTACTCCAAGGTTTTACCCCGGTGCCCTTATTTGCAAGATGAGCAAAGGACAAACACAAGTAAAGGTTCAACAAGTTTATTAATAATAATACTATTAACCCTTAAATTACCCACATAAAACAAGAGGATACCCCAGCAGATTCAAGTATACTACCCGTAAAGATGGTTTGGTTGGACTGCAGGTCCGATTCTCTGAGTCCCTCTGGTCCGTCGTCACGAAGGTGAGTCTCGATGGCAGCTTCTTCCTTCCTTCCTTCTCTGGTCAGTCTTCCGAATGGTCTCGGCCGTCTTCCCTGTTGAGTCTTTGCTCCTGTGTGACTCGAAGTGTGTCCCTTTGTCCCCCAGCCTGCTTGCCTTTCCAGAAATTTCTCTGGCTTCCGGCCAATGAGGTTCCAGGAGGGGGTTCCAATACCCAGTGGGTTTCTTGATGTCTGCCTGACAGGGCACTAGGGTCCGCCCCCAGGTGTCCATCTCCATGTTGTTGAACTTGTTATCAGATAAGGTATCTACAGGAACTCTTGGTGACAGAAAGTCTGGCCCGATCTGGGCTTCTAACAATAGGCCGATGCATTTCAATGAGGTGCCATGATCTCCTGCTAAGTCTCAAGTAGAGTGTAATGATCTTTGATGGGTGGTTGATGGGCCAGGCACAGACATGTTTGTGTACTTGTACAATTGGCCTGCCTGAGGTTTGACTGTGTTTGATTTTAACATGCCCAATTCTTTAATTTAGGATATCCAATTTTATCAGCCTTAAAACTAGGCCCTATTTATATCACCACAGACATATGTCACCAGAGATTGGCTGATGGCAGTTGTGTTGTTGGAGGAGGTTATGAGAATCTATTTTGCACAAGGACCCATCTGACAATGATCCTCTCCTGCAAAGACTCATCCTTGGCTACATGGACATGCCACCTAGCTGCTCAGCCATTGGCTCATGCTCATATAGATCTGAATCATCAGAATGGACAGGGGCTTCCTCCTCCTCTTCCTCGTCTTCAGAGAGTAGAGCTCTGACCATGGTCTCGTCATCAGCCATTTTTCAGCCTCTCCATTGTGCAATGTTGTGCAGCATGCAGCACACCACTATTATTCTTCAAACCTTTGGTGGGGCATATTTCAGAGCTCCACTTGTGTGACTGAGGTACCTGAAGTGCATCTTTAAAATGCCAATGGCTTGCTTGATGGTGATGATATAGCTGCTGTTGTACTCCGCACTCTGCCTCTGTTTTTAGTTTGTAAAATGTGTAATTAGCCATGTTTTTATGGAGTAACCCTTATCCGAGAAGCCAGTCATGAATGTGAATCAGTGGCTCAAAAAACTAAGGGAGTTGGGAACAACCAAGTATGAAGGAGTTGCGACAGCTGCTGGGGAAGATACAAAAGTCTGAGGTCACGTACCAACTTACTCAAGAACAGCTTCTTCCCTGCTGTCATCGCATTAAATTGGTCTTTCTCTGCACCTAGCTACGGCTGTAACACTATGGGTGGGATTTTACGACTCACTCCGGCAAGATCGCAAAATCTCACCTGAGGCCAACGGAGATTTCAGTTCTGAGAGCCTCACCATCTCGGAATTGGGGCGAGCGAGGCGGTTAAATTCGGGCCTACATTCTGCACTCTCTCCTTTCCTTCCCTATGTATGGCATGCTTTGTCTGTATAGCGCGCAAGAAACAACACTTTTCATTGTATGCTAATACATGTGACAATAATAAATCAAATCAAACATGTGAAGGAAAACTTGTTGTGGTCACAAACCACCTGTACATTAATTGAGTGGAAGGACGTCCGGTTGACAAAGGGAAATTAATGTGATTTCCTCAAACAAGGCATCAGCTATAGCTTTAACACAGCTGTGTGCTGCTGATTAGAATATACCAGACATGTCTCCTGGCGATCCCTTTAAAGATCATGAGGCAGAGATGGTGGAGCTTCACAACCACATTCTACAGTTCTGTCATGGAGAATCATATGGATTCAAAACATTGACTTTGTTTTTCTCTCCACAGATGCTTCCAGACCTGCTGAGTTATCCCCAGCATTTTCTGTTTTTATTTGAAAAGATGAAGAATAGAAAGTGAAAGATGACTAAACAAATTACCGTGGCTTGATGTTTTTAATTCATCGAGGGCAAAGATAAGATTTCAGGTTCATTCAGATTGCTGTTGGACAAAGAAAAAGAAACATTTACCATATGAAGAAATAAAAGAAATTGCGCAAAATAGGAAGATTCTTTCAATGAGGGATCACAATCAACCATATAATAATTGGAAATGCCCAAATAATTTAGGAATTGAGTTAAGTAAATGTAATGCCCTATTAATGGCTCAGTATATTAGGGAAGCCTCAATAGACTGACCTGAACCTGATCTGATTGTGTAAGTGATCCCAATAACACACAAACAACAGTAGATCTAGCACTCTGGGGTCATAGTGATTGTATCATAATTAAGTCATGCCCTGGGATTCAGTACAACAAGGACTAATATCTCGGCAAAAATTTCATAAAGATTAATTTTGTGATGTGAGGGAAGTTTACAAGTAGATTAACTGGGGAAAATGATTTATTAACTCCCCAGTTCAGGTGAAAGGGAACATCTTTAAATGCCTACGGGAGACCATACACGATAAATACTTAAAAGCAGTAAGTATAGACAATACAGTAATGCTCTGAAGTGAATGGGAAATAGCTAGTGAAAAAATACAAAACCTGCAGGTTCTGAGCTTGTGTGTTAAAATGTTTTCATGATTTGGAATTTCTCCAGTATTTGTTTTGTGCCTTCACTGTGGAATTAGGGCATGAAACTTGGTTTTAATTTTAACTTCAACTGCTTGGCAGATGGGAAAGCAGTTAAAATAGGAATGGGGTCTTGCATTTCACCCCAGTCTGGCCAACTTGAGTTGTAAATTGCAGTTGGTAAGACCACCTCCTCCAACCCAGTAAGGTCCTCTTTAACAATGCAAATTGGACTTCATCTACATTAGCCTGAGGCTTAAGGTGGAGATCAATGGCACTTCCCCACTCGGTAAAACTTGTCTGGAGCTGCATTAATGACCAGCAAAGACCCAGTAAGGCAACTTATTTCTTCCCCCCCCCCACTTGCAGGGCCAAGAGGAACAGGGCCCCACATGGAACCCATGTCCTGCAATGTCTTTGGCTTCCCTCTTCTGCCACCCTTCACATCACCACAACATCCCCATCCCGCTTCCCCGATCAACCTCCAAGTTAAAATAGAGACACTGTTTAGACCCATAAGCATTACTGTGATGCTACTGTATCACATTGGGAGCAGTTCTGAGGAAATTCCCATCCCATAATTCAAAGAACACTAATTGGCCCCAATACGGAGAATGCAGGAGTCTTCAGAGACGTATTGAGACCTGCAGTCAGATTGACAAAAAGGAGCCTAGAAATAGACTGAGACACTCAATGCTAAAGACACTAAAATCCTCCAAAGAAAAAGTGATGCCAAAAGTGGAGAGGATCACCATGAACCTGAAATAGGCTCCAGAGAGTATTGCAGCTTTCCCCACACGCCACCACCCCCACCCCTTCTCGCAAAATACAATGCTTAAGAATGCCTAATGCCTGTATCGTGATGTATCTGATGAAGAATGGCTTCCTGACTGTACACTCATTGTCTTCACAAGGTTGGGTAGTGAGTTGCCATCATATGGAGAGGGATATTCCTTGTCTTTCATTCTGCGTGGTGATGGTCCAGTGAGAGCTGAGACAGCAGACTGCCTCAGGATGAAGCTATCATGGCTGCTGCCAGGAGAGCAGGCATTCACTGACAGGATAATTTGTGCATGTTCAAACTCCAACTACATATCAATGGAGTAGAATCCTTTGCAGTTCCAGCACTCTCCCCATTGACATATGGGAGCATGTGTGTGTGCAATCAAAAGCTCCTCCTGCCATTGGGAGTCTAGCTATCCTGATAAAGCCATTTGGCAAGTCATCCGATGTCTGTCTGCTTGAAGGCAATAGAATGAACTCATCATTCCTTGTATACAGTGTCTTGATCACCTTCCTAATGCGGCAATGCCAGAACATTGGGATATGTTCGCTATATATAGGGTGGTATAGTGGCACAGTGGTTAGCACTGCTGCCTCAGTGTCAGGGACCCATGTTCAATTCCAGCCTACGGTGACTGACTGTGTGGAGTTTGCACATTCTCCCCATGTCTGCATGGGTTTCCTCCAGGTGCTTTGGTTTTCTCCCACACTCCAAAGATGTGCGGGTTAGGTTGATTGGCCATGCTAAATTAACCCTTAGTGTTGGGGGGATTAGCAGGATAAATATGTGGGGTTACGGGGATAGGGCCTGGGTGGGATTGTTGTTGGTGCAGGTTCTATGGGCCTAATGGCCTCCTTCTGTACTGTAAAGATTCGATGATTCTGTATTGTCTGCTGCCAAAGACCATCGTCAGAAAAAGCTATTCTTGTTTATTTACAGATCTACAAAGATCTCAATACTCTACTTGAGGTTCCACTTCCCATGGGGTCTCAGTTTCTTAGTCATGTGACATTACACCGCAGTTACATCAGATGCTCCTGATGTTAACCTTTTACTCTGCGGACAGAGTTACAAGAACTACAGTAAAATGTAGCCTCTACTTTGCAATGCAGCTTTTAGGGCAGAGCACACTCTGTTCCTCCTATATAATGCATTAATTCTTGAAATGGGCATGTTAGAGGAAATAATGTGGGGAAAGTCAAGCCACATGCACCCTGCTTCATTGACATATGGGTGAATGTATAGCCAAAATGTGTAACAATTAACCTTAAATCATTATAAATTGCCTACTGAAAAATATGCAGAATGTCTAGTAATTGAAAAATCCACATTACTAAGCAGATCATTCAAATAGGCTAAAACTCAGCATTCATTTACAGATTTTAAAACAATCTAGAAATAGAAATGTTGGCAATATGTTACTAAATACATTAAACATTAAATCAGAAATAGTACTGCCTGCAAACTAAGTGCACTGTTTAAATGGAAGTGCCTGCAATTCTTACAGCTCCTCTCACCAAGTGATTATTTTTGTGCAGGTACCATTACCGTATTACATAGAGGTTTGCTGAACAGGAACCACATGTTCCTGGATCAGAAGGAAACCTTAAGCCAGTTTCCTTGCAGCATCTGACTGCACGCAGTCTTTAATAGAAAAAGGGATAAGGGGGTTTGAAATATCTGACTTTCTAATAGATGATTAATAATAGATTTTTTATACATGAGAGAAACTAAAATTACATTCTCATCTGACAAAATGCTCCATTCAGTAGCCATCAAATTATCTGCAGCTTAATTGATTTTGAAACACAAAAGGATTTTGACTCATTCTTGGCAGTCTTTTTTTTATTAATTGGATGTGGGCGGCACTGGCTGGGCCAGCATATATTGCCCATCCCGAATTGCCCTTGGACGGTCTTTTCCGAGGGCATTTCCTGGGGATGGGCAATAAATGTTGGCCAGCCAGCAGTGCCCATGTCCCACGGTTGAATAATAATCAAAAAAAATTAAGAGTCAGCTACATTGCTGTGGATCTGGAGTCACATGTAGGCCAGACCAGGTAAGGATGCAGATTTTCTGATGGCTTTTCACAGCAACACTTTCATGTTTATCATTCGACTTCTAGTTCCAGATTTTTATTGAATTCAAATTCCACCATCTGCCGTTGTGGGATTTGAACCTGGGTCTCTGGCTTACTGGTCCAATAAAAATATTTGGCTTCCTGGTCTCCTACTTTTTTGAAACTTCTATATTAAAATCATAACATGAGGCAGCACAGAAGGAAGCCCTTCATCCTATTGTGCCTTTAATGGCTCTCTGAAATAGCTATCCAATTATACTGAGGCTACTTCTCTTTCTTCATGGTCCTGCAAACGTTTCCCCTTCTATGGGTGAGATCTTCTGACTGTTTACTCCAGTGTGATCTTCTCATCCCACCAACGGCACACCCCTACTGTGGGTTTCCCAGTGTCATGGGGTGGATTCAGTGGGAAATCCCATTGACAGCAGCGGGATCAGAAGATCTGCTGCCGACCAATAACAGACCGTCTCCTGTCACTGCAGGGAGGCCAGAGAATCTTGCCCTCCTAAACTTTCAGGTCGTGGATTCCAGATCATTGTAACTCATTCAGTGATGTAAATTCTTCTTCTCACCTCCATTTTTTCTTGTAAATTAAGCCCTTCCTAATTTTAAATTTATAAAATCAAAGACATAGGCCGGAATCTTATGATCCTCTGGTCTCGCTGCAGTGAACAGAGATTTGGCTGGGTGCCAAATTCTCCATCTTCACTGCAGCGGGAGCAGGACGTGAAAGGACAGTAAGATCGCACCAATAAATTGTATTTTTGTCACAAATACAAAGGATGTTGTCCAAGTTAAACATGAAGCTTGAAAAACAATGTTAATTTATTGAAGAGAAGAAAAGATCTAAAGAGGTTGCTTGTTATTTAGAAGCGGCAAACAACCAACTTCAATGTAAATTCTTCGAAAAGCACCTTTAGATGCGGAGGTGGAATAATTACCAAGACAATTGTGTGTGTTGTCCTAGCTAATGTGGAGAGAAATATTTATCAAAACTCGTTGCATTCTGGGGTAGTGCCGGTTGATTGGAAAACGGCTAATGTTACGCCGCTGTTTAAAAAAGGAAGGAGACAAAAGGCGGGTAACTATAGGCCGGTCAGCTTAACGTCTGTAGTAGGGAAAATGCTGGAATCCATTATTAAGGAGGAGATAGCAGGGCATCTGGATAGAAATGGTTCGATCAATCAGACGCAGCATGGATTCATGAGGGGAAAGTCGTGCTTGACGAACATGTTGGATTTTTATGAAGATGTGACGAGGGCGGTTGATGGAGGAGAACCGGTGGATGCGGTGTTTTTGGATTTCCAAAAGGCGTTTGATAAGGTGCCCCATAAAAGGCTGCTGAAGAAGATTAGGGCACACGGAGTTGGGGGTAGTGTGTTAAAGTGGATTGGGGACTGGCTATCCGACAGGAAGCAGAGAGTCGGAATAAATGGGTGTTTTTCCGGTTGGAGGAAGGTAACTAGTGGCGTGCCGCAGGGATCGGTACTCGGGCCGCAACTGTTTACCATTTATATAGATGATCTGGAGGAGGGGACGGAGTGTAGGGTAACGAAGTTTGCAGACGACACAAAGATAAGTGGAAAAGTGAATCGTGTGGAGGACGGAGAAGATCTGCAGAGAGATTTGGACAGGCTGAGTGAGTGGGCGAGGATATGGCAAATGGAGTATAACGTTGAGAAGTGCGAGGTTATACACTTTGGAGGAAATAATAACAAATGGGATTACTATCTCAATGGAAACAAATTAAAACATGCTACCGTGCAAAGGGACCTGGGGGTCCTTGTGCATGAGACGCAAAAGCCCAGTCTGCAGGTACAACAGGTGATCAAGAAGGCAAATGGGATGTTGGCCTATATTGCGAGGGGGATAGAATATAAAAGCAGGGATGTCTTGATGCACCTGTACAGGGCATTGGTGAGGCCGCAGCTGGAATACTGTGTGCAGTATTGGTCCCCTTATATGAGGAAGGAAGTATTGGCATTGGAGGGAGTGCAGAGAAGGTTCACCAGGTTGATACCGGAGATGAGGGGTTTGGATTATGAGGAGAGGCTGAGGAGATTGGGTTTGTACTCGTTGGAGTTTAGAAGGATGAGGGGGGATCTTATGGAGACTTATAAGATAATGCGGGGGCTGGATAGGGTGGAGGCGGAGAGATTCTTTCCACTTAGTAAGGAAGTTAAAACTAGAGGACACAGCCTCAAAATAAAGGGGGGTCGGTTTAAGACAGAGTTGAGGAGGAACTTCTTCTCCCAGAGGGTGGTGAATCTCTGGAATTCTCTGCCCACTGAGGTGGTGGAGGCTACCTCGCTGAATATGTTTAAAGCGCGGATGGATGGATTCCTGATCGGTAAGGGAATTAAGGGTTATGGGGATCAGGCGGGTAAGTGGTACTGATCCACGTCAGATCAGCCATGATCTTATTGAATGGCGGGGCAGGCTCGAGGGGCTAGATGGCCTACTCCTGCTCCTATTTCTTATGTTCTTATGAAAGTGATGTTCCAAGTAGTTTTCTTTCAACTTTTACTTCTTTTCTGATTTTTATGTGGATTTAATAATATTTTGATACCTCAATTGTTCTTTTATTGAGATATTAGAGGTTATATGTTCTAATTAGTAGGATTTTATTAACAACATCATTGTTTACTTACAGTCTCAGAATGATAAATAAAGTGACAAATGGGCTGGAAATCTGAGGAGTGGCATTCACTGTTAGATTGCTGCTCCACTAACCAGTGATCAACTGGATAGAGGACTTGTGGAGTGCTCAGAGGATCATTCTCCTGAACATGATGGTTCAAATCCTTGTCACATTGCTTCTGTAGTGTAGTGTTTATCACGTTCACCTTACTCACAAAAAGTCCCCGGTTCGAAACCAGGCAGAAACATTTCCTATTCTTTTACACAGCACTGGAACTCCACATTTCTGGCTTGAACTTCCAAATTTAGTCTCTTCAGAAATGTGGAGCGTACCTGTTCTCGGAGTCCTTCTTCATAGGGGAGGATCACTGAATGTGAGGGGTGAGGGAAGGGAGCCAAGCCCCATTTATAAGGCAATACTTTGTACTTTGGGAAGTCTTTATTCGCTAACACACAGAAAAGCTTTGGGATTCTTAACGAGCTTTTCACTGTGTCAGTGAATGAGTGAGGTAAATAGATAAGGTGACAGGATGGTAGGTGGCAGGTGGCAATGTCATAGCTGGCAGAGTGTGCAAGGTGGCAGAGTGATAGGTGGCAGGGTGGAGGGCTGGCAATGTGGACAGGGGAAGAGTGATAGGTGGCAGGGTGGGTAGGTGGTGGTGAGGTCAGGTTGGGTTGAGGAGAGTCAAGGGGGGTGGTCAGTTGTACAGTTACCCAGTTTCTTACCCTGTCCAACATTTCCTGGGTAAATATCCAGGTAAGTGAATCAGAATATCCTAAGGCTCCAACTCTAACTCAGAGTTTGAGACTTTTCAGAGAGTTATTAAAGCAGAGGTATTACCCACTGGAAGTTGAAACTTCCCAAGGAATCCCAGCAGGATCCTTGCATGGGAACATCTAAGGAATTATGCAAGTGCATCTTCCAGGCTATGATCATCCGGAGACAAGATGATATGGAGCAAAATGTCCTTTACATTTCTTCCGATACCTCTCCACTGTTGTCCAGCTGTGTGGGACTGTCCTCACCAGGTTCCATTTTCATCCATTTGAGAATCATCTGGCCTGGCTTTCTTTTCTGCTACTCCACCTTTGGCTCTTCTGCTCCCCAAGGATCCCTCCTATTACACAGGTACTGCCTCTCAGTGAGATTCTCCGAAAACACGTCAGTTTTCATACATACGCTGACAATAACAACTCTATCTCATCACCCCACATCTCAACTCTTTCACAATCTCTAAGTTATCAGACTGTCCGATTTTAAGTACTAAATATATATCAAGCAGAAATTTCCTCCACTTAAATATTGGGAAAGCCAAACTCCTGCTACAAACTTCATTCTCGAGTCACTGACTTCATTCTTCTCCCTGGTAACTTTCCGAACTAAACTGTTTCCAAACTTATCATACTTAACATTAAGATGGTCTTCATACCATATATCTGTGCCATCGCTAAGTCTGCACACTTCCACCTCCATAACATCACCATATCCATTCCCTGTTTCAGTTTATTTGCTGTTGAAACTTTCATCAGTGCCTTTATTAACTCTAGACTTGACCACTGCAATGCACCCCTTGCTGGCTTTCCATGTTCTACTCTCCATAATCTTGTCTGCCTGGTACTCGATAGTTGGGAAATTCAGCTGTGTGCTGCCTAATTTTTCGATGTTGCGAGTGCAGTTTTGCCTCCAAAACTGCATATATGGTGCATGTACATATTGTGTGGCTAACCATGCCAGGTGCCATTTTGGTGAGGGCATTAATGCGCATGCAGGGAGCATCCAATCGAAGCATGCAGATTATGACATCAATCGGCCTATAGCACTGGTTTAAGGTCAGTGGTGCCACTTCGGAACTCAAAGCTTTCAGCTAACACCCTCTCTTAGACCTCGCACAGTAGTTGTACTATACTTTTCTATGGTTCCCACACAGAACAATACAGTACAAAGAAATGTACGCCAGATAACAATACACTGCAGATAAATAACTGACATCTTTTTCAAATTAAAAATATCTTTTAACCTCATGCCTTCAGAAGACAGTTAACCATTTTGGAGTTATTCCAATAGCACGGTGATTTATCTGGCCCTGCCTCCTTGATCTTAAGGAGAAGCACTTGTGATGAATGAACTTAACAGAACTGTTCCATGAGCAGTACATGACAGAAATTCAATGCAGCTGAGACAATACACAAAGAAAATTATTCTCTCTGTCTTTTATCCCTCCTCTATGTTCAATCAAACACCTACAATATTGAGAGAAATACGAGAGAGAAAAGTGCATTGAAATGACTTGTTGATGGTAAAATTATAAGGGTGGAGGAAATACAAAAAGGAACACAATCTTCTGTGGTGCTCCCAAATGGAGGACTTAGATTTTATGTTGTTCTGTTACAGGTATGGGTCAGAAGTATTGTGAACAGGGGATCCATGATTGGAAGTTTCTGAGATTGCTCCAAATTAGTATGTTTGGGAAGAGATCTTCCACCTAGTACATCACATATTGGGATTGGACATTCAGACTCTGGACTACAGTGCTCCACTCACCCGAGAACAGTCTAAATGCCTTTAATACAATGGTGGCCAATCTGCGGCCCAGGGCCACATAAGACCATTGAGTTCTGAGTGCAGCGCACAAGATATTTTGTTGACCGTTGCTCAAGTGTAGGGTTACCACACTCTGCTGATTTCCATCTGCACAGTTTTTTTCCTATCTGTACGACTGAAATGATTTGCAGGTAAAGCAAGGGCAAGTGAAGTGAAGTCCATGTTGATAGCTCACAGCATTGACTGTGAGAGCCATGCGCTCCTCTATGCCCAAAGTGTGAATAATTCTTTTGTTTATACATTTGAAGTTGATGATAGTTCTATTAATATATGAATGATTAAGCATCTTCT